>NC_041008.1:36189402-36532527 GCF_004193775.1 Glycine soja
GAGAACTAACTAGGCATTTAGTGATAACCCCCAAGGTAGTCATATCTCTTTTGATGGTTTCTAGAGGTATTATCCTCTTTGAAGAACATATTGTAGCAGTAGGGACTACTAGCAACAATAAGTTTTCAAAGAGAAAAGCTCTAGATGAAGGTTCACTGTAATCAAGCAAGTCGGAGACCTAGCATGATCACAGATTCACCTCCACTCCTTATGTTCCCACGAACCCGGGTATAGGGCCCTTTTTCACTCACAGTGTGTGCAAATAGTGTTGGTGTTTATGTGCATCAAATGAATAAATATTTACCTCATGCATACATTTTAAAACGTACTAAAAGCAATAAAGAGCTTATACACACAAGAACATAATGAAGGGAAACTAACAAAGGGATAAGTCATGGTAAAACATTGCACAAAATTAAATGGCCTAACTCTCTAAAAACAGTCCCCAGTGGAGTCGCCAACTGTCGCAACCTACCCTTCGGCGAGAGGGCGACGCGTGACTCGCAGGATGCGTGTTCCACGAAAGGAATACGCGCGGAGTTGCCACCAACGTTTATTTGAGGAAAACGTCGGAAAAACCGGAAAAGACGCGATCTACGAACTTTTAAATGAAAGGTTCGGGAGTTGTATTTACGCACGGGGAAGGTATTAGCACCCCACACGTCCGTCCCAAGGGACGGCAGCCTTTAATCGAATGTGCAAACATGACTTTGATTTTTTTTATGTTCCCTTTTTATGTCTCTATATCCTTTATACCCTTTTTATATTTTTCTCTTTTTGTGGTCGACAAGGGTGTTTCCCTTTGCTCCTACGTATTCCTCAATTTGCGATGAGGAAATCAGACCTACGTAGTTCTTTTTTATCAAGTGATCCTTTTTTACTTAAGTGGTGATCATTTTAAGGCGTTGGACCTTAAAAATGATCCATTTTACTTAGTGAGAAATTGAAATGACAAACTTCAAAAGCCTATTTTTGTGGACGAGCTTGACTAGGCGAGTTGATTTTAGCCTTAGTTTCACTTTAGTTATTAATCAATTCGATTAAGAATGAGAAATCCCAAAGAGAAAACGTCCGATTGATTTTCCGCTTTATTTTACTAAAAGATGTTTTTTTTTATTATTATATTATTTTTTTACCCTTTTTTTTTATTTCCAACGTGGTTACGGCACGACCGAATGGTCGGAATTCATTTTAACCGAAGTTAACGGATAATACAATTCAAACGTTCGGTGGAAATTGATTTTATTTTTAAGTTAAGCGAGAAATGACTTAAGTAAAATGGCTTAAGCACGTCAAGAGGGGGTATAAAAAGTAAACAAAACGAGAATAAAAATGCACGAAACACAATGTGGACCACTACGGGTACATAGAATGAATCGAAAAGCTTGGTTCGAGGTACTTACCCGTTGAAGATCGAAGAACGATGAAGAACGAATGAAGAACGTCGAAGAACGGTCGAAACCTTCGCGAAATTCTTCACGGAAAATGTTACGGAAACGTTTCGGAAGCGCCTCGGCTTAGATTTTCTTCACGGAAACAATTTTTTCAAGCAAATTCGAAAGAGAGAGAAGTGCCTAAGGGGCTGAACCCTTTTCTTCTTCACTTCCTCCCCTATTTATAGCAAAATAAGGGAGGTGGTTGCCGCCCAGCTCGCCCAGGCGAGCCAGGTTGCTTCCTCCAGAAGCAACAGCCTTCTGGAGGAATATTCTGGGGGGCCCAAGTGGGCCTGGGTGCTATTTGCACCCCCATTTTTACTAAGTACACCCCTCTGCTTTTTTTTGGTGATTCTTTTTCGTAAAGTTACGGAAACTTACGAATTTCGTAACGATACTTGTTTTCTTTCCGTAATGTTACGGAACCTTGCGGATTACATAATCATCCCTTTTTTTGACTTACGGAATGTTACGGAACCTCACTTAATTACGCAACGATGCTTCCGTTTGGTTTCCGGTGTATCACGGAAACTTACGGATTGTGCATCAATATTTTTTTGGTTTTCCGGCATGTCCTGGAATTTCACAAATTGCCTAATGATGGGTGCCAAGCACCTCGCAAGGACCAAAGAAAGGTCGCATGTCATCAAGCAAAAGTCCCCGGACGAAATTAGGGTATGACACGCTGAGATTCCCATATGCTGGAAAGTCATTAATGGTACAAAAAAGCATTGCATGCATTTCAAAGGTCTATTTGCGAAACTCATCAAACACTACAACCCCCTCGTCCCACAACTTTCTCAGATCTTCAACCAACGAACTTAGATAAACATCAATGTCATTTCCTGGCCGTCTTGGGCCCGATATCATCATAGACAACATCATGTATTTTCACTTCATGCACAACCAAGGAGGCAAATTGTAAATTACTAGCAGAACTGGCCATGAACTGTGTTGAGTGCTTAAGGTGCCATATGGATTCATTCCATCACTGGCTAGTCCAAATCTAAGATTTCTTGGCTCATTCCCGAAATCCGGATACAAACCATCAATCTTCTTCCACTGCGAGCAATCAGCCGAATGACGGACCATTCCATCAGAAATCCTTCCATTTGCATGCCATGTAAGGTCTTTTGCGTCATCCTCATTAGAAAAAAAGATGCTTAAACCTTGGAATGATTGGAAGATACCACAAAACCTTCGCTGGGGGGCCCTTGTTGGAGTTGTCATCAAAACTACTTTCTTCTTCATCCTTCACTTTGTACCGTGAAGTCCCACAGATAGGGCATTTAGACATTTCTTGGAATTCATGCCTGCACAGTATGCAATCACTGGGGCAAGCATGAATCTTCTAATACTCCATACCCATCGAACACAATATCTTTTTCGCCTTATAGTAACTTTTAGGCAATGTGTTGTCCTCTGGAAGCAGATTGTGCACTACCTCAAGCAGTAAGGTGAAACTTTTGTCACTCCACCCATACCTAGCCTTGACATTAACCAGACTTAACACAGCAGACAACAGGGTTAAGGAATTCTTGCACCCTGCATACAAAGGCTTCTTAGAATCACTCTGCAATCCTTCATACACAGGGGTGTGTGCTTGCTGGAAAGACTCTTGTCCAAGGTCACGAATCATGTCCTCTAACCGATCTTCCATTTCTACATCAAACGGTTTAGTTTGTGACCCACTCTGCATGTATGTGACTTCACCATGCCATATCCACGTCGTGTAATTCTTCTTAATCCCATCACACAATAGATGGTCCCGTATGTCATCCAGTAATTGTCGTCTTCCATTCAAACAGTTGATGCAAGGACAAAAATATTTTCCTTCTTCATTTGGTCGACCTCTTTCGGAAGCAAATTGCAAGAACTGTTCGACGCCATCCTCATATTCTGGGCTCATGCGACTTTCATTCATCCAACTTCGATCCATCTAAGCAATTCCATGCATGAAAATCTCACTTTTTTATTTATAGGTGTGGCCCTATCCCATTTAGGAAAATTGTCTTTTATGTTAGCTTCAAACGTCAGGGTTACCATTATTTACAAAAATTTGACTAAATTTCGGCAGCATTTCGCATTGGTCTCTAAGTACACTACATCACATCAGTGAAATGAATTTCATGATAATCAAGTATGCACTCGGAGAACAACTTGAAATGCATTGAACCGAAATTTAATCAAATTAATGAAAATAATAATAACCTTCACGAATGAATCTAACATAAAAATATCAGTCTCCCCAAACTGTCCAAACGGACAATTCAAGACTAAATACAATGACTAATGCAAACTGTCCGCAAGAGTCATTGCATTCAGTCTCAAACGGGAATCTAAGGTTTACTCACCATGAACAACAATTGTTTATATAGCAAATTACACTGATCACATACAACAACATACAAAAGGTCAAATTCAATTACAGACAAATATAGACATCAGCAGTTGTTTATGTAACTAATTTCAAATGCTGGGTTTCAAGGGTGCTTATGCTTTATTATTGTAGTTGGGTATATGTGTATGAGTGTGTATCATGAGGGTCTGTGGGTATGAAATCCTCACCTTATGACTGCCCTTGAGCTTCCTCTGAGTGATTAGGAGGACAAATGGATAGATGTGTACTTCGACATAAGTTCAAAGTTGCTAGGCATTTGCAATGCATTTAGCTCTGAGCTCTGACAAAGTTTGTCTCTGCTGATAATGGTACTTATGATGTCATCAATGCATATCTCCACCGAGCTTCTGCATCTTTCAACGAGCTCAACCACCTCCACAAGGAGCTTGGATCATGTGACTCTCATAACAAGCACAAAACGCATAGAATAGAGAATGGTAATGACAGTGGGAAGGTAGTGGGAAATTCTATTCAAAGTGTTGATATTAACAAGGAGCTGAGCCTTCGGCATGTGAATTTTGATCAGTTCAAAAGGCAACAAAGTGAGAGTAGGAATGCTGATGGTGAAAATTTTAGTCAACAAGAAGAAGAAGAAAATGTGGATGGGGTGAAATGCATAAGAAGAAGAAAAAGAAGAAGCAGGAAGTTGAGTCCTTGCACGACATAAGGTTAATAATTCTGCCAAAGGAAAGGTTTTGATGGGCTCTGGATTTTAGAAGGTTGCTGATGGAAAGCATGTTAGTTCTTGGTTGGGGTTTGGCCGACAACAAGAAACCCTTTTTGTGGATCATTAGGCCTGACCTTGTCATTGGAGGTTTAGTGATTTTGTCATCTGAGTTTGTGAATGAAACTAAAAAGGCATTAAATGGAGGGTTGGGGGCGGAGAAAGGGTTAAATTTTGGGAGGATAAGTGGATACATGATGAGGTTTCATTGGAAGTTAGATATCCTAGATTGTTCCTAATCTCGGAACAACAAAATCAATTAATACAGCAGATGAGAGGGTACAAAGATGGGGAGTGGGAGTGGAATCTATCTTGGAGAAGGCCATTGTTCGACAATGAGATAACAATGGCTGTCAATTTCCTAAAAGATGTTGAAAGGTCAGTTATTCAGCAAAATGGAAGAGACGCATGGGTGTGGATGGCAGATCCAAGTGGGAGCTACTCGGTGCAATCTGCATACAAGGTAATGAGGGGGCCTATAGTTGATGGGATCAAGGACATGGCTTTTGAGGAGCTGTGGCAGCTGAAGATTCCAACCAAATATGCAGTATTTGCATGGAGGCTTCTTAGAGATAGACTACCCACTAGAATAAACTTACACAGGAGACAAATAGATATATTGGATAGGCACTGCCCATTTTGCAGCAGAGAGGAAGAGGAAGCAGGACATTTGTTTTTCCACTACAATAGAATCATCCCTATTTGGTGGGAATCATTATCCTGGGTGAACAAATCTGCAGCTTTTCCAAAAGATCCAAGACAACATTTTCTACAGCATGAAGATATATTGAATGAGGGGAGAAGGGCTACTAGGTGGAAATGCTGGTGGGTGGCAGTGACTTGGACCATTTGGCAGTAGCGGAATAAGATAGTATTCTCCAATGAAACATTAGACAACAACAAATTGATTGGTGAAGCAGCTTTCTTGTTGTGGACTTGGCTGAGGCATTTGGAGAAGGATTTTTTTTGTCATTTTAACCAATGGTCTAGTAATCTTAGAGAAGGGATAGTGTAATAGCTCAAAATAGAACTTTAGATTAGCAGTTTTTCATTAATATGGTCTATGGCCTGGCTGTGGTTCCTTTTTAGACTCCATTCAGTCTAATCTCGAACCACTAGCTTGGGCAACAAAAATTGTATTTCAGTACCTCTGGTACTCAATTATCTATATATATACTTATCTTTCTTGATAAAAAAAAACATGTATAACATATACCACTTAAGGGCACTGGTTAAGAAATTGAAAGATGGAAATTTATTGAAAATTATAGGAAAATGCTGATGGTTTCTGTGTGTGTGTGTGTGTGGCTGTCTGTGTGTGTCTATGTGTGTGTGTGTGTGTATGTGGGTGTGGGTGTGTGTGTGTTTCTGTGTGTGTGGCTGTGTGTGTGTGTGTGTGTATGTGGGTGTGGGTGTGTGTGTGTTTCTGTGTGTGTGGCTGTGCGTGTATGTGGGTGTGGGTGTGTTTCTCTGTGTGTGGTTGTGTGTGTGTATGTGTGTGTGTGTTTGTGTCTGTGTGTGTGGTTGTGTGTGTCTATGTCGGTGTGGGTGTGTGGGTGGCTGTCTGTGTGTGTGTGTTTGTGTGTCTGTGGCTGTGTGTGTGTGTGTGTGTGTGTGTTTGTGTGTCTGTGGCTGTGTGTGTGTGTGTGTGTGTGTGTTTGTGTGTCTATGGTTGTGTGTGTGTGTTTGTGTGTCTGGCTCTGTGTGTGTGTGTGTGTGGGTTTGTGGTTGTGTGTGTGTGTGTGTGCCTATGTGTGTGTGTCAACAGCACAAGCTGGATTTCAAAGATAGCTTTAGGGGAGGAGTACTATTGACAAATACTTAATTGATCTTAGATAAGTTAGTCAAACAAATACAACAATTTATCTACCAAACAAATACAGTAGCATATGTGTATATAAATGCTATGACAAATGTCAAAACAGTAGTCTATCATAATACATATAAAGATAGTAGACCGTACAAACGTACCTGGAGTTGCTATAATCAAAGAGCTTCCACAGCAATGCCAATTAGCAGTAGTAAATGATAAGCCTAAAAAAAAGCATACAGAAATTATCCATAGTGTATTTAAAGCCTTTTAAAGCCTATTATCTACATTTCAATTAAAATACAACATCCATAATCAACTTAAACCAGCAGAAAAATAAAATTTCACTGCAACAATAAACAAATTCTGGCCAATAAGTCAATTTTGCCTATCATAGTCAAAATTTTACCATGTATACGGCATACACTGATAGTTCTAATTGAATCATACTATACGGCAAAAACACTCCCTCCTTAAAGCTCGACCCCTGCAGATTGAGGGAAATCACCCTCAGCTTCAACAAGGAGATGATGTTTCAGCAATTCAAACTCCCAACCAGGATAAGGCTAGCAATCAAAGTAATGTGGAAGCAGAAAGGAGGCTAAAAAGCATTATTGAGTGTAGTGCAGAGGTGTTGGAAGAGGCTCAACACTTATGGCATCTTGGAGAAAATATAGGCATGGAGGCAGCTACAACTAATTCAGATATTCTTCATAGCTATGCCTCTATAGAGTGCAGAGATAGAAAAGAAGCAATGGAGGTAGATGATATTCCCTGTGTGGGGAAGCCTCTGATGATTGGTTATGTAAATGACCTGATAGTTCCCAATTCATCCTTGAAAGGAATTATTCAGACCATTGCCCCATTCTCATGAATTCTAAACATACTGATTAGGGCCCTAAGCCTTTTAGGGTCTTTGATGCTTGGTTGTCTAATAAGGATTACACTAAGGTGGTCAGGGACTGCTGGTATGCAAATCAGCCTATGGGATGGGGGGTTATGCATTAAAATGCA
Organism: Glycine soja; assembly: GCF_004193775.1. Taxonomy (NCBI): domain Eukaryota; kingdom Viridiplantae; phylum Streptophyta; class Magnoliopsida; order Fabales; family Fabaceae; genus Glycine; species Glycine soja. The sequence goes on from NC_041008.1 coordinate 36,196,785, forward strand.
AACTTCAGAACCTCAAGCATAGGCTAAAAACTTGGAGCAGAGATAATTGTGGAGATTCGGGTAGCAAGGTGAAGCAAACACAGAAAAAGTTGAATGATTTGGAGAACTCTCTAACAGCTCACCCCTCTGATCAGCAAGTCCAAGAGCTCAAGAGGACACAGGCTGACCTATGGGAGCAGTCTTTTCTTCATGAATCAATAGTGAGACAGAAGTCTAGAAGCAAGTGGATCAAAGAGGGTGATGGCAACACCTCTTATTTTCACAAAATTATAAACTTTAGCAGAAGAAGGAATGCCTTGAGAGGGTTGCACATTGAGGGTAGATGGGTAACAACCCTGCTGTGGTTAAGGCTGCAATTCTCCATCACTTCCAAGGCAGATTTGCAGAACCTTCCTTGAACAGACCCAATCTGGATGGGGTTTCCTTTAATGTTTTATCCATTAACCAGAGAGATATGATGGTGGAACCTTTAAAAGAGGAGGAGATCTCTAGTGCTGTGTGGGCTTGTGGGAGTGACAAAAGCCCAGGGCCAGATGAACTTAATTTTAGGTTCATAAAGCACTTCTGGAACGAGCTGAAGCCTAAGTTCCTAAGGTTCCTCTCAGAATTTTATGTGAATGCAGTATTTCCTAAGCCTGAATTACTTTAATTAATGCTGTCTTGACAGCTTTGCCTTTGTTTTATATGTCTTTTTTCAGGGCCCCTTTAGCAGTCATTAAGAGGCTCATTGCTATTCAAAGACAATTTCTTTGGGGTGGAAATTTAGAAGGAAAAAAGATAGCTTGGATTGCATGGAACCAAGTGTGTGCTCCTAGAGAAAAGGGAGGGTTGGGTATCAAAGATATCAAGGCTTTTAATAGAGCTCTTCTTATCAAGTGGAAATTGTTGATGTTCCAACAACAAGATCATCTATGGAGCAGAATACTCACCTCAGAGTACAGAGGTTGGAGAGGTTGGAAGAGGGCCCTCCTAAGCAGATTTTTTCCTCTTGGTGGTCTGACTTAAGATCTATTATTCATCATAGCAGCATGGTTGCTGTCAATAAGCAATTTCGCTGGAAACTGGGCAGTGGTGATCAAATCCTATTTTGGGAAGACTCTTGGGTGGGAGATGGAATTACTCTTGAAGACAGATACCCAGAATTATATCAAATATCATCCCAAAAATTAAAGACAGTGGCAAGCATGGGGATCTTTGGAGAATCTGGTTGGGAGTGGAAATTCTCCTAGAGAAGATATCTATTTGACAATGAACTGGGGGGAGCTTCAGCTTTTATTGACCAGACTGCAGCAGTAAGCACTAATGCAGCCTTGATGGATTCTTAGGTGTGGGGAGCTGAACCAAGTGGGATCTTTTCTACAAATTTTGCTTATAATTGTATCAAAGCTGATCAGTTACCTCATCAGCCCATTAGTGGCTTCAGACAACTATGGGAAATCAAAATCCCCCCTACAACTTTATCTTTTGCTTGGAGATTACTCTGGGATAGGCTTCTTTCTAAGGAAAACCTAATTAGGAGGCAGATTGTCCTTCAAAACGACCTCTGCCCCTTCTGTCAAAGCCAAGTTGAATTTTCCTCCCACCTATTTTTCACTTGCCATAAAATTATGCCTTTGTGGTGGGAATTTAATTCCTGGGTCAGGGAAGATAGAGCTCTGCACAGCAACCCTATGGATAACTTTCTTCAGCACTGCTCCTTGGCTGGCTCGAGGAACTCCAATAGAAGGAGGAAGGTCTGGTGGATAGCAACTACAAGATCCATATGGAACCTCAGAAATGACATGATTTTTAATAATCAGCCTTTTGTCATTTCCAAATTGGTGGATAATGCAATCTTTCTCACTTGGTCATGGCTGAGGGGGTGGGAAAAGGACTTCAATGTTCCTTTTCTCCAATGGTCATCAACTATGTCTTTGTCTTTTACCTAGTGTGTGATTTGTAGGGTTGGGCATTGTTATTCTTTGTTGGCTTGTTATTTGCGGGTTATGTTCTTGTGTTTTAGGAGTTACTATATCCTTTGTTTCCTTGTAGTACTTCTGGTACTATTCTTATCATATATATAATATTATCTTTGGCCGTTCAAAAAAAAAGATGGCTTATAACTCCCAAAGTAAGTCTCTAGGCACTCGGAAATCAGAAAAGAGCAGCAGTGCCATAGTTGACACGATTCATGAACATGTGCCCAATTTCTCCCTTGGTAAAAATACAACTTCCATTAGATCTACACAGAGCCCAGCTCACACCTCATTTCACCTCATTACCCCAGCAATGGTTGAATGGAATCTCTACTCAGATTTTAGATCTCAAGCATCCATCACTTCTTCTTCAATCCCAAAGACCAACAACAACTCCCAGAAACAAAAATTTAGCCCATAACCAAAAACACGGTCAAAATAAATTTCATCCCAGACAAGAAAAATAAAAATTAAATGCTTAAGCTTAAGTATATGTTTCAACTAATTTCTCAATTCTAATGTACCATATATCTGCCCTATTCTCAGGTACACAAGAAATTAAACTTAAAAACACCACCAGAACCATGAAGATGAGCTCCCTTAAATGGAAGTTCAAACCCCAACCTAACAAAAAACCATGATTCAATAATTCTAGCCCACAAGAGAAGAAAAATTAAAAAAAAAAATTTCTATGTACACTTGTTGACTCCAAGAAAAAGCTCATGCCCAACAGGAAGGATCTCATACAAAGTGAAGAAAGAGGGACTTAAGAAAAAAAGAGTACTTTTTTTGAACTTGGTAGATCCTTTTTGTTGTGTTTCATGAATCATTGTACTCATGCCAGCATATGAGCATAATGACACAGCGCCTCATGATGTAGAAACGAGCCCTTTGCTCTTTGACCAGCCTAACACACTTTCTAGCAAAAGCACACTTCCTCTGAGTGGAAGAAGAAGAAGAATTCTTCATGAGAGAGGAAGAAGAAGTTTGTTGAGATACATTCAAAAAGGTCACAAAGCTGGAATCAGATTTAAATAAACTGGAGGAGAACTCAATGCATACATAGACAGTTAACAGAGCAAGAAAAATTGGAGAGGAAACAGTTATAGGAATCTCTTTGGGTTGCTGCCCAAGCCCATCAATCCTTACTTAGGCAGAAATCCAAATGAAGATGGTTAAAAGAAGGCGATTGTAACACACGTTTTTTCCACCTATTGATGAATGCTAACCGAAATAGAAATTCTATCAGGGGGGTATTCATTGATGGTTCATGGACTGACGACCCACACAAGGTGAAGGGAGAGGTGAAATCCTTTTTCTTCCATAGGTTCCAAGAACCAATTGGTCAGCGACCCAAGATTGATGGAATCAGGTTTCAAACTGTTAATCAACCGCAGAATAACGAGCTTCTGGCACCTTTCATGGACGAAGAAATTCATAAGGCAATTTTTAAAGTTGCAGCAAAGTTTTTTATGAAGGAAGGCAATTCACAAAATGATTGCATGGATTAAATGGAAATCGGTATGCTTACCAAAAGAAAAGGCTGGCTTGGGCATCAAGGATATTGAAACATTCAACCTCGCACTACTTGGAAAATGGAAGTGGCAATTAATGCAAGAAAATGGTGAGCTGTGGACCAGAGTTCTGAAATCGAAATATGGTGGATGGAGGAACCTTGAAGAAACAGGAAACTCAGCAAAGCAATCTGTTTAGTGGAGGGATCTAAAACACGCTTTTAATCAATCACAATAGGGAGTGGTTATTCAAAATAACATGAGGTGGAAGGTGGGAGATGGAGAGAAAATTAGATTCTGGAAACACAAGTGGATTAATCAACAGGAATCACTAGCAGAATGGTACCCCAGGCTGTTTATCATATCCTCACAGCAGAATCACACCATTAGGTTTTAGGTTTTAAGATGACATATAGAGTTTTAGGTTTATCAAAGAATTTCCCATAACAAATCCAGCACTATATCCCCACAATGCAAATAGTACAAGAGCAAGCAATCAATATACTTTAGCATCTCACACCCATACTCCATTTCAAGCATTATATTTTTTTCATATTTAGACATAACTTGGCTTAGGTTCTAGGCCAATATTGGACTTTATTTTAAACCAGCTTATTGGACTTTAAGAATACATCCCGCGACATCAAATGACTCAAATCCATTACTATAGAATACAAATACCCAAAGGAACTACAACACAACATATTTTAATTATTAGCAACAACCATATTCTCATCTTGAAAAGAAGCACAAATATAGATGCATATACTCACAGATTGTCAATTGTCGTCAGTGGCGGAGATATTCCTAATCAGCGTTGATCACTTAGCAGCACACAGAACACAAGCATCAACGAACCTTGACAGCGACTAAAGAAGACGAACAAATCACCTGAGCAGCAAAGTAGACATCATATATACAAAGTTAAGCAATTGCTTTCAAAACATGACAACAGAGACATACCTTCGATGGCTTCCCTGGGAGTCTTAAATCCAACCACAATGGACTTCCAAAATCACTTCCCACCCTTTCCTTTTGTAGTTTTCTTCGACCTGCGAAAGTGAGAAAATGTTAAAATGAGGAACGCCTAATGTTAAAACGAAAGAACGTACCTCAATCAATAAGTGGCAGACACGAACTCCACAAAGACCAACTCCACAATGTGGTTGCAGTCACGGAAGCGCAGCCCAATTTGCGACAAAGACGAACTTAGGGTAGAAGGAGAAAGAAGAAGAACGCCCTGGGAGTCTTAAGGCGAACCACAATGCACTTCCAAAATCGATTCCCACCCTTTCCGGGACTCTTTCCTTTCCTAGATTTCTTCGACCTGCGAAAGTGAGCAAATGTTAAAACGAAAGGACGTACCCCAATCGATAAGTGGTAGAGACGAACTCCACAAACACGAACTCCACAATGTGGTTGCGCAAAGACGAACTCAGGCAGAAGGAGAAAGAAGAAGAACGATAGGGTTCGAGCGCGCGGGTTGTGCAATTTCAGATTTTTAATATATAATGACAACAACATCGGTTTTTTTAAAAATAACCGATGTTAACATCAACTAGGTAACATCAGTTTTCTTAAAACCGATGTTAAAATCAACTCCATAACATCGGTTTTTCCCAAACCGATGTTAACAACGACACACCAACATCGGTTTTTCCAAAACCGATGTTAACTACTCCATAGTAACATCGATTATTTAAATAACTGATGTTAATATCGAGTAGTTAACATCGGTTTTTCCGAAACCGATGTTAACTATGTCTACTTATTTACAAAAATGCCACCGCGCTTTTGTTAACATCGGTTTTGTGAATAACCGATGTTAACCTTGCGATGTTAAATCTAAAAATTGTAGTAGTGAGTGGTGCCAAAGATTATTTATATCCTCATTGCCTCCTTATTTTTTGACTTGAGAAACCATTTTTACTTGAGAGACCCTTGCTCAATTTACCCCCTTCCCTCACCATTTCCCCACAAGAACTTTTTATGAATCTTATTTAGTAGGAGAGTGAATTATAGTCTTTGGAGCTTTGTAGATATACACAAAGTATATTGAAACAACTAATAACAAAAGCTAACAAAAAATAACTAATCATGACTCACAAGATCCAAGACCACCCTAGCCTTTGTTGATGACACCTCTCTGCCCTGTGTCGTTGAGAGCTTGAATTATAATTCGCATCATTTTCTCTTGTTGTAAAGGCTGTTCAAAACTCCAACCAAAAAATTACATTAGAATAGAGGTTGCAGTGTTTAATAATGGCATACATCTATTTTGATAATTAATACAATCAAATGTAGAATTATAGCTCAGTACAAGTAGAGGTTTGTTTCTTCACAATTTTATTTCTCTACTTTTGCAAATACATGAAATGGAAGAGCCTTTATTTTCACTTCTAGAGCATGCCTTTTCTAATTTTGTTTCTCATTGTATACAATCTTATCATTCAAAATGTCTTTCTTCTTAAGTGGATTTAGTTTGAAACACCTAATATGAAGTTATGGGCACTCCTTGGAACAACTAAAAAAATATGATATCTTAACTTCCCTTTGACAACTTTCAAAACAAAACTAAACATCAAAAGGTAAGGCACATTTGATTCAATGCCCGAGTGTGGAACAAGCCACTGAGTCACACACGCACACAAACACACACACACACTACTAGCAAAGGCTATTTGAAAAAAGTTATATTTAGATAATGTATTCAGTAGATTCATCAAAGGGTAATCATATGAGCTAAACACATGAACATAGAAACTCACAAGGCTACCAAATCCAACATAAATAGGTTTTTCTTCCTCTTCAAGACAATCTACTAGCAATTTTAGTGGTACATAATTTGAAGCAAGGTGAAGGAAACAAAATCCAACAACATCAATCTTAAGCCCCCAGTCCGCAGATAAAGTAAAACACAATTAGATTGTCACAACATCCTTCAAGAAATGGCTCAAGTCCAGGAAAACCCAGGTAAGAAAGAGAGAGCAAAAATTGGAAAGGAAAGAGATGTTGATGAGAGATGATAATGATTATGTAAGAGTCTGTATCAAAACTATATATTATAACAACAATTGCATACAACTATAGTGGTATATCAGTAGTAGTGATTATGTAAGAGTCTATATCAAAACTACTTATTGTAACAACAATTGCATACAACTATAGTGATACATCAGCAGTAGAAAAGTGAGGACTACAATGTGAGAGCACATTGTGGAAGCAATGCCTTCCAAGATTATTTTGATGATGCCAAAGAATCAAGAGTCAAGCAAGTCTCAAGAATCAAGATCAAGATTCAAGATTCAAGAATAATCAAGATCAAGATTCAAGATTCAAGAATCCAGATTCAAGATTCAAGTAAAGAATCAAGACTCAAGATTCAAGAATCAAGAGAAGACTCAATCAAGATAAGTATTAAAAGAGTTTTTCAAAAACTATTGAATATCACAATTTTGTTCAAAAGATTTTTTCAAAAGAAAAATTTTACCGAAGAGTTTTACTCTCTAGTACTCAATTGCCAGAAGGCAGCAATCGATTACCAGTAGCCAACATTGTTTTTAAACTGATTTACAAAGCTGTAATCGGTTACCATAATCATGTAATCGATTACCAATGTTTTAAAACATTAGATTTCAAATTTCAAGAGTCACAACTTGTGATAAAACATTTTCAAATCATTTCAAACTTGTGTAATCGATTACACAATACTTGTAATCAATTACCAATGTTTCTAAACATTTTGATTTTCAAATTCAAACATAAAGAGTCACATCTGTTGATGTGTAATCGATTACACTATGATGGTAATCGATTACCGGTGACTTACTTTGAAAAATAAATTACCAAAAGTCACAATTCTTAAAGTGACTAGTTTTCTGAAGATTTTTAAGAGTCACAACTTTTAAGAGACTAGTTTTCAAAAAGAGTCACAACTTTTAAGTGACTAGTTTTCACAAAAGTCACAACTCTTGAAGTGAAAAGTTTTGAAGAAATTGCCAAGAGTCACAACTTTTAACTTGAGTCATCAAATGACTATAAATATGTGACCATGGCACAAATTTCAAAGAATGCATAACAGACTTCTTTCATTCATTTCTCTTCATCTTTCAAAAAGTTTTTGTTCAATACTTTCTCTTTCAAGAAAAGTTCATTGACCAAAAACTTGTGGTATTCTTCTTCTTCATTCCTTCTCTCTTGTCAAAAGATTCAAAGGGCTAACCGCCTGAGAATTCTTTTGTTTCTTCCTTCTCTCTCTTGCCAAAAGATTCAAAGGACTAACTGCCTGAGAATTCTTTTGATTCTTCCTCTTCCCTTTAAACAAAATATTTGAAAGGACTAACCGTCTGAGATATCTTTTGTTTCCCCTTACAAAGATTCAAGGGACTAACTGCCTAAGAATTCTTTGTCTTAACACATTGGAGGGTACATCCTTTATGGTACAAGCAGAGGGTACATCTACTTGGGTTGTAATACTGAGAACAAGAGATGGTACATGTCTTGTGGATCAGTTCAAGTGGAGGGTACATCCACTTGGTTGTTCAAAGAGAACAAGGGAGGGTACATCCCTTGTGGATCTTTGCTTGTAAAGGATTTTACAAGGTTATTGGAAATCTCAAGAACCAGTGGTTGCTTGGGGACTGGACGTAAGCACGGGTTGTGGCCGAACCAATATAAATCTTGTGTTTGTCCTCTTCTTCCCTACACTCTTTACTTTTTCGCTGTGTACTTTTTATTTCCGCTTTACTTTTGTCTAAGTTATTGTTTCTGTTCTTTACTTTCTCGTAACTTAGTAGTAAAGCCTAATTGAATCTAGTAACATTAAGAAGGATAAAATTTTAATTAGTCAAGACACGTTCATAATTATTTCAACCCCCCTTCTTAATTATTCTGAGGCCACTCGATCCAACAAGTGGTATCAAAGCAGGTATCTTGAGAAAAGTTTTACAACTTCAAGATTCATGGCCTCCTCAAATTCTCTGTTTCCCGAAGGAAACTCCATCCATAGGTCACTTATCTTTAATGGTGAGGGTTACCACTATTGGAAAACCCGAATGCAAATCTTTATTGAAGCCATAGATTTAAACATTTGGGAAGCAATAGAAATAGGACCTTATGTACCCACCGTAGTAGATGCAAGCACAAGCACAACAATAGAAAAACCAAGAGATAAATGGTTTGAAGAAGATAGAAGAAGAGTCCAATATAATCTTGAAGCCAAAAACAGTATTACTTCTGCCCTAGGAATAGATGAATATTTTAGAGTGTCTAACTGTTCAAATGCAAAGGAGATGTGGGATACTCTCCAACTTACACATGAAGGCACCACTGATGTGAAAAGATCTAGAGTCAACACCCTTACACATGAATATGAATTATTTAGGATGAACACTAATGAGAACATCCAAAGCATGCAAAAAAGATTCACACACATAGTTAATCACCTTATCTTCTTAGGAAAAACCTTTCCTAATGAAGATCTAATTAATAAAGTTTTGAGATGCTTAAGTAGGGAATGGAAGCCCAAGGTAACTACCATTTCTGAAAGTAAAGATCTTTCTTCTATGTCTCTTGCCACCCTTTTTGGCAAATTACAGGAACATGAGATGGAACTCCAATGACTAAATCAAAATGCAGAAACAGACAAGAGGAAACGAAGCATAGCACTAAAAATCTCCTCATCAATGCAAGAGGAAAATGAAGATGAAGAATCAGAAGATGAAGAAGACTTCTCACTCTTTGTGAAGAAGTTTCAAAAATTTGTCAAGAAGAGAAGAATCGAGAGGCATCAAAATTTCAACCATGGAAAAAGATTCCAAGAAGACTCTCCAACTCTTAGATGCTACAAGTGCAACCAACTTGGTCACATCAAAGCAAATTGCCCCTCAAACGAGCAATGGCTTGAGAAGAATGAGAAGAAAAGTCATGAAGAAAGAAGATCCAAGAAGGCGTATATTGCATGGGATGACAATGACTCATCCGATGGTTCGGAGAAGAAGATCAACCTTCTATCCAAGGACTATGAGAGCGATGAGAACATCTCTTAAGAAGATTAAGCAAAAAGCAAAAGTCTGACTTCCATCTTTAAAGATCTAGGCACTTAAATCATGAAAAAGGTAACATCAAAACCATTCTCTTTTAAATTAAGTGGGTTGAAATTTTCTTCTAAATTAACTTGATATATGATGACTAACAAAATTTTATTTGTTTGTCTTGATTGATTTCTATTATGAGTATGTGCTTATGTGTTTGATTGAGTTATTTTCTTTCTCAAAACAAGAAGTTTTTTTTTAAAAAAAATAAATAAATGTTTGATGATGTTTGTGTTCTATATCCTTCAATCCTTGTATAATTCTTGTTTGATATGTTTGAATTACTTGAATGATTGTTCAATTTATTTTATGTTTTTCAAAACTATTATATTTCATTTCAAATAAAATTATTTTGATATGATAAAATCTTCTATGTTAACAAAAAATTCATTTTGGTAAGTGTTGATAGTCAATTAGCACTTAGTTTTAGGAAATAGTGTCTGGTAATCGATTACAACATTCTTGTAATCGATTACGTAATCGATTACAATATTCTTGTAATCAATTACAGAGTGTCTCTTCCTATATATTTGAAATTTTCAGAAACCGCTAAGATGCGATTTCTACAGCAATGCGACCCTAAAATCCCTAACCTTCAGAACTTGATTTCTCCCTCAATTCTTGACCAAATCACATCCTACAAAGCCCAAAATTCATCATTTTTCATTCTCTTTCATCTCCACCGATCAAAACTTCCAGAAAATCCTTCATATGGCAGAACCATCAAAGAAGCGAAAGGGCGTTTTGACTTCATCCGCAGTCATCGGAACTCGAAGTCACAGATCATCCAAGGTGCATACAACCCAAATTCCTCCCTCCATATCATCTCCTACGTTGTTTTCCTTGGATGAACAACGTATCTGGTACAATTCTCTCTTTTCTTCTCGTTCCATTATCGACCCTAAGTTCGTAGACTTAGCTTTCTTTGATGATGAAGTGTTTGATTGCTTTCAAGCATTTCAAAATTCTGGTTTAATTCAGTTTATCTCCATGAAACTTCCTTTTTACCCTGAATTGGTTAAAGCCTTGTATTCTAACTTGGAAATTCAAGAAGATTCCTTGATTTCCGAAGTTTATGGGATTAAGATGGTCATAGACCAGTCCCTTCTCTTTGAACTCACTCAATTATCCAGTGATGGTGTACCATTTGAGGGTACACTTGATGATGAGTGGAAGTTCGATTTTTCTGTTTCTGATGCTCGCCGGATGGTTTGCACCAACCAAGCGGATATGACCGAAAGGCTTCTTTCCGGTTCACTGGCATTCGAATGCCGCATCATTCACTACTTGATTGTGCGCATCCTACTCCCTAGATCATCCAACCTTGCACAGGTTTCTGAGGAAGATTTGATAATTATGTAGGTTTTCTTAACCGATCGTCAAATCGACTGGGCCCATCTTGTGAGATATCACATGCATAAGGCATTGCGATCAAATACTCCACTCCCATATCCCCATCTGATCACCATGTTTCTACAACATTTTAATGTCCCTCTTGACTCTAAGCCCTTTGTCAAAGTCAAGAGATCGTTCTCTATCGGTGCGAATGTAGTCTCCTCTTTCGGATACCGCAAAGAGAGGGATGGCTCTTGGGTGAAGAAGGATGCTCCAGTACAGGCCGCTGAAGACTGCTCTCCATCACCACATCCTCAGAGAGATTATTCTTCATCTCTTATGCACAACATTCTTGACAGATTGGATGGACTCCACACCTTCGTTGGTGAGTATTTTGATTCCTTGGACAGCTGCATTGATGCCATTGATGCATGATTTACAAGAATGGATACTTGCATCACTCAGCTTGAGGAGGATTTGAGTTATATTCGTCAATACTTTGACTTTCCACCACCATCCTCATAGATTTAGATTATTATTATTTTTAAGCCTTGTATTTGGCTATGTTTTATGACATTATTCTCTGAACATTGGGTTTGCTTTTATTATTTTCTACTTGGTTAATTATGACTGAACATGGTAATTATATTTATTTGCTCTTAGTTGTTTATAAGTATGTGTTTTTTTTAACTTAGTTATTTCGATGATATATGACCAGTGATATGTATCTAAACTTTATGATATCAAATTATGCTTTGTGTATGTTTTAAAATTATTTATGTATGATTTTATTTTACACACTTTGGCTTTTTAATGTTGCCAAAGATGGAGAGAAAATGTGATGCAATCCTACCCCGCAAGGGCATTGGATAGAAAACTCCAAGTAGATTGGGCCAGAGATGCAAGAGAAGGCCCTAGGGTTCTTATGAGCCTTAGGGTAGTTTTCGGGCCCATGGGCTAAGTACGAGCCCACTTATCTTTGTAAATATTAGATTAAGGTTTCATTATTTTTGGGACTTGTATTTAGGGCTCCATAATGTAGGTAGGGTACCCTAGAAATATAGGATTTTTCAGCCCTTGTATTTTAGGGCACCTAGACTAGTTTTTGTATTAGGGGTAGTTTTGTAATTTCACATGCACTAAGTGGATATTTGATGTGTGTGGTTGGAAATAAATTTAATTGAATTGGTAGAAGCCCAATCCAATTAAATTTTAGAGGGGGGGGGGGGTGAGCATTTGCTTACTACACCCCATTGCCACATCATATAGTCACACTTTGTGCATGTCCTTCATGCTTTTCATGCCTCATGACACCTAAGCACACTTAGTGGAGAATCTTGGAATTGATCTTGGATTAGTGGGCTGAACCATAACTAAAATTCACTAATCATAATTAGTGAAATTTTGGCTCCAAAGTTTGGCTCCACAAATTCAATTTCAAATTCAAGTGAAATTTGAATTTCCCTCCAATTTTGTGTGACACTTAGGCTATAAATAGAGGTCATGTGTGTGCATTTTTTTCAACTTTGATCATTTGAATATTAAACTTCAGATCTCAAAGCTCATTTAGAGCACAAAATTTCGTGCTCTTCTCTCCCTCTCCCTTCATTCATCTCCTTCTTCCTCCAAGCTCTTATCCATGGCCTCCTATGGTGGTGAGCTTCTTCTAGACTCATCTTCTCCTTGAAGTGGCGTCTCCTCTCTCTCTTCCTTTCTCCATTCCACTGCCATTCATCTTCCAAGAAGCAAAAAGGAATCCATTGATGAAGAAGATCCTAGGCCTACAAGCTCCAATGGAGCTTGCATCATGTGGTATCAAGAGCATCTTCATCTAGGTGATGTTCTTTTGCTTCCTCTATCTTTTTGTTCGGTTAATTCTCTTTAATTCCTTGTTCTTCATCTTATTCTCCATGTATATCCTCCATTGTATTGTGGTTTAGTGCTGTTTAGAGTAGATTCAAAAAAAAAATAAACCGATTAAATCTTAGATCTACACTTGTTCTTGCATTTCTATGGTTCAAATTTTGTATATCTACTCTTGAATCTTGTTTTTGTGTTGATTTTAGGTTCTATCAATTTTCATTCATAATATTCTTGTGCTGAACCTTTAGATCTAAATTTTGTTCCAAAATATTGATTAGAAAAAAAAAACACAAAAATCTAAGTGTAAATCACTTAATCCATGTTGTCTTAGAGTCATGTTTAGTCATAGTAATTGTCACATTATGTTCTAAGCTTGTGTTGAATTTTATTTTGTTGATTGAATTCTAGATACATTTGTTCATGTATTCTTGTCATTCTTAGCCTATCTTTTGAATTTTGAGTCTAATTCATGCATGTTATTTAGTTCATAACATGTTCTAAATCAATTCCTAGAAGTAGTCTTGTTCTTGAACTTTTTTTTTGCTTTCTAAGTTTCCTACATGATGCCTATGATGAAGTTGAATTGTGGTGCTGAGTTGTGGCTGGATTTGTGAATCAAAATAAGTCTTAAGCTCTCTTTAATTGTGTTATTCAAGATAATTGAGCATAAGCAAACACAAACTGTAACTATCCAAGCCTTAAGCAACATAAACACTACTCTTGATTTCTAGGTTGAAATCGTTGGTGTTGGCAGCTTGAACATACGAACTTGTATAAATTACTGGGAATTGGTCACTACGTTTTTTGAGCTGAAACTTTTACTGAATTTTCTAGACATCTGGACCAAAATTATAAAAAAAAGAACCAAGCGATTTGGATTAAAGGAAAAAAAAAAGAAAAATCTCACAAGTTGGCAGAAAAATCAGTGTCCAGGAAAAAAAAAGTTAAAGGAAAGTGTGCTTGTTGTTTTGGCTCAAAATTTGTTCTATAATTGGTGCCTATTTTATACCAATCCTAGTTCTGAAATTTCAATTGAAAATTATTGTGAAAACAAGTGCCAAAACTAGAGGTTTCTTGAGTTTTTTTTTTTAGAGTTTTTCTACTCTACTCTAGAGCCATTCTAGGTTTCTCTTTGAGTCCTAGCTTGCTTTTTTGTGTTTTTCATTGCTTTAATTGTTGAATAATCCTTGGAAATTTGTCTTGTTAAAACTCTATTGGTTTAGCTTTTATTTCATTTTTTTTTTGTCTTTGGTTATTGCTTGTCTCTTTGTTTCCTTGCTTGTGAGTTGCCATATAGGGAATTGGAAAGGAGGATTGGTGCCATATCTTGAAGAATTTGAGTCAAGAAGCAAGGGGCCAACCACCTTAAGAGCTATTGGACTAAGAAGCAATCCAAATTGATTGAAACACTAAAGAGAGAATAGCCACCACAATTGAGGACTTTTTTCTTTGTAATTTTGTAATTGGCAATTTGCTTTGCTTTCAAATTTTGTAACAAAAAGGCCTTTCATTGGAAGTAAGTTGGGAGCCTCCGCTAGGTCACCCTACTTCCATTTGTGTGTAATAATTTTAGGCAATTTCCCCTTAGGATAGTGAGTGTTTTGTTGGGAACCTTAAATGAGGTCATCCAAACACTCCTAGGATCCGCCTAGTTTGCATTTCTTGCACTTTAATTTCTTGCTTATTTCCTTTACTCTCCATTGTCAAACCACCTAGATAGCTTGCCTTTTACCAATTAGTTTTTACCTTATCTTTCACATCTCTTTTAGTGTTTATTTTGGCTAGTTTCAACCATAGTTTATTTTACCTTTTGTTTTCAAACCCCCAACAAGAAAGAACCATAACTTAGGAACCAACATGAGTCTTCATTCTTCATCTAGTGTTAATGGTGAGGGTTCTACTCCTAAGGACCCCTTGTATAAGATATTAGATGAGTTGAGATCCCTTAAGTTGTGGAAAGAAAAACAAGAGAGAAAAGAAAAAGGTAAAAAAAGAGTGGAAGAAATAAGTCAAGATGAAAGAAAGAAAATAAGAGAGGAAGAAAGAAGAAAAATAATGAAAGAAATGAAAAGAGAAAAACATGTCTCCTATAGTAGTCATAACTCTTACAAGAGCCTAAGTGAAGAACTTCGTGACTATTATGAAGGAAGGCATAGGTCACATCTTAGACCTCACTCCCATAGGAGAGAAAATGAAAGAAAGCCTCAAGAGGTTAACATTAAACTCCCATACTTCCATGGGAAGGACAATGTAGAGGCTAATTTAGATTGGGAAATAAGGGTAGAGCAACAACTTAAAAGGAAGTCTACTTCAAAATCTTATGGCTCTCACTCTTATCCAAAGAAAGACCAAGGTCAAGGAATCTTAGGGGTGAGACCTTCTAAGCCCAAAGATGATAAGGGGAAGACAATAGAAAAGCAAGCCCTTAAGGCTAGTATGCAAGAGAAGACTAGCTCCATGAAGTGCTTTAAATGTCTTGGAAGAGGACACATTACTTCTCAATGCCCCACCAAGAAAACCATGATTATGAGGGGCCAAGACATTTATAGTAGCCAAGATGAGGCTACTACTTCACCTTCCTCTAGTGAAAGTGAAGAAGCAAAGGGGGGAGAATCTAGTGAAGAAATCTATCCCCAAGAAGAAGGACAACCTTTAATGGTTAAGGAGGAGTGTAAGGAGGTAAGTGTCTCCTCCAAGAGGTTAGCTAAGAAGGAAAGACATTTTGAAATAAAGACAAATATTAAAGAAATTTCCCTTCTTAGACAACCTCCACATTTTCTCCTTTGTAAAAAGACACTTGTTAGCATTGCCACATCTCTTAGGCTTGAGTTTATTCCTCAAGTAAAGGAGTTGTTGGATGAGGGTTTGGTTCGCAAGAGATTAAATCCTTGTGCTTTGTTGGTGCCCAAAATAGGTATTATTAGGCACCAAATTCCTAAAATAGGTGGTGTGATGAATGTTTTGGGTGGTGCAACACTCTTTTGTAAAATCACTCGTGCACCCAACATCTTCATGATTTGTGTACATAGGGACTCATTAGGTAGGTTTGTTCTTATTTTTAGTTTCAATACAAACTTAGGCACTCATATGGGACACCTTAGGTTTGTCATACTTTTTGGTAGGAATAATCAACATGAAAATACAGAAAAAGGTATGTTCTATTGTTTTACTTTTCTTAATTTTTTAAATTGTGATCAAGGGGTTCCCATGAACCCTAAGAGAATAAAGGTCATTCCTGAGTGGCCCGCTCCACCAAGTGTAAGAAAAATTTGGGGCTTCCAAGACTTAACAAACTTTTACAAAAGGTTTGCCCCATATTTTTCTATACTTGTAACACCACTCATTGAGTTGGTGAGGAACCATGTTCCTTCATGGGAAGATGCCCAGGAAATGAGTTTTCAGACCTTACCTTACTTCAACATACTAAACACCACTAATACATATGTTTTTGTTCTTTTTACAGGTGTTGAGGAAAAAAGCCCAGAGTTTCAAGAACCTCGGGATTTGAGGTCAAATTCTTTTCAAGGGGGAGGGAATGATGCAATCCTACCCCGCAAGGGCATTGGATAGAAAACTCCAAGTAGATTGGGCCAGAGATGCAAGAGAAGGCCCTAGGGTTCTTATGAGCCTTAGGGTAGTTTTCGGGCCCATGGGCTAAGTACGAGCCCACTTATCTTTGTAAATATTAGATTAAGGTTTCATTATTTTTGGGACTTGTATTTAGGGCTCCATAATGTAGGTAGGGTACCCTAGAAATATAGGATTTTTCAGCCCTTGTATTTTAGGGCACCTAGACTAGTTTTTGTATTAGGGGTAGTTTTGTAATTTCACATGCACTAAGTGGATATTTGATGTGTGTGGTTGGAAATAAATTTAATTGAATTGGTAGAAGCCCAATCGAATTAAATTTTAGAGGGGGGGGGGGTGAGCATTTGCTTACTACACCCCATTGCCACATCATATAGTCACACTTTGTGCATGTCCTTCATGCTTTTCATGCCTCATGACACCTAAGCACACTTAGTGGAGAATCTTGGAATTGATCTTGGATTAGTGGGCTGAACCATAACTAAAATTCACTAATCATAATTAGTGAAATTTTGGCTCCACAAATTCAATTTCAAATTCAAGTGAAATTTGAATTTCCCTCCAATTTTGTGTGACAGTTAGGCTATAAATAGAGGTCATGTGTGTGCATTTTTTTCAACTTTGATCATTTGAATATTAAACTTCAGATCTCAAAGCTCATTTAGAGCACAAAATTTTGTGCTCTTCTCTCCCTCTCCCTTCATTCATCTCCTTCTTCCTCCAAGCTCTTATCCATGGCCTCCTATGGTGGTGAGCTTCTTCTAGACTCATCTTCTCCTTGAAGTGGCGTCTCCTCTCTCTCTTCCTTTCTCCATTCCACTGCCATTCATCTTCCAAGAAGAAAAGGAATCCATTGATGAAGAAGATCCTAGGCCTACAAGCTCCAATGGAGCTTGCATCAAAATGGGTATTTTAGAAATCAAGATATAATATTTTCAAAGCTTTAAAATTAAGCATAAATTCAAAAAGAAAGGGGGAGAAAGAGATGAGTGAATGGTAGAACAAAACTTGTATGTATCCTCTTGATTTTAGGATTGTCATCATCAAAAAGGGGGAGATTGTGGAAGCAATGCCTTCCAAGATTATTTTAATGATGCCAAAGAATCAAGAGTCAAGCAAGTTTCAAGAATCAAGATCAAGATTCAAGATTCAAGAATCAAGATTTAAGATTTAAGATTCAAGAATCAAGACTCAAGATTCAAGAATCAAGAAAAGACTCAATCAAGATAAGTATTAAAAGAATTTTTCAAAAACTATTGAATAGCACAATTTTGTTCAAAAGAATTTTTCAAAAGAAAATTTTAAACAAAGAGTATTACTCTCTGATAATCGATTACCAGAAGGCAGTAATCAATTACCAATAGCCAACATTGTTTTCAAACTGATTTACAAAGTTGTAATCGATTACCATAATCATGTAATCAATTACCAATATTTTAAAACGTTAGATTTCAAATTTCAAGAGTCACAACTTATGATAAAATATTTTCAAATCATTTCAAACTTGTGTAATCGATTACACAATACTTGTAATCAATTACCAGTGTTTCTAAACATTTTGATTTCCAAATTTAAACATAAAGAGTCACATCTATTGATGTATAATCGATTACACTATGATGGTAATCGATTACCAGTGACTTACTTTGAAAAATAAATTACCAAAAGTCACAATTCTTAAAGTGACTAGTTTTCTGAAGATTTTTAAGAGTCACAACTTTTAAGAGACTAGTTTTCAAAAAGAGTCACAACTTTTAAGTGACTAGTTTTCACAAAAGTAACAACTCTTGAAGTGACTAGTTTTGAAGAAATTGCCAAGAGTCACAACTTTTAACTTGAGTCATCAAATGACTATAAATATGTGACCATGGCACGAATTTCAAAGAATGCATAACAAACTTCTTTCATTCATTTCTCTTCATCTTTCAAAAAGTTTTTGTTCAATTCTTTCTCTTTCAAGAAAAGTTCAATGACCAAAAACTTGTGCTATTCTTCTTCTTCATTCCTTCTCTCTTGTCAAAAGATTCAAAGGACTAACCGCCTGAGAATTCTTTCGTTTCTTCCTTCTCTCTCTTGCCAAAATATTCAAAGGACTAACCGCTTGAGAATTCTTTTGATTCTTCCTCTTCCCTGTAAACAAAAGATTTCAAAGGACTAACCGCCTGAGATATCTTTTGTTTCCCCTTACAAAGATTCAAGGGACTAACTGCTTAAGAATTATTTGTCTTAACATATTGGAGGGTACATCCTTTGTGGTACAAGTAGAGGGTACATCTGCTTGGGTTGTAATACTGAGAACAAGAGAGGGTACATCTCTTGTGGATCAGTTCAAGTAGAGGGTACATCCACTTGGTTGTTCAAAGAGAACAAGGGAGGGTACATCCCTTATGGATCTTTGCTTGTAAATGATTTTACAAGGTTATTGGAAATCTCAAGAACCGGTGGTTGCTTGGGGACTGGACGTAAGCACGGGTTGTGGCCGAACCAGTATAAATCTTGTGTTTGTCTTCTTCTTCCCTACACTCTTTACTTTTTCGCTGTGTACTTTTTATTTCCGCTTTACTTTTGTCTAAGTTATTGTTTCTATTCTTTACTTTCTTATAACTTAGTAGTAAAGCCTAATTGAATCTAGTAACATTAAAAAGGATAAACTTTTAATTAGTCAAGACACGTTCATAATTATTTCAACCCCCCTTTCTTAATTATTCTGAGGCCACTCGATCCAACACACACTATATATACACATCTAACCTTTTGGTTTAGGGACTAAGTGAGGGCTCCATATATAACCATGGAGCACATCAAAAGGGTGAGTGTAAGATCCACTTAGATAAGTAATAGGTTTAGCTTTAGCTCTTTCTTCCTAACTCATTTATCAAGTCTTGTATTCCAAGCTAGATTAGAGCATCAACTATTTTATATGAGAGCTGAAAGACTCAAAACACAAAGCAAAATGAAACTTAGACATCTTAAGGGAAACTAATAGATGAGGAATGCTAGCTACACTCTTCTAACACTCTTCATTGGAAATCATGAATTTTGGTGGGTCATATTTCTCATTTAATGTTTCTCTCTCTCCCCCTCTTTCTCTCAAATTAGTAGCGGGACCCACAAAAATTGGTGATTTCCAATTAATTTTAGCCAATCATAGAGAGTGTTGCTAGCATCCCCCTTAACAGATTGGCTAATTAACAGAGACCGTAGAAGTCAGTCAGTTGCCAATTGGTTTCTTAACACGGGAAAGAGGATTAAGAAATTCACTAGTAGACCTGCAAATATAGTAAAACATCATCATGCAAAATTGAAGTATAAAAATCCTATAATTTATCTACTTATATGTTCTTTATGCAATACCGAGAACTACCCTAATTCCCAAGTCAATGCTTGATACCCATAGGACAAAACTCAACAGAAATATAGATAATTTAGGGCAGGATTAGCCCATGTCATGAAACAAGACTTACGTCCATGGCATTGTGAAGAACATGTGAAGTGGAACCTTTAGATATTCAACAACATGAGTATGCCTGCATGAGTTCATGTACGCTAAAAGAACATAAATATTTCTTAGTAATACATAATAGCTGCAAATAATCTCATAGATAGTTTGCTAGACTCGTCATTTCCATCAGTATCACAAGTTGCCAAACCACACTAGGAAAAGAAAATAAAATTTCCAGATATGTTTCTATATTTATTTTTTCCTAGGGTCTACCCAAACTACAATTAGAAAATTTTAGGCTAATAGTTCCAATATACTTATCTGTTAGTCTAATTGTCCTTATATGTTAAGTAGTCAGAGTAAATGGAACATAACCTATATGATTTAGTTAGTTCTTTCAATTGATGGTTTCAGCAAAAAAATGGTTTCCCAATTTTCTCTCTTAAGCTTTCTCTTATTTTCTCTTTCTCATTGATTCTTGATTTCTAATGACAAACATAATTTAAACTTTAGATTGTGATCCTCTAAAGTGCATGGTATACTTTTAGACTATGAAGTGTTAAGGTGGACTGTATATTTCATCTAATTAATTATGTTTGTGTTGAATTATAAAGAAAACTACAAATGGAGTCCTACTATTTACAACCCAAGCTAGACTATTGGGTAAAGCTACTAATTGTTGGATCAAGTGCCCTTGGAATAATTAAGAAGGGGGGGGGGGGTTGAATTAATTATGAACGTTTCTTGACTAATTAAAAATTTATCCTTCTTAATGTTACTAGATTCAATTAGTATTTACTACTAAGCTATGAGAAAGTAAAGAACAAAAATAATAACTTAGACAAAAGTAAAGCGGAAATAAAAAGTGCACAACGGAAAAATAAATAGTGTAGGGAAGAAGAAAGCAAACACAAGATTTATACTGGTTCGGCCACAACCTGTGCCTACGTCCAGTCCCCAAGCAACCACTGGTTCTTGAGATTTCCAATAACCTTGTAAAATGCTTTACAAGCAAAGATCCACAAGGGATGTACCCTCCCTTGTTCTCTTTGAACAACCAAGTGGATGTACGCTCCACTTGAACTGATCCACAAGAGGTGTACCCTCTCTTGTTCTTAGTATTACAACCCAAGTAGATATACGCTCTACTTGTACCACAAAGGATGTACGCTCCAATGTGTTAAGACAAAGAATTCTTAGGCGGTTAATCCCTTGAATCTTTGTTAGGGGAAAAAAAGATATCTCAGGCGGTTAGTCCTTTGAAATCTTTTGTTCAGAGGGAAGAGGAAGAATCAAAAGAATTCTTAGGTGGTTAGTCCTATGAATCTTTTGGCAAGAGGAAGAAGGAAGAATAAAAAAAATTCTTAGACAGTTAGTCCTTTGAATCTTTTGGCAAGAGGGAGAAGGAAGAAAAGATAGCACACTTTTGTTTTCTGCAGAATTTCCACTTACAGAAAAACAAAGTTTTGAAACCGAAGTTTAGAAAGCTTTTTGGCAAGAGTTTTTGCAAAGAAAAAATAATGGGCAATGGTTAGAAAAGATTTGAAAGAGATATGTGTTTTGGATGATTTTTAAAATGCGTGCCAAGGTCTTGCTTTTATAGACTCTTCATGTCTAGTCAAAAAACCATTGGAAGAGTTATGACTTTTGAGAAAATCATGTTAAGAGTTATAACTCTTAACTTTTTCTTCAAAACTATTCACTGGTAATCAATTACCACAATGGTGTAATCGATTACACAATGTATTTTATGAAAAGTTGTGACTCTTCATAATTGGATTTGAATTCCAACATTCAGATTCACTTGTAGTCGATTACTAATATAGTGTAATCGATTACACTATTTGAAAATCATTTTGGAACGATACAAATCATTTGAAAACATTTTGAAAACCAATCTGGTCACTGGTAATCGATTATTGCTAACTGGTAATCGATTACTAGAGAGTAATCACTCTGGTAACTTAGAAAATTTGAGAAAATTCTTTTGTAAAACAAAACTGTGCTATTTGGTTTTTGAAAAAATCTTTTAATACTTATCCGATCCTATATGAAGTCTTGACTTGTTGCTTCTTGATTTCTTCTCTTGAATCTTGAATCTTGGATTGGATTCTTGATGCTTGATCTTGCAGTCTTGAATCAATCTTGAATCAATCACTTGGGCTTTTGGCATCATCAAAATTGCTTGGTTCATCATCATGAAGCTTGCTTCCATAATCTCCCCCTTTTTGATGATGACAAACCTGAAATCAAGAAACGCATACAAGCTCTATCTTCTAATTGATCACTCACTTAATTCTCCCCCTTTGTTTTTGAGTTTAAGCTTCACTTGAAGTTAAGTTATTTAATTATATGAGTTCTTGATTTAATCCCAATTTTCTCTCCCCCTTTGGCATCAACAAAAAGCCAAAGTGCGTATAGAGACATAAAATCATACACAAACTCATAATCATCCAAGCATTATAATCCATACAACAAGCAAGGAGGACAATAATTCATACATAAACTAAGCAAGGAAGATAATAATTCATCCATTAATCATAATAAAATGTCAGATAATTAGAAAGTCATCCAAGATAACCAAATTAAAACAACTAATTTAGAAAGTAATATACTAATAAGTGTATCAAAACATAGCCAAATACACGGCTAGAAATCAAAATACTAATAATAATAGTAATGTCTAAACTAATGGTGGCGGTGGAGGTAAATCAAAACAGTCGCGAATGATGGGGACATCTTCTTCAACCTTTGCAATCCTTGAGTTCATCTCCTCAAATCGTGTGTCCACTTGATGTCCCAAGGAGTCAAACCTCTCACCAACATAGGTTTGAAGTCCATCAAACCTGTCCAAAATACTCTGAAGGAGAGAAGAGTCCTCTTCAAACGGTAAGTGTCCTTCATCATCATTTGGTTGAGCACCCTTTTTTACCCAAGAGCCATCACGCTCTTTGCGGTAACCATAGGAGGCAACCACAGCAGAACCAATCAAGAAAGATCTCTTGATTGGAACATAAGGTTCAGAATCAAGAGGGATGCTAAAATGTTGAAGGAACAAGGTAACTAAGTGAGGATAGGGCAAAGGAGCATTTAACCGCAATGCCTTATGCATGCGATATCGGACTAGATGTGCCCAATCAATTTTTCGGCCGGTATGAAAGGCCCACATGGCTATTAGATCTTCTTCAGAAACCTATGCAAGGTTTAAAGATCTAGGGAGTAAGATACGGATAATTAGATAATGGAGGATACGGATTTCAAGAGCCAATGAACCGGCAAGCAGCCTTCCAGTCATATCCACTTGGTTGGTGCAAACCAACCGGCGGGCATCATGCACAGAAAAATCAAATTTCCAATCATCATCCAATGCACCTTCAAATGGTACATCGTCACTAGACAATTGGGTCAAATCATAGAAGAGGGATTGGTCAATGACCATTTTTTATCCCAAAGACCTCAGAAATCAAGGTACTCTCTTGAATTTCAAGGTTAGAATAAAAGGCTTTTACCAATTCAGAATACACGGGTAGTTTTAAAGACATAAAAGGAATGAGAATTGAGTTCTGAAATGCTTGAATGCATTCAAAACTCTCATTAGAAAAGAAATCCATATCTATGAACTTAGGGTCAATAATAGAACTAGAGGAGAAGAGGTTTGTGTACCGTGTACGTTGTTTTTCCAATGAGAACAACAAGGAGGAGGAAATGGAGGAAGGAATTGGAGTATCCTGAGCCTCGGAGTGTCGTTGGCTTCTACTCGAAGAACCCTTGCGCTTCTTCGATGGTTATGCCATTTGAGAGAGTTATTTGAAATTTCAATCGGTTGAAATGAAAGAGGATGAAAAAAAGATGAGTTTTGGACTTTGTTTGATGTGATTTGGATAAGAAATGAATGAGTTATGGCAGAAATAAAAATTGGAAACGAGGGTTTCACGAGAGAGATGAAGGTGCTGGTTCGTGAATTCTGAAATTTGAATTTATAAGCAACAGGGACACGTTGTAATCAATTACATCTTTTGGTAATCGATTACACTTAGCCTGACTCGCTATAATCGATTACACATTTGTGATAATCGATTACCAGAGAGCATTTTAGCAGAACTAAGTGTTGAATGACTCTTAAGGTGAATAGATTTGGAAGGGAATCAAAATACTTTATATCTGAAAACTCTTATATGAAAATAAATATATATAACAAAATGGATTTTTGAAAAACTTCATGAATGACTCTTAAGCAAGTAATTCACATATCATATTAAAAATCATGCAAGAATCATAGACATCATTAAATATTTGTTTTAAAAAATAAACTTCATGCTTTGAGAAAGAAAAATAACTCAATCAAACATATAAGCATAAAATCACAATAGCAATTAACCAAGACAAACAAATAAAATTTTTTTAGTCATCATATAAACAAGTGAATTGAAAGGAAAGTTTCAACCAACTTAATTTAAAAGAGAATGGCTTTGATGTTACCTTTTTCATGATTTAAGTGCCTAGATCTTCAAAGATGGAAGTCAGACTTTTGCTTTTTGCTTAATCTTCTTGAGAGATGTTCTCATTACTCTCATAGTCCTTGGATAGAAGGTTGATCTCCTTCTCTGAACCATCGGATGAGTCATTGTCATCCCATGAAATATACGCCTTCTTGGATCTTCTTTCTTCATGACTTTTCTTCTCATTCTTCTCGAGCCATGATTCATTTGTGGGGCAGTGTGCCTTTATGTGACTGAGTTGATTACACTTATAGCATTTAAGTGTTTGGGAACCTTCTTGAGATCTCTTCCCATTGTTGAAGTTATGGCGTGTCTCCATTCTTCTATTTTTGATAAATTTATGAAACTTCTTTACAAAGAGTGAGAAGTCCTCTTCATCATCAGATTCTTTTTCTTCTTCTTCTTGTATTGAGGAGGAGGCTTTGAGTGCTATGCTCATTTTCCTTTTGAACTACAACAAACTACAGTAGTTTCAACTTGGATAACTTAAGAGAGAGAGGTAAGGACATCACATGCATATCTATATGAGGTAAACTGTAAATCTACTATAAACTCAATTGCTACACAAAACGTGAACTACATCTTCTTTGAGGATATCAGTGACGTTCCCAGGCTTTTGAAAGCAATTAAGCAAGACAAAGCAGGGTCTCAACATTACAAGTAGAAAATTACAAAAATATTGTTTTGGTGCAAAACTATTTTGTAAACAAATAATAATAAGGGGTTCATCCAACATTTCTCAAATTCTTATTTATCCCAAATTTTAGTCCAAGGATTGATCAACAATGATAAAAGGTGTCCAAAATATCATGGTTTTAAATGTTTCTAAAAAGCACCTGCCATTAATGTAAGCTAGGTTTAAAATTGCAAATTGCATCACTCTGTATCACTCTTTGAAAAGGATGAATTTTCTTCCTTTAATTCTTACCACAACTCATCAATTGCACTAATATGCTTTTTTAATTTCGTCAAAAGCAATATTAAATTCAAAATGTGACAGTCATAATTATTTTTCCAAAAGTTGACCAAATGTTTTGGCATGCTTGTTGACTCTACATGAGTCAGTGGTCACTACCAATTTATTTCATCAAACAGAACACTTAAATTCTGGCCTTTTTTTGTTATATGTGTAACATTACTAATGTTGAATTACTTGTATCTACCAATCATTCTTTTAGGTTTTCATTACTACTTAATTAGACAAACATCACTTAATATATTCTAAGAAGTTTATGATTAGTGCACCAAATTAATGTTCTTACATATAATCTATAATTATAATTAATGTTGTTATGCCAATTGTGTTGCTACTTTTATGTTGAACATTAGTTGTTGGGTGTAGGTACAAGTATTTGGCTGCCATACAAAGTGAACACACTTTTATCTTCTTCTTGCTTGACTCAAGATAAAATTGTATATAGCACTGCAATCATTGTTTCTCATAGTCAACATCTCTCCTGGTATGTATGTCATTGTCACACTTATGTGCTTATTACATGTTCATTCTTCTCTGCTTATTGTTTAATATTTAAGTTATGCGCATTGTGAGTGAATCATAGTTTCTCATTTTAGATTCAATACAATGATTAATACAAACAGTTTGGATTAATCGTTCTACTGAATCTTGAATTGTCTGTTTGGAAAAGTTTGGGAAGAGGCATTTTTTATTCTTTATTCATACTTATAGGTTAAGTATGTTGCGTTAAATTTGATGCAATTTCAATTTACTACATATTGCTTTGTTCTCCGGGTGCATACTTGATGGTGGTGAGTACATCTCACCGCTTTCATGTCATGTACTTGGAGACCAATGCGAAATGCCATCGAAATTTCATCAAATTTAAGATAACGTACTTAACTATTATGTATGAATGAAGTATAAAAAATGTTTTCCTGAATGGGATAGGGCCACACTTATTTTATGAAAAAAGTGAGATTTTCATGGATATGGGATACCCTAGCCAATATCACAGAACCATATCCTTGGATTGAAGTTGGATGAAAGCATCACGCATAAGTGACATATATGAGAATGAGGTTGAAGAATTCTTGCAATTTGCGCAACAAAATGCACCAGTAATGGGTGGAACATATTTTTGTCCATGTGCCAAATGTGGGAATAGGAGATGACAGACACTAAATGACATACAATCTCATGTTATATGGGAGGATATCATTCTTAATTAATCAAAATGGATATGGCATGGTGAATTGCCAGACATGGCAATAGTCCCCCACACTGAGCCCGTTGATGTACAAATCGGAGATCGTATAGAAGACAAGATACGCGATCTTGGACAAGAGGGTTTTCGCCAAGCACATGCACCTTATTATGATAATTTACAAAGTGATTCTAAGCAGTCATTGTATTCGGGATGCACAACCTTCACATGGTTATCGGCGGTGTTAGCTTTGGTGAACTCGAAGGCAAGATTTGGCTGGAGTGACAAAAGCTTCATTGAATTGCTTTTTTTTATTGAAGAATATGCTTCCTAAACATAACATGTTACCCAAAAATCACTACGAGGCAAAGAAGATATTATGTCCTGTGGGTATGGAGTACTAGAAAATACATGTATGCCCTAACGATTGCATTTTGTACATAAATGAGTTTGCCGAAATGCACAAATGCCCCACATGTGGGGTATCACGTTACAAAGTGAAGGATGGCACATGTAGTGACAATGCAACCACAAACAATGACTGTCCAACAAATGTGTGTTGGTATCTTCCAATAATTCCAAGGTTTCAACAATTGTTTGCTAATGAACATGATGCAAAAATCTTAACATGGCATGCAGTTGCTAGAAAAAGTGATGGATTGCTCTAACATCCCGTTGATTCTCCCCAATGGAAGACAATTGATTGTTTGTATTCAGATTTTGCACAGGACACAAGAAACCTAAGGCTTGCTCTTGCTTCAAACGAAATGAACCCTTTTGGTAACTTAAGCACTAGCCATAGTTCATGGTTTGTTTTGCTTATGATTTACAACCTTCCACCATGATTGTGCATGAAGCAAAAATATATGATGTTGTGTATGATGATAGCGGGTCCAAGACAACCAGGAAATGATATTGATGTGTATCTGACTCCGTTGAATGAAGACTTGAGAAAATTGTGGGTACAAGGGGTTGATGTGTATAATGGGAATGTCTAGCAGACCTTCAAGTTGCATGCAATGATTTTTTGCAATTAATGACTTTCCATCTTATGGGAATTTGAGTGGATATAGTGTCAAAGGAAACCACACATGTCCTATCTGTGAGAAAGAGACAAGTTACATCCAACTGAAACATGGTAGGAAGACAGTATATATAAGACATCAAAGATTTCTGAAACCTTATCACCAGTATTGGCGATTGAAGAAAGCATTTAATGGAAGCCAAGAGATTCAAAGTGCACCGACACTGTTAGCCGGACAAGAAGTATTTGATCAGGTCAAGGACATCATAAATATATTTGGGAAGACTCAAAAGAAGGATGTGTTTGAGAAGAACATTTGGAAGAAAAGGTCAATATTCATTGATCTTCCTTACTAGTGCGATCTAGATGTACGCCATTGTATAAACATAATACATATGGAGAAAAATGTGTGTGATAGTTTAATTTACACCCTTCTTAACATAAAAGGAAAGAAAAAGGATGGTTTGAAATATCATTAAGATTTGGTTGACATGGGTATACGAGAACAGTTGCATCCGATAGCACAAGTTTGGCGTACGTATTTGCCCCCAGCATGTCACACAATGTCAACAAAAGAGAAAAAAAGGTTTTTGTCATTGTCTACGGAGTTTGTAAGTCCCACAAGGATAATCTTTAAATATCAAGAGCTTTGTATTCGTCAACGATTTCAAATTGGTTGGCTAGAAGTCTCATGATTGTCATGTGTTAATGCAACAACTATTGCCTATAGCCGTTCACAGTATCGTGCCTAACAAAGTCATGGTTTCCATTTCACGTTTGTGATTTTTCTTTAATGCTATTTTTAGCAAAGTCATTGACCCTCAACAGTTTGATGATCTGGAAAATGAGGCTGCCATTATTCTTTGTCAATTAGAGATGTATTTTCCGCCTTCATTTTTTGACATAATGATTCACTTAATTATTCATCTTGTGAGGGAGATCAGGTTGTGTAGGCTAGTTTTTTTACGATGGATGTATCCGATTAAGCGGTACATGAAGGTATTGAAATGTTATACAAAGAATCAATACTGACCATAAGCAAGCATTGTTGAAAGGTACGTAGCTGAATAAGCTATTTAGTTTTGTTCAGAGTACATAAAAGCAACTACACCCGTGGGGCTTCCTGAAAGTCGCTATGATTGCATAAGGGAAGGTAAGGGTACACGAGAATATAATATTGTCACAATAGATTGTCAGCAACTCTCTTAAGCGCATATATATATATATATATATATATATATATATATATATATATATATTAAACAACACTACAGAGGTAATTTCATACATAGATACTCAAACAAAATCTCACAATCAATCACCCCTAAAAATGAACATGATGAGGGTGTTGTAAGAGCACAATAAAACTTTCATCAACTGGTTTAGAGAAATAATTTTGGCTGATGACAGTGCTTCCAAAACATTAAGATTGTTAGATTTTGGTCCAAATCTCAATGTCCCCACTTGGAAGGGATATGATATCAACAACTATTCCTTCTACACTAAGTCACAAGATGATAAAAGTAGCATGCAAAATAGTGGGGTGAGTGTTGATGCTGATTCAGATCACTTTTGTAGTGCATCAGATAATAACCTGATTTGAGCATCCATGTCTTACTTTGGAGTCATTCAAGAAATCTTAGAGGTTGATTATAGTGATTTTAGAGTGCCTGTCTTCAAGTGTCAATGGGTAAATGGAAATATTGGGGTGAATCAAGACGAAATGGGATTTACTTTAGTAGACCTTCAAAAGGTGGCTTACAAGGACGAGCCTTTCATTATAGCAGAACAAGGAAGGCAGATGTTTTACATGTAAGATCCGTGTGACTCAAGATGGCCAGTTGGTCACAAGGAAGACCAATTGGTTTCAGTCACCAAAATGATGCTTCAACACCTGATATTATTGAGATGCCTGCTTTTTCCCCACAAATGCCTCCCATTAATGAAGAACATGAGGAGGATGATGTACATGCAAATCGTAATGATCATGATGAAGGTTTATGGTAGAATTTTCCTACGTAACTGCGGTATAACAAATTAATGTATTTAGGTTTATTTCCTTAATTGTAATAAAAATTTTTAATGTGGATATTAACAATTCCATATGTATGTGTTGTTTGTAATTGCTTTTTCTTTTTCTAAATTTGTTTAATTTGCACAGAGTCATGGCAAAACTCCCAAGGTCCCCTCTGCATTCAGATGCTCCTTCGGAGGCTACATAAAAAAGGAGTAGACAATCCACCCGACTTAGAAGGTTAATTTTCTGAAGCTTGGATCAGCCAAGGCCAACAGTTAATGTTAATCCTGCCACTGGGAGAGGATCATTCCCACATAAAGAAAAGTTCCACTGTTATTTGGGGGTCATAGCGCAAGAAAAAATTCCTATTTTCCATTTGAATTGGAAACTTGTCCCTAAATCTCTAAAAAAACCTAATATGGGATGCCATTTTGGTAAGTACAGTTAACTAACCATTTGTATTTCATTTTGTTTAATTTAAGCTTAAAAGTTGATCATTGCTTAATTGTTTCATAACAATTTATGATTGCAGGGTAAATTTTATAACTGTGAAGGTTCGAATGCCAAGAAAAAGGTGATGTCAACAGTCGCCACTAGATGGAGGAAATTTAAGTCTTCCCTCACCATTAAATATATATATATATATATATATATATATATATATATATATATATATATATATATATATATATGCTGATAATGAGGGTCAAGATAAAAAAAATCCTTCTGTTAAGTATGGTTTTGATCCAGAAAGTTAGGAGGAATTTGCAAAAAGCCACCAAACCCCTAATTGCCAGGTTTGATGTCGATGGGTTTTTCTTTAAATTTGATTTCAAATATGTTAGTTAAATTCATAGATTTGTGAAAATTCTTTATAATTAAACACAACGAAAACAAAAAAAGGCTCAAGAAATTCAAAAATATAATGACTGCACCCACTTACTGTCTCGTAGGGGTTATGATTTGCTGGAAAAGAAACTCATAGAGGAGAAAAGAAAAACACGACAAGAACAGATTGAGTTTACTGAGGATTTAGCAATGATTGTCGACCCTCCATCCTCGATTACAAGACATGTGAAGTGGAAGATGGCCCACACAAAGCAATATGGCCAGATGACATCTAAGACAACACAAGAAATTTCTGATAAAATTGTGTTTAATTTTCTTAGTTGAATTTGACGAAATATTTTTTGTATAATAATAAATACCTAAGTTGAAATGTTGATGCTTGTTGTGTACTTGTCAGAGGGCTCTTTAGAAGAACAGACGATGCAGGCAACTTTGTTTCCCATGGTCGTGATGACATACTGAATATTGCTATTGGGCGACTGAAGTATTCAGGTTGTGTTCATGCAGCGGGCACTGGTGTTAGAACCAATCAGTATTTTGGATAGGTGTCACGTGGTTCGAACACTTTCTCTACTGCAATTAGCCTACAACAATTGGTTTGCATAATCGAAAACCTAAAGAAGGAGTGGAGGAGAGAAGTAGAAGAGGAAAACAAAAACTTGAAGGAAGCATGGTTGAGAGAAGTAGATAAGGAAAACAAACGGAATCTGGAGAAAATGAAACAAGAGTTGAAAGAGGCCATCAAAATGGAGTTATCCCAAATGGCGTCACAGCACTCACCCCCGGTTGAGGCACCAGATCTACAAGTATTAGTTGCACATGTAAGAACCAAGGGGAGCTATGCTAAAGCTGCTGCCAATCCATTAGGTGAAGAGATTGGTGGTGTTATGCTACCTACTATGGGGTTATAGGTTGAAGGTGATCATTGTACACACCTGGTTGCATTGGGAAAAATATATGATGGGGTATCCACCATACACAACGTGCCTTATGGTGATGATGTGGTGAAGGTGAGTATTGCAAAAGTTTACAATGGTGACACTTAAGTCCCTTTTTTGACGTCAAAGATTTAGTATGTCAGGCAAGCCCTTGACACATTCATTGCATGGTCGACACATCTTGTGAAACTTGTATCCCATGAAGTACTTATTTTTCTTTAACATTATTAATACAATGTTCTAGTGTTAAAAACTCCAACTCAAACATTAGGTTAATTATTATTTTCATTAACAATATAGGATTCATAGAAAAGACAAAGAAACAGGTTAAAGCTGGTCATAGGTCGAATATCATTGCTAGAGATGATCCCTTTGGCAAATTGTTTAAGAACATATATGAGCTTTACCAGAAGCTTGTTGAGTTATTGTGGGATGTGACTAAATTTGGGCTTCTAGATGTACAAGTATCCTTTCTTCATAACATATTTTCATGTGAATGAAATAATATCAGGTGAAAAATGTTTAAACATCTCTATACTACAATTGTGGATGATGTAAGTAATTTCAATTTCATAGTCTCCTTTCATTATGTAATAATTAATTTTTTTTATGTTTTATTTGATTAACAATTTACATTAAAACTATTCAAAATAGGTTTATGGATGACTGGAGTACAAGTTTGGGTCATATTTTGGTGTATGGATTCTTTGAGCCTCAATCCATGCACAATGGAAAGGATAGATGCAACCAATGTCAACATTACATTGAAACATGGGTCAAGGAATCACAACGACAAGTCTACCTAAGAGCTTACTTGAATCAGTAAGTAAAATGTATCAAAGGCTTTAAGAGAATGATTGAGTTAACAAGTCTACCTAAGTGCATTGGTATATTGTTGTTGTGTGTCCTACGGATAATATTGTTATCTAGTGTTTTTCATTGCATAAGAAGCTTGATATTCACATCAAAGATGCAGTTAACAGGTTAAGTATTAAATTATACACCATTTAGTCTATTTTGAACTGTTAATATGATTATAAATTGATGATCATATTTACATTGATGTTTTTTCCCAACCAGTGAAATGAAGACATTAAACAGTACTTCTGTTGGTAAATTTCAACAACCTACACCTCACTCGATTGAAGTAAAGGTTAGTCATTTAAACAATGCTACTTTAGGACTTCTGACATTTTGTAACTTTGTAATTGTCTATTGTTAAATATATTTCATATTCAATTTAGAGTCATGTTCATACCATAGGCTATGAGTGTGGCTATTATGTCATGCATTGGATATTGAACATAGTCAGTGGCGGTTTAAAAAATGAATGGACCAAGGTATATTTACTTTAACAAATTTCAATTGTTACCAACTAATATCAGTTTTTAATCATTTAACATGTATATAATTAATTTGTATATTTTTCATTTTGTAGTGTTTGGTGATGGAACACCGTTAGACATCGAAGCAATAACAATAATTTCCCATAAATGGACAACATTTTCTTTTGCAAGTTAAAAAAATGCCATTTAGAAAGCTTTAGATGATATCGAACGAAATTGTTTGCAACCTAACATGTTTATTGTTAACATTATAAACAACTTTGTTAATTAAATGACAATTATTTAAGTAGCAATATATATTTGTTTTACAATTTGTCTACACCCAAGCCCTTTGCACAATGTTTTGTATATGCAATTGTATAGGATAAGTGTTTTTAGTGCTTCCAGATTAGCCATTTTGCAACTTACTGTCAACCTGAGAATTTTCGTAGCCCTGTTTAGAGCCCTATTCACAAGAACAAAATTCAGGTGATAGATATGTACTTTCATTTTCATATGAATATTTATTTTTCAAACTTGTTTATTTGTAATGTGTAACTAATTAATTCTTGCTATTTTTCTTAAAATGTCCCCATTTTGCTTCGTCACAATGTATTGACACATGCCGAAAATTACACCTTCTTCCTTTCAGCCTCAACAAAGCTCCCTGTTGCAAGTTCTTCTTCTGTATAACCCATTTACTGAGTGCTACCATACCCTTTTAATAATTTTTGTCTGCTTATATATGAATTTGGAAACTTGATGTTCGGGTGTGTAATATGGGTTAAGGGTGCCCCGCTTATCCATGAAAAATAAAAATATTACGGAAAATTGATATCATAATTGAATTTAAGCAGTTTTTATCTGCAATTAACTCTACTTCACCTCTGTAAAGGGTACCCCGCTTATCCATGAAGAATCTTAAGGACTTCAATAACTGATTTAAGTTATTAATTCCACTCTCCTCATGGGTGGCATAAAGGGTGTTTTAATTTTAGTAGAAATTGATGTTGAAAGAATGTATTTTGGAACAATTTAGGCTAAAAAAAATATTATTTGCATTCGCAAAGGATATTTTAAGATTGAGTTGAGAAGAAACGATTTTGTTAGATGGCAAAGTATAATAATTTTTGAACTATAAATATAAATAATTATTTTTGCCCCACATTTGGATTCAAGTATTATCAATGGAGTAAACTAAAAAGTTTCACTTGTCTTTGAGAATGCTTGATGGTTGCCAAATGAGGTAGGCTACTAGGAATCAATTTTTCCCCCTTCACTGTGAAAATGATGCTAACAAATCAAGCTAAAAGAGCATTGACTTGAACAAATACAAATAAAGTGATATTCAACAATTGTTATTCAACAATGTTTGACTATTTGCTATTGATAAAATCTTGTCTTGTACTCTGTAACACTTAATTTGTATAACACTCTAATAATGTTGTTTGTTTCAGTCAAGTTAGTGATGTTTCAAATAGATTTGTATTTTAACATTATTCAGATTGTATTAGAAATGATTGAACTTCGAGAACTAGATACTGCACTTGCTATTTTAAGACAAACACAACTGATGGGTGCAATGAAACAAGAGCAGCCTGAAAGATATTTGTGTCTTGAACATCTCGTAATTAGAACTTATTTTGATCCAAGTGAGGTAAGATATACATTCTGTAATTCTTTTTTTTTTAAAATCTATTTCATGTTGTGATTGTTGTCTAAATTAAGCAACTTGTCACTTTTTGCCCTTTTTTCTATTTTGTTTCTGCACCCTTCTATAATTGTATCATCATTCAGCTTTAACTCTAATGGAAAATTTTCAAGGACTAAAAAAAATCATTAGCACATTCTTGGAATAATGAGTATTATAGAATGAATTATGACTCATGAAGTTTTATTTCTAGCCATGTTGTCAGGATTGATATTTATTGGA
This sequence comes from Glycine soja, assembly GCF_004193775.1. Classification (NCBI taxonomy): domain Eukaryota; kingdom Viridiplantae; phylum Streptophyta; class Magnoliopsida; order Fabales; family Fabaceae; genus Glycine; species Glycine soja. The sequence continues at coordinate 36,231,321 of NC_041008.1, forward strand.
CCTTATTTTGTTTCTTTGCACAAGGGTTTATGATGTATGTCCTATGTCACAGGCTTATCAAGACTCAACAAAAGAGAAGCAACGTGCACAAATAGCCCAAGCTTTCTGTCTTTTACTTTTGTAGTAGTTAGTATCTACTTATGATACTACTTTATTTACTTTTTTATTTTAATGAACAACTGTTCCTTGATTGGAAATGAAAGTTTTCTTCTTCCATTGCTAGAAATACAGACAAACAATTTGTTATTGATCTTTTATTTTGGGGTTTTACTTTTAGAACTTCTCTTTCATTGGATTTTCAGCTCTTGCAACAGAAGTAACTATAATACCACCATCCTCATTGATGACTTTAATTGGTCAGGCTTTGAAGTGGCAGGAACATCAAGGTAAATGCTCATTTATTATAATGTCTTCTCCTACTATAAATTGTGCCCCAAACTACCTTATAGATTCTAAATCAGTACTAGTACCTTTTTTTGTTAACATATAATAAGTTTTGTGTGCTTAGATAATTATTACTACTTTATTAGTTCAATTTTGGTAGTTTGCTTGATTTTGAGCCACATTAGTTTTAGTGTAAACTGCAATAGGTTTGAGAGGGTACTATCATCCAATTAATATTTGTTGTGCTAGGTCTGGTTGTTTCTTTTATCTTTTGGGAGCATGGCAAAGAAGTGGATCTAGGAAGGGAGATAACCTTGCATTGAAAGTTAATAACCTGATGACAGACTGCACTGTTTTACCCAATTTGAGTTTTGAATCCCATGACAGTGATGTAGAAATTGTCAAACCCGATGTGCAAAAACCTAAAGCATTCAAGCCGTGTGATATGAAATATATTGATTATACACCTTGCCAAGAGCAAGACCAAATGAAATTCCCAATAAAGAATATGATTTATAGGGAAAGGCATTGTCCCTCTGAAAATGAAAAATTGCACTGCCTCATTCCAGCCCACAAAGGGTACATGACTCCTTTACCATGGCCTAAAAGCCGTGATTATTCCTACTATGCTAATGTTCCTTACAAGATCTTGACAGTGGAGAAGGCTGTTCAAAATTGGGTGCAATTCCTGGGAAATGTGTTTAAATTTCCAGGTGGAGGGACCATGTTCCCTCAAGGAGCAGATGTATATATTTATGAACTTGTGTCAGTTATTCCAATTACAGATGGTTCTATCAGAACAACACTGAGCACTGGTTGTTGTTGGATCAAGTGGTCTCAGAATAATTAAGAAGGGGGGGTTGAATTAATTATTAATGTGTCTTAACTAATTAAAAAATTTATCCTTCTTAATGTTACTAGATTCAACTAGGCTTTTACTACTAAGTTAAGACAGTAAAGAACAAAAACAATAACTTAACCAAAAGTAAAAGCAGCAATTTAAAAGTACACAACGAAAATTAAAGAGTGTAGGGAAGAAGAAGACAAACACAAGATTTATACTGGTTCGGCCACAATCCGTGCCTACATCCAGTCCCCAAGTGATCGAGGCCATACCCGAATCAAATAAATATTAAAATGTAGTAACTAGGAAGTGATCCTAGGTCGTTTCCCAACGAGCAATGATACACTAAATGTTCATAACATATAGTAGGAAATAGTAACAAATTGGGGGGGGGGGGGGGTTGTTTGCTTTTGTAAATTAAACAGCGAGTAAAATTAAATTAGAAATTATCAGAATTAAAATTCGTTGCTTCCCCTTGATTCACAAGCAAGTCTCTTATCCTAGGTTGCGAGAATTTATCCTTTATCAGTTCAACCACTTAATCCAACCCTAAATTAAATTACTCAGCGAAATTTAACATAAAGCATTCATTATGTGATTAAGCATCACACACACCAATTACTCATAAATGATCATTAAGCATGAACGTAAATTAAGCGCAGAGACAATTAATCAAGCACTAAGCATGCATGAATTAATAGCAACAAATTCAGAGTAATTAGTGAAGAGGAAAAATTGAACATAATTTAACAGTAATAATAGAACCTCAAAGAGAACTGTGCTTGATCCTCAAGAGAAAACAACGTTGCGGACTTAGCCTTCCATTAATGAAATAGAGAACGAAATTTTATTGATAAAACTAAAAGTCTGAATTGGAATTGTAAAAAACAAAAATAAAAGAGAAAGAGAAGAGAGACTAAAACTAAAAACGAAAAATATAAGAGAGAGAAGAGAGAGAGAGATCAACTAGAACCTTGGTGCTGTTATATAGTTTTTTCAGCCCCAAAGCTTACAAATCTGTTTTAAATCCAAGCCCATAAGTAAAATCAAATCAAATCTAGATAAGATAAGATAAGATAAGATAAGATCTAGATGAAATAATATCTAGATGAGATCAAATCTAAATAATATCTAGATAAGATAAGATAAGATCTAATTTTGTAGAATAAATTAGTCTGCCCTCTTCAAGTCCAAGCCCAATGCTGGATTCAAGCCCAAGCCCAATTCTAGATTCAAGCCCAATGCTTCATTAATTCCTGAAATTAGATTAAAAACATCAAATTAGCTGAATGGGCCCAAATAATAAAACTTCCTAATAAATTTGACAATTAAGACTAATCAGTATTTAAAACGGTGCAAAAAAGGTTAAGAAATAGGAGAAAATAATAGCACATCACCAAGCAACCAACAGTTCTTGAGATTTCTTTCAACCTTGTAAAATCCTTTACAAGCCAAAGATCCACAAGGGATGTACCCTCCTTTGTTCTCTTTGAACAACCAAGTGGATGTACCCTCCACTTGAACTGATTCATAAGAGATGTACCCTCTCTTGTTCTCAGTATAACAACCCAAGTAGATGTACCCTCTACTTGTGCCACAAAGGATGTACCCTCCAATGTGTTAGGACAAAGAATTCTTAGGCGGTTAGTCCCTTGAATTCTCTATGAGGGGGATACAAAAGATATCTTAGGCGGTTAGTCCTTTGAAATCTTTTGTATAAAGGGAAAGGGAAAAAGATATCTTAGGCGGTTAGTCCTTTGAAATATTTTGTCAAGATGGAGAAGGGAAGAAACAAAAGAATTCTCAAGCGGTTAGTTCTTTGAATCTTTTGGCAAGAGAAAGAAGTGAATGAAGAAGAAGAGTAGCACAAGTTTTTGAACAATGAACTTTTCTTGGAAGATAAAGTATTGAACAAAAACTCTTAGAAAGATGTTGAGAAATGAATCAGAAAGTTCTGTAAAAACAGTTATGGAAATTCATGTCATGGTCACATATTTATAATCATTTGATGACTCAAGTTAAAGTTTGTGACTCTTGGCAACTTCTTTAAAACTAGTCACCTTTTAAAAGTTTTGACTCTTTTTGAAAACTAGTCACTTAAAAAAGTTGTGACTCTTTTGAAAAACTCTTTAGAAACAAATTACTTTAAGAATTGTGACTTTTGGTAATTTATTTTTCGAAATCAGTCACTGGTAACCGATTACCATCAAGGTGTAATCGATTGCACATCAACAAATGTGACTCTTCATGTTTAAATTTGAAAATCAAAACGTTTAGAAACACTGGTAATCGATTACAAGTATTGTGTAATTGATTACACAAGTTTAAAATGATTTGAAAATGTTTTATCTCTAGTTGTGACTCTTGAAATTTGAAATCTAACGTTTTAAAACATTGGTAATCGATTACATGCTCATGGTAATCGATTACAGCTTTGTAAATCAGTTTTGAAAACAATACTAGCTACTAGTAATTGATTACTACCTTCTGGTAATCGATTACCAGAGAGTAAAACTCTTTGGTAAAAGATTTTGTGAAAAATTCTTGTGCTACTCAATGTTTTGAAAAACTTTTTTAGTACTTATCTTGATTGAGTCTTCTCTTGATTCTTGAATCTTGATCTGGATTTTTCTTGAAACTTGATTCAATCTTGATTCTTTGAAACTTGATTGTTCTTTGAATCTTGAATCTTTGAAACTTGATTCTTGAAGCTTTTTGACTCCTGATTCTTTGGATCTTGCTTAACTCTTGATTCTTTGGCATCATCAAAATAATCTTGGAAGTCATTGCTTCCACAGTTGTGGGGTAAGTTTTAATGATTAAGTTATTCTTTTGATAGTGTGTTATTTTTCTTTAGTTTAAGGGTATGTAGTAAATAGTAAAAGGTCCTCTAATATGGATTAAGATCAGAAAATCGTATAACTCAATTGATGGATGGATACACCTTTACTTTTTCACTTTAAAAACAATGACCATTTAGAAGATCCTTATCCAAAATGCTTAATCTAGTTTTTTTAACTCAATTTCTTTTCTTTTCCCTAGATCTTATACCACTAAGGGATTTCAGATTCGATTCAGATTGCTTAGTTAAAGGGGTCACATTTTTTCCTTGGTAATTGTGTGTATTTTTAATTCATAATTCTTGTGCTAATGGTTTTTTTTTTTGAAGTCTTTCCCTCTATGATATTTATAGTTGCCCTAAGATGCAATTAAGTTGAAAGAAATTTAAGAATTACTTCTGATGGCTGGTGCTTGGGAATCTCATCTTGACCATTTAACTTTGACTGTAACATTAAGTGCACATATATATATATATATATATATATATATATATATATATATATATATATATATATATATACATATATATATATATATGCACAATTTACACCTTTTACTGATGTGATTGTATTTTTTTCATGATATGATGTGTTGTTTTTATAATTCGTCTCTTCCTCACTTTGTGTTCAGTAAGTGTATGAAGTTATGAACATACTGTTACTTCATGTTACTTACTATAAGGGAATAACTTATACAAGCATAGAGGCCATTAGTAAGGGTTGCATCAACCTGAAGCAGTTGTGCCTTTGCCGGTGCTGCTTTGTTTCTGATAGTGGATTGGTCGCATTTGCCAAAGCTGCAGTATCTGTTGAGAGCTTGATGTTGGAGTAGTACAAAAGGTTCACTCAGTCCAGGATTGTTGTTGTCCATGCAAACATCAAAACAAAGTTGAAATCTCTTTCCCTTGTGAAGTGCATGAGAGTCAAAGATATCAATATGGAAATGTCTATGCTTTCTCCTTGCGAGTCTCTTCGATCTTTAGTAATTCAAAAGGGAACTGGTTTTGGTAGTGCTAGCCTAGCCATGATTGTTCAAATTGTGTCCCCAACTTTAACATGTTAATCTAACTGGACTCTATAGCATAACTAATGTTGGTCTTCTCCCTCTTTTGCAAAATTGTGAGGCTGGACTTGTCAATGTAAACCTCATTGGTTGCTGGAACTTGATAGCTAACATAGTCTCAGCCTTAGTCAAAATACATGGTGGAACACTCGAACTACTAAATCTTGATGGATGTTGGAAAATTACTGATGCAAGCTCGGTCGCAATTGCAAAAAACTTCATAGTGATTAATGATCTAGATGTGTCAAAGTGTGCAATCACCAATGCCGGTATTGCAATTCTCTCAAGGGCCAATCAACCTAGCTTGCAAGTGCTTTCCTTGTCTGGTTGTTCTGATGTATCAAACAAGAGTGCACCTTTCCTGACGAAATTGGGCCAGACCTTGTTGGGATTGAATCTTCAAAACTGCAATTCAATTGGCAGTGACATAATGGAGTTGCTAGTGGAGAAGTTGTGGAGATGTCATATTCTAGCTTAATCATGTTAGAAACTAGAAACAAATAAAAATGCATAAATTAGGGAATGAGATAGATTTGCAATGGCTAGCACTTCTAAATCCAAACAGCTCTAAACATATTGCTGCACTTAAATTGCAGAAAGTATTCAAGAGCTTTTGCATGACATACACTAGCAGATTGTGCAATTCTTGTTGAACAAAGTTGGTACTTTTTTATTAATTGGCCTCAGACTCTATTTCCTTCTTTACAAAATTTCATGTGTTTCTAATCAGTTTTTATCTAATCTTTGAATAGGTAGAAGCTATTGGATTTTGCTGAACTCAAGCGCAGCTCCAACCAACAACATCCTCAGATATTCATTCAATTAGTACGTCATAGGTAAAAATAGAGTTTGTATAGTAGGAATGTTAGGATGTTGCAAAATAAAACAAGTTAAATGTAGATTGAAGTCATATAACTAAAGGTACCTCCCTATTATTCATTGTGTCAGTACGTCATTATGTTGTTGTTGTACCTCTCGTCGTCATTTGTTGTTATAAACGAGAATGATAAGAGTAAAGCCGGATTGGTTTTATTTCACACATTTGATTAATAGATTGTATTTTAATTTAAAGAGTGCATAGCAATACTCTATTATTCTTTTGGAATAATTTGAAATTGTAGTTCAACATACAATTAGTTCTTTTCCGCTTAAAAAGAAATTAAGATTTTATATATTTGGGTGCAACAATAAAAAAAATGGCTATTTGTTTCGCCCTCCGGGATACTACTTGTTTGTGTGGATGTGAAATCTACTGGCAAGTGCACCGGGTCGTCAAGTAAATAATTAAAACGGTGTGAACCGAGTATCAAACTCAGGGAACTTGTTCATTTGGTAAAGGTTTGTTCAATAAGCAGGCATTTTCAAACAAAATCATGATTGTGACTAAAAGTAAAAGTATGTCCTATTCTAATTACAAAGCAGTAAACATGAGCAAGTAAGTGTGAAAACAAATATCTAAAGGTGTTGGGTCCTCTTACTGAGAAAATTGATGCAATTAAGGATGTTTCTCTAATTAAAGATGTTCATGTGTTCTATGTTGAAGGCTCAAGTACTAAACACCGACGTCTCGTGAGTTTAGCCTAATTCAAATTAAACTTCGTTCGCAGATGTCTCTTGTTGAATTTAGCTTAATTGAACAACTTTATGATCACAAAATAATAAAAACTAAATTACCGCACTCCGTGTCCAGACATACAGTAACCTAATCCTGCTCTATCAAGTTCTAAGGAAACAGTACATCTTTCAATTCTAAAGCCCCTAACAGTACACACATATGGGTGATCAAGCTACAAGCATGCAATAATAAAGTGTTGATAGAAACAATGAACACATAAAAATAGTCTTAATTAGATAGGGAAAGAGTTTACATCAATCACTCAGCAAGAATCTCCAACTGAGGGTTTAGCCTTCCATAGCAAGGAAGCTCTTTTTACAATGAAGAAGAGGAATTAAGAGAAATTGCTTGCATACAAAGGAGTGGGGATGTCTCCTCCACCTCTAGGAACCTCACAATCACTCAAAAACTCACAAATCTTCCTAACAGATCAAAACTTGGCTTCGTGCTCTGTTTTTTGTCTCTGTATATTTCACTCTTCAAGCTCTAACGACTATTCCTTCTTGTGTGTGTACCTCCTCTACTATTCCAGGCTTTAAAAGGGCTCATTGACCTCGACGTCGCACTTAGTGCCATTCTCGCGCTTAGCGCGAGTAAGTGAAGTTTCGCTCAGCGCCAAACTCGTGCTAAGCCTGGAAGGTGGTAAACGATTCGCTGAGCAAGCTAATGACGCGTTGAGCGCGTGCCTGCGTGATAGATTCCCTTTCAGATTCCTCCTATCCGCTAAGTGCGTTGATGCCTCGCTTAGCAGATGACACTCGCTAAGCGCATTGAGCTCGCTTAGCGAGACATCAACTTTAGCACTTCTTCAAAATAACTCTTTTTTTCCTGAAATTGAAGAGAAATTGACATTAATTCCATACACAAAGCTTCTACTAAGCACAAATAAAAACAAAGCAAAATTTATTTACAATTCTACAAAAAGAACCATAAATTTGGGAAAATATATATATTTTGTAAAAGTTTTCTATACAAAATTTAGTCGTACAAGACGACTAACACTATTCCAAAAAATCCATCTTAGAAGGGGGACTCTTCTGAGACAGTTATAACTTAAAACCGACGTAAGAAGGGGCAGATTCAAAGATGGTTCCAACGTCGTAACCAAAAGACAGTTTTGATGTTATAACCATCATAAAACCTACCATATTCAAAGACGGTTATGACGTTGGAATCGTCTTAGAATGTGCCACATTCAAAGACGATGGACAATTACGAGGTTATAACCATCTTTGAATGTGTCACATTCTAAAATGGTTTTGAGTTTATAACCATCTTAGAATATGTCACATTCTAAGACAGTTTCAGAGTCACAACCATCTTTGAGTTTGTCACATTCTAAGATGGTTTTGAGGTTATAACCGTCTTAGAATGTGCCACATTCTAAGACAATTTCAGACTCACAATCGTCTTTGAGTGTGTGATATTCTAAGATGGTTTTTAAACCGTCATCATAAATAGAGTGAGATTCCACGACTTTGGATACGCTGGCGGTCAAAAACAGTCATCAAATGTGCTCCTTAACCGTCGTAAAACAACATTATTTTAGTAGTGAATGAATTTGAAACTTCCCAACAAATGGACTAAAAATCAAAGAACGTATACTATATTTTGTATTTTTGAAATTTTATATTTTTATTCATTTATCATACATATTTTTTTAATGATTTTTTGTGTATTTTTTAAATAACTTTTAATTTATTTTGCTTTAATTTTATTATTCATCCATACAAAAATTGGATGTTCACACATAGACCTTTTGTGTTTAAAACTTTTATGACAAAATATAAGATGCTTTTGAAACTCAAGGTTAGATAAATGAAAGATAGTATATAAATCACACCGAGAATACAAAATTATACATTAGTCAATCTTTATCATTGAGACTATGTTCAATTTTTGGTTAACTACAAAGTTCTAGTACATGTTAACAAGATTTAAGTATTCTTTCTCAAGTCATTTTTGGCTCATAAACCCAAGTAGTCTTTACACTTGCCTCTTCAACATAAATCTCAAGTATTCTGTTAACCAAAGCCTCTTCACGCTTATACCAAAGTCATTAAATAATTGGTTAAGGGTAAGTCTAGCAATCTTTTGTCTTATCAAACAGATATACAAATGAGGTACAAGATTTTTTCACAAATAATTTTCTTTAAGGCATAAAGAAGGCTTAGGAAAAATTAGAAGGTTCAGTAGTGTGTCTCTACTTGTGAAAAGATTTATGATATATATAAGTAGACATCAAGAAGTAGCTGTTGTCTCACATGTATTTTATTTGCTTTAAATCTTCCTTTTTCCAAGAGCAACTGAGAGTGAAAATAGTTGTTGAGATCATTAAAAGTAACATTAATTAAATTTCTTTTACCAACTAGCGCTACTAAATAAAAAGCTTTTTACAACGCGTGAATAAGGACATTTCTACTAAAAATGTCCTTAACAAATGACCGGTGGCATTTTTATATATAAGAGTATGCGAACCATTCAGTACGATGATGGTTTTTATCAAAACCGTCGTGATAGATTGGGCAAGTATAGAGATCGATGGGAGGTGGAGCCTGTGAGCCATAGTCGCTGAAGAAGCTAAGCTAAGTTTGTGAAGTGTGCTCCCAATCTCTTCTCTCCCATTCACTCTTCACTCGTGTGATTTATTCCCCCACACTCTTATCGACACTCCTCTATGACCTATTCCTGAACGCTCCCATTGGGAAAAAAGGTTTCAGTGTTAGGGGCCTAGGGTTAGGGTTTGTGCAAGATGTTGGACGCCGGTAATGCTGCCGCCCGAAGAGAATGCAAGGATGACCTCCTTCGGTTTTGCAACATCGAAAAGTTTGCCACCACCGATTTCTCCATGGTCGTCATCCAGGCCAACCAAGTCCTCGAGGATCAGAGCTAGATCGAGACCAGCGCCTTCGACACAGAGATGGTGGATTAGATATAAGTTCACAGCGGTTAGGTTATTGTTTAGGTTTTGATATGTAATGGATTCGATTATTGTTACTCTTTAATGGTGTTTTGCTCGAACTCTAACAGTGAATAATGAATTAGTGATATCTAATTTATTTTGTAAGAGTGAAATTGGTTATGTTGGAGACAGATTGTGATTGGAATGTTGTACTCTGCCATTGAATTTTTTTAGTGTGATGTGTGGTTGTGTTAATATTGGTTTTCTTCTTGAGTTGACGGACAAGAGCAAGCTCAATGCTCAGCCAGAGTTGACTGACCATTGTTGACAGTGGTATTGGCATGACCAAAGCTGGTAGGTTGAGATGTTCTTTTATTGAGATATTTGTGGACCAACTTTTTTGTTTACTTGGTTAGTCTCTAATTGATTTTTGTGATGTTTTTTTCAAATTTGGTGAATAACTTGGGTACAATTGCTAGGTCTGGTACCAAGGAATTCATGGAAGCTTTAGTTGTTGGTGCTGATGTTAGTATGATTGGACCGTTTGGTGTGGGGTTCTACTCTACATATCTTATTGTCGAAAAGGTCATTGTTACCACCAAGCACAATGATGATGAGCAATACATTTGGGAGTCCCAAGCTAGAGGTTCATTGATTTTTACCTGCTTCCATGTGCTACTCGTGCCAACCATATTCTCTATCTCCCTCTACTTTTCCTTACCTCTCACATGATTCATTATAATGTTATGAATCTTGTTATCTCAATTGGATTCCTTGATTTTCATTTTAATAGTCGAGAACTAACTCTGTTGTATTTGTATAGATGGATATTTTGAGTATTTGTGCTTTATAATAACTATTCTTTCTTCATTACACAACTCTAGCATATCCTGGATTTTAGCTTTACCAATGGTTGATGACTCTCCTAAAGGAATTCAAGATGCTTCTTTGAACTCAACTCAACTAGAGAACCCTCAAATTAAGCCCATAGGACTGCCCTCAGTAGAGGAAATCCATGGTCAAGACATTTTGAACAATTGTGCAGTGCGCAGTGTTTTTAGTGGAGTCCTGGGTATGCCATTCAATCCTCATTCTTCTTTTTTCCTATTTTCCTGATAGATTTTAGCACATATTTCACCTCTGATTAATGATGCAGAGGTCATATGAATCAAGCTTTACTTAGTAGTTAGTATTTTTTGACAATGTAGAGCCTGTGAATGTTCTTTCCACAACTACCTTTTAGTTACTTTGTATGATGGACAACTATAAGATGAGATTTTTAAGATCATGCATAATTTGGCTCACCATCCTTACTGCTGAAAATTTATCATGCTTGTGAGACAAATGCATTAATGTCTGACTAGTTTTTTTTAGGGACTGTTTCATTCAGTCCATTTAGAGCCTTTTTAAGCCCATGTACTTTACCTTCAACAGATTCATACCAAGGGAGTACCTCCATATCAAATATGTCATTGAATGAACTTGGGCTATTAGTGCTGGATCCTTCAAGATCAAAATAACTGGTATAACATGTGGTCTAGGCCATGGCATCAGGTTAGTTAGTTAGTGCTTCAGTAATATTATCTATTTGCTCTAGCTTGGCTTCTACAAACCACAAACTTTGTTCACTATTTCCTTCCTATGCCATGCAAAAAGGAACAAAAATTCCTTCATATATAGTAATGAAAATGAGTTTAGATTTCTAAAATGCTTTGCTTTACATTAATAGGAGAAAGAAAATGAGTATTCTCTTGCATATTTTTATTAACACATGATTTGTTAGTATTTTTAAAATTTATTAAAAATTACAAAATTGTAGGTGAATCTCATTAAATAATAAGTGAGACTCATAAATTTATAATTTTTAATAAATTTTATTACATAGGAAGGAGTTTTTTTATAGGCAATCAATAGAAAGGAGTGTGTTTAAGAATATATATTGGTTCTCAAAATTTGTGTTATTTTTATTAGATTTTAACTTTCCTTAGGGACAGCCAGGTATCACCCCATTAATTTTTTTAACTATATATGACATATAATCCTAATAATAACTGCCCCCAATTTGCATATATTAAACCAATTAAAGGGGTTACAACAAATTCTACACAGCAAAAGAAGAACACAAGACAAAGTCTCTGACTGAGAGTAGCCTCTGTCAATGCACAATACACAGACTGAAGCTCTAACAGAGTTTTCCTCTCTCAATTCTCAAACACACTCAAAATACAAACCACAATTGAATGTAGAAATTGATAAAAGAGTTTGTGTTTCTGATCTTTTTCTTTCATTTGTATTGCTACTTCCTTCACGCATACAGGCACATATTGGAGGAAGTGGAATTTTTCTGCATAAATCATTTATTTATGTTATGCAGACCCTTTCTATACATAGTTGAATTTATACTAGATGAACCTTTTTTTAATTACAGGTTTATATGGAGGTACGAGTCAATGCTAGGAAAGGTGTGATTGTAGTTGTAAGTATATCACTTCATATGCCTGATATGCTTAGTTACTGATGATGACTTCTAAAATAATTATGCCTTATGTTACAGATTGATAAATAACACGAGGGTGAACAAATTGATAGATCGTTGTTGAACAATGTTCTTGATATATTTGTTGAGATTGGTATGGGTGAAATGGATCAATATGAACAAGATTTTGAGGTACATATGCTTGAGGATACTGTCGATTACTACAAAAGTAAGGCTATAAACTTGATTGAGATTGACTCTTCCCAGATTATATGCTTAAGGCAAGTTTGTCTATATTGTGCCTCGAGAGTTTGAATTGTATCTAGTTAGTTGATATGCATAATAACTTTTTCCTGTTATAGCATAGGTTGAGGATTGCTTGAGAAGGGAGAGATAGAGTGTGTCATTACTTACACCCTAGCACTAAGCAGAAATTGGTAGAGGTCAGTCTATTATTCATGTCATATACACAGAATAATATGTACTACTAGAATAAGTCTTTTCTAAGTCGGTTGTTTTTTACCTTCTAAGTCGGTTTTCAACCGTCTTAGATGAGCACGTCGTAAAAGGGTGTTACCTCTACAATGACGGTTATTGAACTGTCTTAGAAAGTTAAGTATTCTAAGACAGTTATGCAAATAACCGTCTTAGAATGGTAGTCATACTAAGTCAGTTGTTGCCAAAACCGTCTTAGATTGAGTTGTATTTCTACGACGGTCATATCTCTAACCGATGTAGTTTGTCAACCCATTCTATGACGGGTGTACAATAACCGTCTTAGATTAGAAACTTTTTTTCTGATTTTTTTTCCTCTTATATTATCTTTTGAGCAACAAATGAAAATTGCACTGGAAACCTAAAAATCATTTTCAACAATTATAAAATCAATTTATTACATATTGTCACAATTTACATCATAAATTAATGAGACAAATGCCAAGTATATGAAAAAATATTCTATGCTTCATGTTTGAAACACTACTATATACATATCCTATCTAACAGGACAAGCATGAGTTTGGTCTCTTTGGTGTCTCCAAAAAATCAAATGTATCATAATTAAATACAAGACATTTATAACTAATAAATATGTAATAATAGTTCCAAGAAGCTGAATAAAGAGGGTAGACCTTTATATCTCCAGACTTCACTTGTCTGATTGACTGCATTTTCCCACATGAATCTTATTCCAGTAATCTGCAAATGTGAAACAAATTAAATTGTAGAAAAATCCAAATCCAAAAAGACTAACCAACTCCATGTAAGAACTTCGAAGATGCTTGAATACATGGCAATAACCCATACAAATCATCAAATAAATAGCAGCATTTGAGATTGAGATACCTATTCCAAAAATCATGAGAGAACGGAAAGTAAGATTCTTTTCAAACCCCCTTTATTTTGTTAATCATCATCTGAACATATTAATACAAGAATGACCATAGTGAAAAAGCATGTACAAAGGTAAGCATGACTAGCATTCAATCCTTGACATTCGTTGCTATATCTCAACTATAAAATGGTCAATAATTACAGTTAAGGAGCATAATCAGTAAAAAAACAAAAAACCAACAACATATAAGCCATGATGTTGGAGGAAATCAAAATACTCATGTGGCTCAAAGAGAAAATCAGCAATCTCAGGATGAGAAGCATGATCGTGTGGTACACATCACAACTGCTAATTAATTAGACATTCAAAGAAATGACCAAGTCATAGGAATTTGGATCAACATAGCACATCGAGTGCTGTCAATTAATGGTTTGTTCAACCCAATCATGAATTGATACTAAATCAAGGACAGTATTTACATCCTAGCCATAAAACTCCAATCTTACGCAAAGAAGTTTTTACCTAAGTCAATTCTGGATTTTCCCAGCTAAAAGAGGACAGGTAGATTATCAAGAAATGGAACAAAAAGATAAGAAAACTGATTATAAAGCAAAAAATGGAATACCAAGATGACACTCTTTCCTTATGCATGCCATTCTTCAGCATCATTAGCAGTGAACACAACCTGCCCTACTGCAGCTCCAGGGGATGCAGGCAAACCAATGGCGATCACTTTATCCTTGTAAGTAGATGGATCCTCAAACTAACCAAATATACTCAGAGCAGTCAAGACATTTTCAACATGTTAAATTTAATCTAATAAGTTAGTGGAGAAAAATAATATATATATATATATATATATATATATATATATATATATATATATATATATATATATATATATATATATATATATTGTTAACTTCAACCCTTAGAATTGATTTTAAGCACATATGAAGGATAGAATGAAAATAAAAAAATAATATAAAATTTTAAAATAAAGGATAAAAATGTGAATCTTATATTATTTTATTATTCATTTTTCTCATTTTTTTATCCTAAAAAAGTATGAGGCCTAAGTAAAAATTTTAAATGCTAAAAATATAGAGTCAAATAATGAAGTACAATGATTTTCAACTGAACTTACTATATTCTAAACTGAAAAATAGTTATCGTAATTAATGGCACTTGCTACTAAGCTATTTAACACTTGTTAATGAAGTATAAAAGAAAAAGTAAAAAGTTTATTTAATGGAAGAGAAAACATTTAGCAGATGCATATATAATTAAAAGTGTTGCTCACCAGTCCTCCCTAATAGTTAAGAAATAATATTATTTTAACGTGTAACTCATAAAAAAATACATTGTTTAAAAAAATGCTTTTTTATATCTAAATAAAAAAAATATTAACAAGTATCCGTAACACTTGTCTACTATTAATATTCCTTGAGCCCTTTCGGCCAAAGAAGTCATAACAAGACCCTTAATTAATTTATTATATTACCCATGTACGTAACAAAGAGAATCTTAACGTACATAAGTTGCTTCTGACAAACATTATATATATCGATCCACTTTATTTCATTTTTCCATCCCCACTCGGTTAAATTATCTCCTTGATAGTTTATAAATACCTATTATCTATGTATATCCATGATGCTATTGAGCCATACCCAAGACATTAAGCATTTCAGGATAACTTTGATGCAAGATATTGATAGACTATAGGGATAACCCACCAATTGATATCAATATTCGGCGTTTTGATACACAAGATCCTCCAAAGAGGCGAGTGAAGAGCATACTAGCTAGTGAGAGTTTCAAATGATAATCATTATATAACACTGAGTTTCAGAGAAGAAGGAATTTAGAAGAGGGTCATTTTAGTAAGAAAAGAGTATTATTTGATTCAGTGTGCCTCAACATACAGACTCATCCTCTTTATATAGGGGAGGAATGGACACTAACATACAAAGTCTTATTCGGGGAAGGATAAGATTATTACAACAATGGATAACATAGAATCTACTTTATTACAGATAAGATAAGGCTGAATAGACTTAAGATAAGGAAACTTCTAAACGATTGACACGTGGCACACAATGACGAGGATAGGATTTCGGTCATCCTTATCCTGAAGATTACTCTCTTTACAGCAAAACCCTTTATAAGTTTTCTTCAGCAATCACTAGTCTGACCTGTAGTCTAATCTGGTGGATAATGACAAGTTGTAATGTTGTACTTTTGATCTGGCGAGACTTCCGTACACTGGGTGGTGATAAGGATATCTCTTTTTGTGTAACAATTCTTCCATCAATTGAGCATTATAGTCTTCCCAGTCTTGTTCTAATGCAGAATGATCATCAACCAAATCTTCCACTTTTTGAAACTCGGGTTTTGGAACATAAATCTCTGTTCGGATTTGACCATCATCAGTATTCTGGAGTATTATCCTATCAGTAGGATAACTATCCTTTGGCCTTTGAGATGAACTTGGCAGATTTGGATCTACAGGTCTGTATGAGTAATTGTTGACTTCACAGAGATGTCTTACTAGCTAATAGCGATAACTTTCTTCCAAGGGATATGCTTCAAAGCTTCCCCAAATTTGAGCTTCATTTCTAGACCAGAGTTGTCCTTGTCCCATCAAGTATGGACGGTGAATAATCATAATAGAAACTAATTTCTCTCTATGTGATCTTCTGAGATTCCTCTTTGTCTCTCAATGTCTAGAATTTGTTTCAGCTTCATACGCCACCATGCTAAAGGAGAAAACCACTCTAACATTGTCCATAAAAGATATTCATCTTTATATGGATCTTTCAGCATGTTGTATGTCATCAAAGATTTTATGGCGATGGGGATTGACTATTGTACTGTATTACACCAAATGGCCCATATGGTTGGTTCACACAAATCCCACCCAATCTCACGGAACAATTCAAATATACCTCCAAAGGGTATCTCAGGGTCAAATATTTATGTTGGAGTGTGTTTGAATCTCATGGTTTCATGCAGGAAATGGAAGTAAAGAGACTTAGCATATTCGAGGATTTGTGCAGGAGTATGAGTAACTAATCCTGGAGGGAAAACCTTAATAGTTTTGGCTGTTTCAGATAATGGTTTTGCCATGAATATCAATGGGAAGGAGTGAGTGGAAGTTATCACCTTAACGGTCTTGTTGTTTGGTTTGGATAAGAAATCAGGAATCAAATTATTTTTTCCTTTTACATGTTTTACCGAAAAATCATACTTGGAGAACCAATCCTTGAGCCTTAAGATTTGGGGATCTGGTGGCATCTTTTTTTTAAATTCCAAAATTTTTGGAAATGATGAATTGTCCATGTGATCTTGAAACTGATGTCTTTTCAAATGAAAATCAAATTTCTTGATTCCATTTTTTACCGCCAAGGCCTCTTTGAATGTGGTGTGATAGTGTTTCTCAGCTTCCTTGAATTATCCACTGGCATGACCATAGTAATAGTTCTTCTCTCCTTCTTGTTCTATCATGATAGCTCCCCAATAATGATCACTTGCATCAGTTTGTAATATTCTTTGGCCTGTCCCAGGAATCTTTAAGGCTGGGGAATTTTGGGCAATCTTCTTGAGTTCTTTGATCGCTATCGTCTGCTCCTTCGACCATGGAGAAGAATTCTTCTTCAAAAGTTTGGATAATGAACTAGTATATTGGGCTGCTCTGGGGATAAAATCTCTTATATAATTTACAATTCCCAAGAATTGTTGGATCTGTTTGACTGTGAGATTTTCATCAGGAAAATTTAACAGCTCTTGAGCTATATGAGGCCGAGGCTGGTAGGTACCCTGGGTAAAATGCATCCCTAAGAAATCAATCTGGGATTGAGCAAATTGGATCTTTTTTTCTAAGAGCATGATCGCATGCCGGTTGGCTATCTCAAAGAATTGATTCAGTAATTTTTTATGAGAGGCAATATCTTTTGAAAAAAGGAGAATGTCATCTATGTAGACAAGAGTGTTTTCTAGAATAAGTTCAAAAATTTTGGTCATGGATTTCTGGAAAAGAAAGGGTGCTACTTTTAGACCAAAAGGTAGGACTGTCCATTGATACTGAGCATTTGGAATATAGAAAGTTGTTTTATATCGGTCTTATGGTTTTAGGCCAAGTTGCCAAAACCCTTATTTTAAATCAAACTTTGAAAATAATTTTGATTCTCTGATCAAGGTGGGGAGAGATGAAGCCTTTGGGATTGGAAACTTATTATCTTTAAGAAAATGATTGAGAGGCTTATAGTCAATGACTAACCTTTTCTTTCCCCTTAATTTTTCAGCTCTTTTTTCTACATAAAAAGCTTGGCATGCCCAGTTTGATTGAGTTAGCTCAATCAATCCTTGCCTTAGCAGATCTTGGCATTCTTGTCTGGCTGCTTCAAGATCTAAAGGTGTCATCCCTGGATGGGTTGCTTTTGTTGGATTGATATCTTCATTTAACCTGAATGGTAGATCAACAAAGTATTCTTTGTTTTTCCATAAAGGATATGGATGGTTGAAATCTTCATGATTGTCCACACAAGGAGGAAATTTTTTGTTTAAACTCTCCAAATTTTCTGCTAAAGAGATGAGCCTTGTAACCTCTAAAAAAAGGCTTGAATTCTCTTTTGAACTTGATCCTGGTAGAATGTATTTGGAGTTTATTGGCAGCAGTATACACATCCATTCCTATGAGGAGGTCTCTATCAGGAAATCTGCTTCCAATAACCTTGGTCCAGATGATACAGTCAAGGAAAAACTTGATGCCTATAGGAGCATGTGTTACTAAGTCAGTTCTAAAACTTTCCCATCAACTGCTACAAAATAGGCCACTTCATTTTTCCAATATTCTTGTGGAAGAATATCTGGATCCATCATCATCCTTTGAGCTCCAGTGTCTATAAAAGCAATAACCTTGATAGGTTTTTCAAACTTTGTTTTCAACACTTGAATTTCAACACATGGTTGAGGAATCGCCGGCCTGATAGATTGTTCTTGAATGGAGAAGATGGGGATTGGAGGAGCTGGAGATTCTTCGTCAGAAGAATCAGTCTGATTTAAGGCAAATTCAGTTTCATCATCTAGTTCGCTCTGTTCAGAGTACAAAGATTCTATATCATCATATTCACCGATTTGAAGATGAGAGATTAGTCTAATGGCTTTTTGCGACTTCT
Source organism: Glycine soja (assembly GCF_004193775.1). Classification (NCBI taxonomy): domain Eukaryota; kingdom Viridiplantae; phylum Streptophyta; class Magnoliopsida; order Fabales; family Fabaceae; genus Glycine; species Glycine soja. The sequence goes on from NC_041008.1 coordinate 36,249,958, forward strand.
TAGGACAATTTTTTGCAAAATGTCCTGTCTGGTTGCAGATGAAACACCTTTGTCCCCTGGATTTTCCTTTCCTCTGGCTTCTCCTGAAAAACTTCAATGGCCTTCTTCTCCTCTTGGTGTCAGCTTGTAAGGCTTTCTTTTTCTTTGGTGAGCAATGGCAAGTCTTCTCTCTGCATTTGATCTCCAAGTAAGGCTTTTTACATGCTCTGCTATACTTGGCTTTTTTGTTCATGATATCTGAGAAATACTGGTGTTGTCTACATAATTTGTCAACGACTTCTAGAGTGAATTGATGGATTTGTCCCATAGACATGGTAGAAAAATCCATTTGGGCGGCTGCTACCATCTTGTTCAATTCCGGTTGCATTTCTTCTGGTAATGAAGTTACATATGTATTCTTCAGGCTATGATCATTGAGACCATTGAGAAGATAAAATCTTTTATTCATTATTTGGAAGTGTCTGTCCAAATCTTTTATTTTTAAGGAACAACACCTCATCTCAAAGAATTCTTGCCTGATCTTTTTTCAATGATTTTTCCTTCTCCGATAAATTCTTGATGGAGAGTTCCTAGAACAGCTGCAGTAGATCCCAATTCATGGAACTGGTTTTGACGCACAGCTCCTAGATTATGATACCATTCCTTCAATGTTCCCGTCATCCGACAACAAAATTCTTCAATTACTTTGTAAGGATCTGCATCTTTCATGAATTTTGTATCAAGCCATGCTCCCATCACAAATAAGTTTTTTCCTCCATCCTCTTGGTGGAGTATCATCAAGGGTGAACCAAGGTCCTGCATTCGGCTTGGAGGATGAACCCTTTGAGATCACTGGTTCTTTTTCTTCTATAGGAGAATCATAGAATGGTTCTTCTGTGGAGCGAGCCATCAAAATGTTTGAGATGTCCATGTATATGACCTCTTCTTCCTTATCAGAATAAGATTTTTCTGCTTCTGTCAAAGATTCTTCAAATTGTTCCTTAGATTCATCAGATTCTATTCTAGTTTCATCAGATTCTTCTAAGGCTTCTAGGCTTTGTTGAATCGATAACTAGGAGTAGGGATCTTGAGAATCTTGAAAGTTATGGAGGTCATTTTTTTTAGTTTCTCCTAATCTTGTGGGGGATTCGGCTAACTCTTGGGAAGAGATATTTAATTTTATGGATATAGATCAAAACACGAGCACAAAACTAAACTACATAGCTTAGAACTTGCATGTTCCAGCGAGTTTGGTTTTTGAGAAGCTAATTGGATGATTTGTAAGTACTGAATGATTAGTTAAAATTTAATTGGATGATTTCATTAATATTACCTGCCATGCATCATAAGTTGCATTGACCAGAAACAGTGGAGTCTCAACATGGTTCATCAAATTCCGAGGAAAAAAAACACTGCCCAAAGAAAATTTACATGTTTAAAGTTTGCAAGTTTAGCATTTTCATGTTATCAATAGAATGATATCCAGAATAAAAAAAATTACCGAAGTTGGGTTCAGTTGATTGAGACAACTATTTGGCAGATTTTTTTGCACCTCCTATAGTTTTAACAACATCAATGTCAAGGTGTAACATCCCATTTTTTTCGTCAATAAAATTTAAGAGAATAATGATGTTTTATAATTAAATAAATAAAGAAAAATAGTTATAATAAAATAATGGTTTGAGAGAAAATAAAAAGGGTATTTTATTATTCATTTGATGGAGAATAAAATAGAGTTTTTTTTATAAAATAATAATAATAAATAAATAGAGTAAATAATAGTTCGTGAATACCCCTAGCTATAAATAGTAAAATGTAAGGTCAGTTTTCAGACTGACTCCTCAGCCTCCTCTGCCTCTCAATTTCATTTTTTTCTCTCTTCTTCCAAAACCCTCTTTTTTTCCCACAGGCTACCAAACCTGTCTCAGAAAAATCCCGATCTCGGACTCATTCACCATTGGATCGTCGTGAAATTTAAATAGAATGTTCGCAACCCAATTCCTAGCATTGTCACCGTTGGGAATTATGGATATAATCTCTGAGCTGATAGAAATATTCTTCACATTGTAGCCTTTTTCTTTCCCGCAGAAACCCAGAGCTTTCTTGGTAAAACTACGATCCCGGTTTTGTTAACCGTTGGATTGTCGTAAAATTTGGATATGTTTTTCGAAATTAAATTTCGCATGCTTTCACCGTTGGTATTGTTTAGATAATGTTCGTGGAGGTAGAAAAAGGAATCACATGAATATAGTACAAATGGAGGCTTCAATCCTTTCTCTGTCTCTCTGACGTTTGAGAACTCTATCGGAGCAGTCGGAGAAAAAACTGGAGGAATCTTATGGAACCGCTAGAGATGCTGCTATCGCTATCGGAAGACACATGAGCCCGCTTAGAGGTAAGGGATGAGTTATTCACAATTGGGGATTAGTGAGAACATGTGTAGGGATCCTTAGAGTATCAATTGAAATGAATTTTTGGGTGTTTCTGTCATTTTTTATTTTATCCTTATAATTATAATTGTGAATTATATATGTTTGACAAATCAATTGTTGTGAAATTGATATGCTATTATATCAAGTGTGAACCTTATAAATTGAACATTTTTCTAATTAGCATGAATTGATGAAATAAAGTAAGGAGAAATTTAGAGTGAGATATTGATTTTGTATTTTCCTTTTCTTGCTTTTTAGGTTTTTTATATATAATTTAAAAATTAATATCATAATTGAAATTGACCAAAGTGTTAATATAATTATTTAGAATTTGTGCATTGAAAGCTTACTTTGAAATTCGTGATCCAATATGATGTATGCTAGTTTATATATATTGAAGTAGTTATATATTTGTTTATATTAATATTTTATGTAAATAATATTGTAAAGTTGTTATAGTATAATTCCAAAAAAATTTAAGTGTTGGAGTTTGAGAATATTATGGTTAAATTTGATGAACATGTGTATGTTGTTCCTTATGAATATAATTAGGAATGTTATGAGATGGTTGATGTGACGTTATGAGATGTTAAAGTGTGGGCATGATATTTGATTGTGAATAAGTGGATGTGTTTAACACTTGATGTTACATTAATTATATTGTGAGCTATGAATTATACAATAACCAGACCAATGTTTATGCGCAGTGTTAAAGAGAAAGTGTAGGTTCCTAGTTAGAAACCAGTGTTAAATTGTAGTGCAATGTGTTAAACGTGTTTGAAACATGAGTGTGAGGTCGTGGTATTGTGTTGTAGAAGCAAAGCTTCATGGTGAATCAAAGGTGATTCAATGGTGTTTTGATGATAAAAATGATAACAAAAGATGATGACAAAGGAGATGACAAAAAGCTCAATGATCAATCAAAGAACAACTCAAGAAGAAAGTTTAGAGTCAAAAATCAAGATTCAAGGTTCAAGATCTCAAGAATCAAGATCAAGATTCAAGACTCAAGATTCAAGAATCAAGAGAAGGCTTAATCAAGATAAGTATGAAAAGTTTTTCTCAAAAATTGAGTAGCACATGATTTTTCTCAAAGCATGTTTACCAAAGAGTTTTTACTCTCTGGTAATCGATTACCAGATTTCTGTAATCGATTACCAGTAGCAAAATTATTTTGAAAAAATTTTCAAATTGAATATACAACGTTCTAATTAATTTCAAAAAGCTGTAATCGATTACAATGTTTTCGCAATCGATTACCAGTGCCTTTGAACGTTGAAAATCAAATTCAAATGTGAAAAGTCACATCCTTTCACATAAAAGCCTTGTATAATCGATTACACTGATTTGGTAATCGATTATCAGTGACTGTTTCTGAATAAATCAAAAGATGTAACTCTTCAAAAGGTTTTTGACTTTTTCAAATTGGTTTTAAGTTTTTCTAAAAGTTATAACTTTTCTAAATGGTTGTCTTGACTAGACATGAAGAGTCTATAAAAGCAAGGCTTTGTTTTGCATTTCAATAATCTTGAACACTTATTTCATACAATCCTTTACAAGCCTTGAATCTCTTTAAACTTCTTCTTCTTCTTTGTACCAAAAGCTTTCTGAAGTTTTCTGGTTTTCCAAACCTTGAAAACTTGTGCTATTCATCTTTTCATTCTCTTCTCCCTTTGCCAAAAAGAATTCGCCAAGGACTAACTGCCTGAATTCTTTTTGTGTCTCTCTTCTCCCTTTTCCAAAAGAACAAAAGACTAACCGCCTGAATTCTTTTGTGTCTCCCTTCTCCCTTGTCAAAGAATTCAAAACGACACAGTCTGAGAATTCTTTTGATTCTTCCCATTCCCTTGTACAAAAGTGTTCAAAGGACTAACTGCCTGAGAATTCTTTTGTATCCCCATTCACAAAGTATCAAAGGCTTAACAGTCTGAGATCTTTGTCTTAACACATTGGAGGGTACATCCTTTGTGGTACAAGTAGAGGGTACATCTACTTGGGTTTGACTGAGAACAAGAGAGGGTACATCTCTTGTGGATCAGTTCTAGTGGAGGGTACATCCACTAGGGTTTCAAAGAGAACAAGGAAGGGTACATCCCTTGTGGATCTTTTCTTGTAAAAGGATTTTTACAAGGTTGAAAGAAATTTCAAGGACCGCAGGTCGCTTGGGGACTGGATGTAGGCACGGGTTGTTGCCGAACCAGTATAAAAACTCTTGTGTGTTTGTTTCCTTCTTCCCTACTCTTTTACTTTCCGTTGTGCATTTAATTTCCGCTTTTACTTTCTATTAAGTTTCTCTTCTACTCCATATTCTCTTAACAACATAAGTAAAAGCCTTAGAAGAATAATTTTTTAATTAGTAAAGGTTTAGGAATAATTAATTCAACCCCCCTTCTTAATTATTCTGAGGCCACTTGATCCAACAAGTGGTATCAGAGCAGGTTTCTTGTAGAAAGTTTAACAACTTCAAGATTAATGGCCTCTTTAGATTCTTTGTCTTTTAAAAGTATTTTCAGGAACAGGTTATTCCAAGATCATGATGAAGACCAAGTCAACTCGTGTCTCATGACAAAATCTGATGAGAATAACAAAGAAGATTCTGTAAGGAAGAACTGGTACATAGACAGTGGATGTTCCAAGCACATGACGGGAGATGTATCCAAATTCACAACCATTTCCCCCAAGAAAAGTGGACACGTTACATATGGCGACAACAACAAAGGCAAAATTATTGGAGTCGATAAAATAGGTACGAGTTCTTCTACTCCTATTGAAAATGTGTTGCTTGTAGAAGGTTTGAAGCATAGCTTATTAAGTTTTAGTCAATTATGTGATAAAGGATATAAAGTATCTTTTGATTCTGAAAAATGTGTTATCAAGCATGAGCATGACAAAGATATTGAACATATAGGTTTTAGAGAAAATAATGTTTACATGATTGATTTAAAACAAAAATCTGAAAATGATAGATGCTTTTTAAGTAAAGATTGTGATCCATGGTTATGGCATAAGAGAATTGCTCATATTAACATGGATCATCTAAATAGATTAATTTCAAAAGATCTAGTTATTGGTTTGCCTAAATTAAAATTTGAAAAAGATAAGTTATGTGATGCATGCCAAAAAGGTAAGCAAACAAAAGTATCTTTTAAATCTAAAAATATTGTTTCCATCACTCAACCATTGCAATTATTACACATGGATCTGTTTGGACCATCTAGGGTCATGAGTTTTGGTGGAAGTTACTATGCATTAGTAATTGTTGATGACTATTCTAGGTATACTTGGACTTTATTTCTTACTCATAAAAATGATGCATTTCATGCATTTAGAAGACTTGCCAAAGTCATTCAAAACAAAAAGAATCTCAAAATTATCTCCATTAGAAGTGATCGTGGAGGTGAATTTGAAAACAATGATTTTGAAATGTTTTGTGATGAATATGGCATAGAACACAACTTTTTTGCCCCTAGGACACCCCAACAAAATGGAGTAGTAGAAAGGAAAAATAGAGCCCTAGAAGAAATTGCTAAAACTCTTTTAAATGACACACCACTTCCAAAATACTTTTGGGTAGAAGCTGTTAACACCGCATGTTATATTATGAACAGAGCCTTAATCAGACCCATTCTTAAGAAAACCCCATATGAACTTTTTAATAACAGAAAACCAAATATTGCTCATTTACATGTTTTTGGATGTAAATGTTTTGTTCTAAACAATGGTAAAGAAAGCCTAGGAAAGTTTGATGCCAAGGCAGATGAGGGTATCTTCCTTGGGTATTCCTTACATAGTAAAGCATTTAGAATATACAACAACAGAACCATGACAATTGAGGAATCAATACATGTTACTTTTGATGAAACTAATATTACCTCCTCGAGAAAGGAGTTTATTGATGATATTGCAAATACTTTGGAAGATACGCAAAATGAAGAAAGAAATCTAAAAAGAAAAAGAGATGATGAAGACAAGGATGATCAAGATGACACAACACAAGAAAATGGTAATCTTCCCAAAGAATGGAAAACTTCAAGAAATCACCCTCTTGACAACATCATCGGTGATATCTCAAAAGGGGTAACAACTAGACACTCTCTTAAAGATTTATGCAATAATATGGCATTTGTTTCATTAATAGAACCGAAAAACTTTAAGGAAGCTATTATAGATGACCATTGGATAGTAGTTATGCAAGAGGAATTAAATCAATTTGAAAGAAATGATGTATGGGAATTAGTAGAAAAACCTTCAAATTATCCAATCATAGGAACTAAGTGGGTATTTAGAAATAAATTGGATGAAAATGGTATAGTAATTAGGAATAAAGCTAGACTTGTAGCAAAAGGATATAACCAAGAAGAAGGTATAGACTATGAAGAAACTTTTGCACCTGTAGCTAGATTAAAAGCCATTAGAATGTTATTAGCATATGCATCTATTATGAATTTTAAACTTTATCAAATGGATGTCAAGAGTGCTTTCTTAAATGGTCTAATTCAGGAGGAGGTATATGTGGAACAACCTCCTGGGTTTGAAGACTCACACAAACCAGACCATGTCTATAGATTAAAGAAGGCATTTTATGGCTTAAAACAAGCACCTAGGGCTTGGTATGAAAGATTAAGTAAATTCCTATTAGAAAAGAATTTTACTAGAGGGAAAGTAGATACCTCTTTATTCATAAAAAAGAAGGATAATGATATCTTGTTGGTACAAATTTATGTTGATGATATAATTTTTGGATCTACTAATGAATCTTTGTGCAAGGAATTTTCTATTGATATGCAAAGTGAGTTTGAGATGTCCATGATGGGTGAGTTAAATTATTTTCTTGGACTACAAATCAAACAAACAAATGATGGGATCTTCATCAATCATGCAAAGTATTGCAAAGAACTCATTAAGAGATTTGGAATGGAAAACTCAAAACACTTGGCTACTCCTATGAATACAAGTTGTTATCTTGACAAAGATGAATCCGGTCAACCTGTTGATCCAAAGCAATACAGAGGTATGATTGGATCTCTACTTTACTTATCTGCAAGTAGGCCAGATATTATGTTTAGTGTATGCATGTGTGCAAGATTTCAATCAAATCCAAAGTTTTCACATTTAATGGCAGTAAAAAGAATCATAAGATATCTATTAGGAACAGTTAGTTTAGGATTATGGTACCCTAAGAATTCTTTATGCAACCTAGTAGGATACTCAGATTCAGATTTTGCTGGATCAAAAACAGATAGGAAAAGTACTAGTGGTACATGTTAATCATAGGATCTGCACTTGTTTCTTGGAATAGCAAGAAACAAAATAGTGTAGCATTATAAACAGCAAAAGCAGAATACATTTCTGCTGGTAGTTGTTGTGCACAAATTTTGTGGATGAAGCAACAACTATCTGACTATGGAATAATATTAGATCACATTCCCATAAAATGTGACAACACAAGTGCTATAAACATATCTAAAAATCCAGTTCTTCACTCTAGAACCAAGCATATAGAAATTAGGCATCATTTTATTAGAGATCATGTTTTAAAAGGTGATGTTGTTTTAGAGTTTGTTGATACTAAAAATCAACTTGCAGACATCTTTACAAAACCACTAAGTAAAGATATCTTCTATAACATTAGAAGAGAATTAGGACTAATAGATGTTAGTGACTTATCAAAATAAATCTTTATTATTATTATGGTATTTGAACAATTTACTATTTCCTTATTTGCATGGTATGTTTGAACAAATATTAAGTATGTTATTTGACTATATGAGTTTTATAGATAATCTATTTATGATTGTTGCTTCATGATTGTTGCTTCATGGTTTGGTTGTTAGTTTCTCAATGAATGTTGTATGGATGTTTAGTTATATTTGATTATTTAAAATTTGTTACGCACTTTGGATTTTTGTTGATGCCAAAGGGGGAGAGAAATGAGATTAAATCAAGAACTCATATGAGTAATCAAACATTTGATCAGGGCACAGTTATTAAAAATTTTAAAAAACTAAAAAATAAAACAGAAAAAGACACTGGCCGCTTAGCGAGACATGGTCCACTTAGCTGGCCTTTGTAAAAAAAACACTATCGCTTAGCGACATGTGGAGCCGCTTAGCGGAAGTTGCAAAATTTTAGATTCTGCATAATTGGCTTAGTGGGAAAGCGCCTGCTAAGCGGAACATGTGCCGCAAGGATTTGCGCTAAGCTCTTTGAAGGTTGCGCTTAGCGATACCAACTCTTAAAAAATTTCACTATGTGTTGGGAGCTTAGCGAGTGAAGCTCGCTTAGCTCAGCGGATGCCGCAACCAATTACGCTTGGCTCAGGAACACTCGGCTTAGCGCGCGGTTATCACCAAAAAAAAAATTGGTTAAGTTACCTAGGCTTAGCGATTCAGCCTCGCTTAGCCATAGGTAGTTCAGCAAGAGGATGAGTGTTCATCCTTAAAGGATGAACTCGCTTAGCGCAGTAAGCGCGCTTAGCCAATTGTTCAAAGAACGCTTACATACAATGAGTATTGATGAACTCGCTTAGCGCAACATGCTCGCTTAGCGAGTTCATCGCGTTTTCCAGAAAATGCAGCTCGTTTTCTCGCACTTTTCAAGCCTCTAAAAGGCATATCAGACATGCAATGTGTGTGCCATACTCAATTCAGTATACAAGCGTACATAGCCCTAATCTTAAACTAATTCTAACAAAACATAAAAACCCTAAAAATCTAAAGCTACAGTTGAAGTCTTCTACCCTAAAGTTAAGACATGAAAAAGAGAAAGAGAATCAAGGAACTTACTTGGATGGTGTATGATTGATGCTTCAAAGTCGAAAATGCACAAAGAAAGCACAAACGCAGAATGTGTAAATTTTTTTGGAGAGAAAGAATGCAGAGACGAGGTTTCTATAATATAGAAAATGTGAGTGTAACTACTATTACACTCACTTAAGCAGTTTTTCGATACTTTCGCTTAGCGGACCGTTGCGCTAAGCGAGCAAGAGAGACACTTGGTTTCTCAAACAGGCTCGCTTAGTGAACACGTGCACTTAGCCGACGTTTCAAATTCAAAATCAGATTGTTTTTTTGAACAGAAACTCGGCTTAGCACGAGGGTACGTCCGCTTAGCGAGGTCTGCAGATTAGAAAAGCTGCAACTCTCGCTAAGCCTGGCCCTGGCCAGCTTAGCTAAAATGATGCATCTTAAGTACAGAGGAGCATGCGCTTAGCACTCACATTGTCGTAATGAATCTCACTTAGTTGCCATGACTGGCGCTTAGCGTCATGGACCTCAATTAAGGCCGTAAGGAATTACGCTTGGCGACAACAGGTCCCGCTTAGCCACGGATAAGTTGCGCTTAGCGATTAGGCTGAAGCTTAGCTAAACTCAGATCGAATCGAAGTTACCTTAGCTCAACCTTGGCCAGCTTAGCAGACCAACTAAGCCTCAGATGCAAGGGTTGGGCGCTAAGCGCTAAAGACTTGCAGCTTAGCGCATGAACAGAGATGCGCTTAGTGCGAAGCTAGTGCTTAGCAAAAGGACTGTTTTTCAGAAAATATTTTTTAAGTTATTTTTTAGTCCTTTTTCCATGAAATTGAAACCCTTATGTTAAGCATTCAAAGATTGGCTGATATACTCCTATGTACAGATTACATAGCAAGTTCCAAATGATTTAGATGCATAAAACAAAAAACAAAAATCAATTTTCTGATCTTTAACGTCATTAGCTTGGCGCTTTTACCTCACTGGGTGATCTTATGTTTTGGTTCCTACCTTTAGAACCTCTTGACCTCCTTCCATTACCTGTAAGCAAACATTGTGTTTTGGAGCAGGCTTGTCTTCAACAAACAAATCAAAATCAATTTTCTAATCTTCAAAACCTAGCTCCAGCTTCCTCTTCCCCATATCAACTATGCAGCTTGCGGTCAACATGAATGGCCTTCCCAATATTACAGGGATGTCAGTATCTTCAGAGATATCCATTACCACAAAGTCTGCCAGGAAGATAAAATGTTTTACTCTGTGTCGCAACCTACCCTTCGGCGGGAGGGCGACGTGGGGCTCATGAGTGCATCTTCCATGGGAGGAAAATGCGCGTAGTCGCCACAAATGTTTATTTGAGGAAAACGTCGGAAAAACCGGAGAAGGTGCAGTCTACGAACTTTAAGTGTGAAAGGTTCGAGAGTTGTTTTTACGCACGGAGAAGGTATTAGCACCCCACGCGTCCGTCACAAGGGACGACAGCCTTTAACCAAGTGTGCAATATCATGTCTTCGATTTGTTTTATTTTCCCTTTTTTACATTTTAGTGTCTTTTTATGCATTTTGTATTTTTTTATCTTTTTGTGGTCGACAAGGGTGTTTCCCTCGCTCCTACGTATCCTCAATTGCGATGAGGAAATCAGACCTACGTAGTTCTTTCATAACTAAACGTTGGTTAAGTTGTTTTGATCTTTTTTCGCAAGATCAATTTTAACCGAACAAAGGTCATTTAAGGTGTTGGACCATTAAACGATCTTTTGATTTTGAAAGGAGAGAAACGTTAAGGCGTTGGACCATTAACGATCTTTTGTTTTTGAAAGGAGAGAAATGTTAAGGCGTTGGACCATTAACGATCTCTTGGGGTGGTCGACAAAAGCGGGGCTTTTGCTCCTACGTATCCTCAATTGCGATGAGGAACTCATACCTACGTAGTTCTTGCAAAAGCGGTAAAGTCACATGTTGATTTTATGCTTTTGAACGGTCCATGTTAACCGATAAAAGCAAAGAGGACCGTTTAAGGCATTGGACCTTAAAACGGTCTTTAGTGATTTTTGCGGAAAAAGCTTGATTTGTGAGTTGATTTTAGCCTTAGTTTCACTTTGGTTATTAGTCAATTCATTCAAGGAAACTTCCAAAGAAAAACGTCCGATTGATTTTTTTGATTATTTTATTATTATTTTTCAATATATTTTGATTATTTTATTATTATTTTGCCTTTTTTTGGTTTAACCATGGTTACAGCGTGAACGATCGGTTAGATTTTGTTTTAAAAGTGATTAAACGAGATTACAACACAAATGATCGGTTGAAATTCATTTAATCATTTATTAGGTGAGAAAACGGCTTAAATAAAAGGTAAAAAGCTCGTTAAAGCAAAAGAAAAGAAAACTGAAAGTATGCGAAATTAAAGTGAAAATACACAAAACAAGTAGGGACCACTAAGGGTGCATAGAATGAATTGAAAGATTCAATTTCGGGAACTTACCGGTTGAAGACTGAAAAACGAACGAAGAACGGTGAAGAATGATGAAGAACGATGAAGAATTTCCACATAATCGCTTACGAAAGCACTTCGACTCAATTTTTCTTCACGAAAATGTGTTTTTTGCCCAAAATAGTCGAAATGCATAGCTTAGGGGTCATGAATATTTTTGAAACAGCCCCCCTCCTCTATTTATAGGGAAAAAGAGAGGTGCTTGCCGCCTAGAGGCTTCTTGAGGAAGATTTCTAAGCGCACCCCAATTACTAAGTTCACCCCCCTTTTCGTACTTTACGGAAAAGTTACGGAAGCCTTACAGAAGTGTTTTAGATTTGATTTTTATCTTTTTTTTCTCTTCCCTTTCACCAATGTTAAGTGAAATATGCTTACCCAAGGTTTTCAGAAATTTTACGGAAGCATTACGGAAGCCACGAAAACCATTTTTCAACAACATGGAGGAGTTTGTTGTCCGGTTGCTTCCTCCTTAAGCAACCCAATTTCCAAAATGTTCCAGAATGGCCTAGATTCGAATTGTTATTTACACCCCTATCTTGATAAGTTCACCCCCCCTATTTTTGTGTTTTTGGCCGTTTTCTTTCCGAAATCTCACGAAACTTTATGGATTCCACCGTGATGAGTGTTAAGCCTTCCGAAGCGACTAACAATGGTCCTTGGATGAAATTAGAGTGTAACCGTTTATTTACACACACCCCACTTTGCTAAATGCACTCCCGTTTTCGTGTTTTTGACCGGTTTCTTCTCAAAACATCTCCGAACTTTACGGATTCCACAACGATGGGTGTTAAACATTTTGAGGTGGTCAAGAGAAAGTCGCATGCCAACAAACAATGGTCCCCAGAAGAAATTAGGGTATGACAGTTGCCCCTTTTTACTTATCTTTTATTGGAGATAAAAGCGAAATAAAGATAAGACACTAATTTCGTTCAAGCGGAACATCATTCGGCCGACCAATATCCCAACCAGCGGGACCTGTCATTCAGAAAGAAAAGAAAAGGAAGCGTCAACAAAACTTCAGTTTTTTGAAAGCGATAAAATGGGATAACCACGACGTTTCCACACGCTATCAAACTTGATTGTCCCCGCCCAGTAGAGAAGAATCTCGTGCGTCATCGGGCTTGAATGTCTCTAGATGACGAGGGTAAAAGACCTGCAAAAATTTTGAAAATAATCAGAATCGGACGACCAACATCATCCTGATACCGTCGAACTCGTTCGCCTTGGTTGACGAAAGGTGCAAACGACCATAAGGTATCTCTGCCTGCCACCTGACTCGCTGTCCCTGGATGACAAAAGGTGCAGAAGACAACGTTAGTCTCTACGCGTCAACAGGCTCGTTTGCCCCTGGTTGACGAAAGGTGCGGATAACCATAACAAATTCGATTTCAAATTCAAGTGAAATTTGAATTGAAATTCAAATTTCCCTCCAATTTTGTGTGACACTTAGGCTATAAATAGAGGTCATGTGTGTGCATTTTTTTCAACTTTGATCATTTGAATATTAGACTTCAGATTTTTTTTTCCAACAAATGTTCATCATCCACATCCAACAATTACTCATCATCCATCCATGGACCCAATCAAGAATGCACAGAATGATGCATGCACTTGACTCAACACTCAGATGCAATGTGGTACGTACCAACAACAACCAAACCTCAAGAAATAGCCTAAGCGTGTCCACACGACACTCTCACTTAGGGAACTGTGTTGAGTTTGTCAAGACCACCCAGGTGTGCATGTAACAGCCCCCCTCCCATAGGTGATCAACCTGGGAGCCAAAAGGTGTTCCCTACCAGGTGATAAGCCCCCTAGTACAAAGTACACTTGGCCAGAGTTACTCTATTTCCTGTGTCAAATGAGCTATGATCACGGCTAAAAGTAAGTGCCAAAGACCATGGACCAATCAAAGCGCCTAAGCATCCCCTCAGAAATGCTTAGATTCTCTAACCATGCTAGTTACCCACGTCTGGGCTATCCGACAAGGTCAGTGCACTCTACCCCCCATGACATACACTCCATACGATGTATGATCGTGGCCAAAAGCTAGTGCCAAAGACCCTGGAAGGTCAGTGAACAGTGACCCCCACGATCATACACAATATCCAACATATGAACATGGCCAAAAGCTAGTGCCAAAGACCTTGGAAGGTCAGTGCAAAGTGCCCCCCACGAACATACACAACATGCACATGCCAATGCATTTCCAACATCAATCAACATTCAATTTCCATGTCATTCTCAACATAAATATCATCTCGTCTCAATGACGTTATCAACAACAACAACAACCTCATTTTATATTCACATATTCATCAATAATAACAATTCATGTTGACATGGTCTTTATTAATAACGTCATCTCAAATCAGTATCATCATAATCATCATTATCATCACATATCAATTAAAATCCTCAATAGCAACATCAATAACAAATCGCATTTCGCACACATATATATATCTTTCATGTCTGAGGTTCACACTCACGATCTTCAAGCAACACAATTCAGACAAACACAACAATATCATTCATTACAATACACACACACACACACACACACACACACACACACACACACACACACACACACACACACACACACACACACACACACACACACACACACACACACACACACACACACACACATATATATATATATATATATATATATATATATATATATATCGCATCCCATTCGTCAAAACATAATTTCTCCTGAAAAACCAGCATCCATATCAATAACAATTTTATCGCATCCCATTAGTTAAAAACATAATTTTCTTGAAAGAAAAATCAGCATGCAACAGGGACAGGCAGATATCCTCATAACTAGGTTCCCTAACCCTAACTATGGTGTTAAAACGGTAAATTTTATAATAAAATCCCCTCACCTATTGTGAGCTACCCCGTGGGTTCCTTGTCGCATCACTTGAAGATTCCTTTTCATCCTTGCTCACCGATTCCACGCAAGCCTCTACCATGCCAAAATGAAGGAGGCTTAATATGAATTTTAGAAAACAAAGCTAACATCAATGCTCTGGGTCAAACACCCACGTTACTTCATGAAAGAGCTGAGAGCATTTCAGGTTTTACAAAGGGATATCATTTGGAAATTCCGATCACGCCAATGTGACTGGGGTTCAGTGTAGGTTACAAAAATAACAAGCATTTCATGAAAAGATAACGTTTACAAAGTCTCTTTCTCTAGGGTTTTTCAAAGGAAACGTAAAACATGCAATGATGGTTCCAAAGTCAAAAAAGATACAAAGACAAGCTGAAACTAACAAGAAATAGCGTAGAACCATGGTTACCTCGAAGGAAAACGAAAGGTCAAACTAACCAGGGTTTCATTCTCTACCGAAACCGCGAGCCAAGTTGGAAGATTCCGCTTCGATCGAAGGGTTCCTCTTAGTGTAGGGTTGCAATAGAGAACAACGTCGGTTTGTGGTGGCTAACGGTGGCTGTGGGTGATGGAGAAAGTGCTTGGGACGTTAGAAATGACTTTGAAAGAAAGAAAGAAGAAGAAATGGTGTTTTTCCTAAGCTACACGGAAGCAAAGGCTAAAAATGCTCAAGTGAGAAATGGTCTTGGACACAGAAACGTCGCGCAAACTCCTAACATCTTCTCGAAGATCCCAACGGTCAGATCGTGGGAAAATGTCTTGTGAAGCTATAGACCACATTTTTAGAAGATCCAACGGTTAACGAAGGCTGGGCAGCGTTTTTACCGAGGCAGCTCATGTAGCTTCCTCAAGAAGCTTCATTAAGAGGCTTCCTCAAGAAACTTCCTCGTGGTTTCTTTGAGAAGCTTTCTCAAGAGGCTTCTTTGAGAAGCAAGATCCTTATCTACCCACACCCTCTATTAACTAAATTAACCTCCTTAAAAATAATTACGGATCAAATAACACAACAAATATAATCAAACATCAAACATAATTACTAATAATATATATATATATATATATATATATATATATATATATATATATATATATATATATATATATATATATATATATATATATATATATATATATCAGGGTGTTACAACTCTCCCACCCTTTTAGAAATTTCGTCCTCGAAATTTACCTTACTCAAACAAGGATGGGTGAGCTTCTCGCATCTGACTTTCAAATTCCCACGTGGCATCTTCTCTTGATGCACCTCCCCAGATCACCTTGACCAACGAAATCTCTTTCCCTTTTAGGTGTTTTGTTCGCCTATCCTCGATCGTCAAAGGCAATGTTTCATATGTCAAATTCTTCTTCATTTGTACATTATCCAATTCAATCACATGGGATGGTTCATGGATATACTTACGGAGTTGAGACACATGAAAGACATTGTGAAGATTAGAAAGAGACAGGGGTAATGCAATTTGGTATGCCACAGGGCCAACTCTCTTAAGAATTTGGAAAGGACCAATAAAGTGAGGTGTGAGTTTTTGGGATTTCAATGCTCGACCAACCCCAGTCCACGGAGTGACTCTCAAGAATACATGATCACCAACCTCGAATTCCAGATCTTTCCTCCTCTTATCATGATAACTTTTCTACCTACTCTGAGCAGTTCTCATCCTTTCCTGATTAACTTAACTTTCTCAGTGGTTTGTTGTACCACTTCTGGTCCTAAGGTGAGGCCTTCTCCGGGCTCTAACCAACATAGGGGTGTCCAACACCTTCTACCATACAAAGCTTCATAGGGAGCCATGCCAATGGTAGAGTGAAAACTGTTATTATAAGTGAACTCTATCAATGGAAGAAAACTCTCCCAGCTTCCCTTCTGCTCTAAGACACACGCTCTTAAAAGGTCCTCCAATGACTGAATGGTCCGTTCAGTTTGGCCATCAGTCTGAGGATGGTAGGCTGAACTCAGTCTAAGCTTGGTTTCCAATGCTCTGTTCAAGCTCTCCCAAAATCTAGAGGTAAATCTAGGATCTCTATCTGATACTATGTTAGATGGCACACCATGTAATCTAACAATCTCACTTATATACAAGGTGGTCAACTTCTCCAAGGAAAATATGATATTGATGGGAATGAAGTGAGCAGACTTAGTCAATCTGTCAACAATAACTCAGATAGAATCTAAACCTCTAGGGGTTCTAGGTAGTCTTACCACAAAATCCATGGAAATACTATCCCACTTCCACTGGGGTATCTCTAAAGGTTGTAACTTCCCTGAAGGTCTCTGATGTTCTATCTTAGCCTTCTGACAAACTAGGCACGCATAGACAAACTCACTAACCTCTCTCTTTATGTTGGGCCACCAAAACATCATCTTTAAATCCTGACACGTCTTGGTAGCACCAGGATGGATGCTCAAATTACTCCTATGTCCTTCCTCTAAGATCATCTTCCTAAGTTCAGGCACATTGGGAACACAAATCCTATCTTGAAGTCTCAAAACTCCATCTGATCCAACCTTGAAACTATTGTCCCTTCCTGACTCTATAGCCTCTAACTGAGTCCTTAGAAAAGGATCAATCTTCTGACCTTTCTTGATATCACCTAGTAATTCACTAGTGATCCTAAAAGTTCCTAACCTCACACTATTTGGAGTAACCTCACAAGCAAGACTAATATCTCTAAACTGTTCCAGGAGATCCATCTCTCTAACCATCAAGACAGACATGTGTAGAGATTTCCTTAAGAAACTCTAACCATCTCCTTTGTCTCATGTTCAACTCCTTCTAACTAAACAAATATTTAAGGCTCTTATGATCACTAAACACCTCGAACTTAGAGCCAAACAGATAATGCCTCCAAATTTTAAGGGCAAAAACTACAGCAGCCAACTCTAGATCATGGGTGGGATAATTCCTCTCATGAGTCTTAAGCTGTCTAGAAGCATAGGCCACTACTTGGCCATTCTGCATCAACACTCCGCCTAAACCCATCTTTGATGCATCACAATACACCTCAAATGGTTCTCTCGGGTTAGGCAAAACTAGCACTGGAGCGGTTGTCAATCTTTCCTTAAGGGTTTGGAAACTATGCTCACACTGGGTATCCCACACAAAAGCTTAACCTTTGCGAGTCAGTTTAGTCAAAGGTAGAGCCAACTTAGAGCAACCTTCTATGAATCTCCGATAGTATCCTACTAAGCTCAGAAAACTCTTAATCTCAAAAACAGACTTAGGACTCTCCCACTCAAGAACAACTTCTATCTTAGATGGATCTACAGCTATACCCCCTTGAGATATCACATGTCCTTGGAAACTAACTTTCTCTAACCAAAAATCACACTTGGACAACTTAGCAAAGAGTTGTCGGTCCTTAAGAGTATGCAACACAATCCTCAAATGTTCTTCATGTTCCTCTCTAGTCTTGGAGTATACCAAAATATCATCTATAAATACTACCACAAAACTATTAAGGTAAGGGTGAAAAACTCTATTCATGTAGTCCATAAACACTCCTAGAGCATTAGTCACACCAAAGGGCATGACCAGATACTCATAGTGACGATAACGGGTCCTAAAAGCAGTCTTTGGTATATCCTCAGACTTCACTCGGATCTGATGATAACCCGACCTATGGTCTATCTTGCTAAACACACAAGCTCCTACCAGCTGGTCCATAAGGTCATCTATTCTAGGCAAAGGATACTTATTCTTAATCGTTACCTAATTCAACTGGAGGTAATCCACACACAACCTCATGTTTCCATCTTTCTTCTTCACTAGCAATACTAGGGCTCCCCACGGAGATACACTAGGCCTAACAAACTGTTTATCCAACAACTCATCTAACTGTTTCTTAAGCTCAGTTAACTCTATAGGAGACATCCTATAAGGAGCTATGGATATGGGTCCAGCACTAGGTACTAAGTCTATAGAAAACTTTATCTCTCTCAGGTGGTAGACTGAATATATCCTCAAGAAACACTTCAGGAAACTCTCTGACAACAGGGAGGTCACACATAGAAACCTTTGTCTCTATTTCCAGGCTAGACAAGATCATGTATACTTAAGCATCTTCCTTTAAAGATGTCACAACTTGGTAGAGATAAACATCATATCCTTACTCACTCCAAAATCATCAAACACCACACTTTTATCAAAACAGTTCAACAAGACATGGTTGGAAGATAACCAGTCCATACCAAGAATAACATCAATCTGACTCAAAGGAAAACAAATCAAATCAATTAAGAATATTCTACCAGAAATCTCCACAGGACAATTCAAACACACATCAGAAGTTAACACAGAACCAATAGTAGGGGTCTCTACTACTAGATCTTTATTTAGAGAAGACACAGAAAGCTTAAGTTTTTCTACACACAAACAGGATATAAAGGAATGGATGGCACCAGAATCAAACAACACAAGCAAAGGAATTCCATTTATGAAACATCTACCTTGGATTAGATCTTTGGATTTCGAAGCTTCAGCACTGTGACACCCTGGAAATCTCTACTCGAAATTTTTGAAAACGATGTATTTTGAATGATTATATATATATGTATTATTCAGTGTAGAGGCATATATGTTCTTGGTAGAAGTAGGAATAGTGGGGGCAAGATACACGGGTTAGGCTAATTAAGGAAGAGAAAGCCATAACTGGGAGGTTATGGGTTAATTCTTAATTAATTAGTCTAAAAAAAATCATCGTTTTGCGTGCGACTTAGAATTTAACGAAACCAACCTCTGAACCACGCTCGGGGTTTTATTCTGAGCGTTTTGATATATATATTGCTTACTTTCAAAAACTGGCCCCGACGAACACAAAGAAATGCGAGGAACTGGAACCAGAGAAACGGCATGCAAACCGAGGCAGGATTTTAACGTTTCAAAGGTCAGATTTTTCTCACTTTTTGTGGCTGAGTATGGGTCACAATCAAAAGAGAAAGTGGGCCCTTTTTGCTCCCCTCAAATGGAGACATGTGGCATAGTTTATAATAAAATAATAAGAAAGGAGGAAAAAGCCATTTTAAAATTAAAAAGCAACCCTCTCTCTCCTCACTCAGCCCCACATTTTTCAGAAGCCTTTTCCTCTCTCCCTCACGTTGCCATTCTTTCCTCCTTCATTCTCCATTGAAGCTCCAAACAAAGCTCCAACCTTTGGCCATCATTTCTGCTCCAAATCGCGAAAGGAGGGCATTTTTGGAGCCGTGAAGCGCATCTCTACGTGTGGGACTTCAAAATTTCAGGTTTGGGTAGACTTATTTCTCTCTTGATTTTCATGGGTATGGGGTTTTGGGAGATATGATGGGTAGTTTTGCTAGTTTTCTGCTTCATGATGATTATTTGTGAAGGAATTTGTTGAAAGCATGTTGAACTTGCCATGTTTGGATGAGTTAAGCTTACCCATTCAGTTTTAGGGTTTTTATGATGATGCTTGTGATGTTTATGTGCTGAAATTGCTTATGGAAAATTGTTAGAGATGAAGGGTGGAGTTAACCTAGGGTTAGAAGGTGAGAATATGTTGTTACGAGTGGAAAAAGAGTGAGGCTTTGAGAGTTGGAAGGTTAAATCTGGATTCTGTGGTAAATGGAGGTTAAAATGAGTTAATCCTAGCTTGAAATGCCATTTAGGACTTATGAGAAAGTTTAGGCTGAGCTAGAGAGAAAAACAAATGACCAAGTGAACAAAGAGCCATTTCTAGGGTAAAATTTGGGTGTTGAGGAGTCAAATTTTGATTCGGTGAAATTTTAAGCGTAAATTCAGTTTGAACAAGTTTAAATTGATGTTATAGACTTGTGTGAGGTGAGAGTTTGCTTCAAATTTACCTCATTCTTAATTTCACTTTTCAAACCTAGAAAATCCATTAAATTGAGGGGTTTTGGACACCTAGATCTTGTGTTGCTGTGGTTTGAAGCTTGACTTTGGTTTAGACATGATTGATACATGATTTAGGACTTGTAGGATTTGATTTGGGCAAGATTGGATGAGAGGAAGTGTGGTTTTCGAAATCTGCACTTTATGCAGAATTTTGCTGTGAAATTGTGCAGCAGAATTTTGCATAAGTGCAGAAAAATGCTATGTTTTGCTGGTTGTGGAAAGAGTAGTGCAGAATGAGTTCTGGATGTTTGCTAGTAGATCCCAACGGTCAAAATGTAGGTTTATGTACTAGAGACTTCCAGTAAAATTTTCGAGTCGATCCAACGGTTAACGAATTGGAACGAAGGAAATGTTACTGGGGTCTTTAAGTGAGAAAAGCTGTGATTTTGGTTGGTGTTTTGGGCAGAGTTTTCTGCCTTTGCCCTGTTTTGCTTGGCTGTGATAGTTTGTGCTGTTTGAATGTTGTATTACTTGGATTTTGGGGGAAGCTTGGGAGGATTGATGGGGACTCGGGGTTGAGAGAAACGAGGATATGGGCTACGTGGGAGTACGTGAGCTCAGTTGGAGGTGGGCAACAGGGGATGGTGGGTTTATGCGTGATTTGTGGATGTGGAAAACTTGTTGTGCACCATCGCCCGACCGCCACCTAGTACCACATGTGATGGGTATCCCATAATCCTACAAGCTTGAGATGAGGAAGTGTAGAAGGGTGAAACTTCCTGCTTTTATTCATTGACCACAGAGTGGTACCTGGAGATATGTCGCGGGGGTCAGGAGACCTTGGGGACGTCAGGTGGGGTGCTATTGCCCAAAACCAAGCTTGACCAATCCCGACCCAACCCGGGCATAGTCAGTCAGTGAGAACCTGTGATGTACCTAAACAGGCGAGCTCCTGGCAGTCAACAGATAAAAGGAACAAAGACCACAAAGCAAGGAGGCTTGTGGTGGCTGGCCAGCTGTGAATCTTGTGTGATATATGGGTTATGGCCTCTGGTAATCGATTACCAAGGGTGGGTAATCGATTACAAGGCTTAAAAATGAAGACAGGAGGCTAAGATGGTCTCTGGTAATCGATTACCAAGGGGGTGTAATCGATTACCAGGCTTGAAAACGAGGTCAGGAAGCCATGAGGGCTTCTGGTAATCGATTACCAAGGGGGTGTAATCGATTACCAGGCTTAGAATTGAAGGCAGCAGGTTGTAGAGGCCTCTGGTAATCGATTACCAGTCCGTGTAATCGATTACACAGAGGAATGGGTCACTGGTAATCGATTACCAGGTATGTGTAATCGATTACACAGTGCCTTTTTCAGGTTTTTATGTCCTGAAGCTGTGTAATTCGAGTTTGGCCTCTGGTAATCGATTACCAAGGCTGTGTAATCGATTACCAGAGATGAAAAGCCTAAAGATACCCCTTTTTACTTGCATGTAGTGGTTATGAGACGCATTGTGCGGCGGCATAGTTAGATTCTTGTGAAAGAGTCTACCCCTTTCTTTTCTTTCTTATAGATCGTGATGGCGGCACAGCAAATCCATGATCGAGTAGAGATGGAGTGCCTAGAGGGAGCTTGGGAGACCCTCGAAGGCAACACGAGGTGCCGATTTCGAGGCACGATTCGATTCACGGCTACTTCTTTGGTGCATCCAGATGAACCCGTGCGCACACTTCAGCGTACTGTGGAGTGGATACTACCCACGCCTACACCATACCGTCTAGTGGAGCCAGTCCAAGTGATTGAGGTAACGTCGTCCGAGGAAGACCCTGAGGAGGATCTTGAGGAGCTACCCCTCGAGCCTGCTGGGGATGCTCTTGACTTTCTCCCGAGGAAGTCATGTCGGCATCTGAGGCAGACTCTACGGAGGATAGTGGCCCGAGAGAGATGGCGACCAGTGGAGGCTCTTCATCATAGTGGACAGTTCCATGGACTAGTTTTATATACTTTTTGAGGGTGGGTGTATCT
The DNA here is from genome assembly GCF_004193775.1 of Glycine soja. Classification (NCBI taxonomy): domain Eukaryota; kingdom Viridiplantae; phylum Streptophyta; class Magnoliopsida; order Fabales; family Fabaceae; genus Glycine; species Glycine soja. Next base: position 36,272,364 of record NC_041008.1, read on the forward strand.
AGGACTGACTGTTAGGTTTACTCTTTTGTTTTTGTATGGGTAGACCTGTTGTATAGGAATTTGATGATTGTATACATGTGGCTGAAGCCACCACTGTGGACACCTTTGTTCTGGATGACACTATGTATTTTGTAAAACTCCCATATTTTGGACAGCTTTAAATGATGAATGTATTTATGATCAATCTTGTTATTTGAAAAGAAAGCATTAGCAACTTTATTTGTAAAAGAGTTTATCGACCGTATTTTATTCTTTTATTTTCACGTGACGACCTAAAGTAATGACTGGTACATTCTTCCTTTTGAAACAGCAAAAGAGTTTAGAGATTATGAGCGGAAAGAAAGAAATGACTCCGAATAGAGTTTTGAACTGGCCATTCAGGACTCTATAGTGAGGATTTTCCTTCTAAACCTAGTTATGGTGAAAAGAGAAAGAAATGAAAAAGAAAAAGAAGAAAAAAAAATTACCATGGTTTTTGTTATTTAAATCATTACTATCAAAGCAGTCATTAATTTAGGGACGCCACAAGCACCATTAAGGGTAAAGACTCTTCCCGTGGTCTTTGGATGTCTAGTTTAGTCATTTGGGCCTCCACCATTTTGCTCTTTCTTGGGTCGTGAACAATCTCTTTGAGTGTGTCCCTTTTGTCCACAATTAAAACATGTTACGCCTATATCAGGACAATTCGAGGAGATGTGCCCTGGCTTACCACATCTGTAACAAATGACATGAGTGGAGAAAGTATTGGGTTTGCTACCGCTACCACCTGCAAATCCCCTAGCAACAGTCCTCTGATTGTCATGGCGGTTACCATATTGCTTAGGAGGAGTCGAATATGGTTTTCCTCGATGTTGAGGCCCATTCTTTTTGTTCCTCATTGGACCTATACTTCTATAATAGGCCGCCCTGTCTCGGGAGTCTTCATCCCAAATCCGACACATATTAACCAAAAGTGGGTATTGACGAACACCTTGGTAATTCACAGCTTGCTTCACTTCAGGTCGTAAGCCATTCAGAAACTTTACATACTTGGAACTCTCACCATCTCTCCCTTGATAATGGGGAAAGTACCTCACCAGCTCCTCAAACTGCATATTCAGCCACAGTCATACTTCCTTGCTTAAGCTCCAAGAACTCCATCTCCTTCTTGCTCCTAACATCCTCGGGAAAGTATTTCTCCAAAAACACTCTCTTGAAGACATCCCAGATCACATCTTGACCTTCAGCATCTAGGCATTGGTGAGTATTCTCCCACCAATACTCGGCCTCTTCCACTAGAGTATATGCACCAAAAGCAACCTTTTGCCCCTTCGGACATGCCATAAATCGGAAAATTTTCTCAATTTCTCTTATCCAGTTCTGAGCACCATCAGGGTTGTATCCTCCATTAAAAGAAGGAGGGTTGTTTCGTTGGAAGTGATCCAACCCCTGGTACTCAACAGCTCCACCAACTTCTCCTCTATTTGGATTCCCTATAGCTTGAGCTAAGGCTTGAAGGGCATCAGCTATCGCACGGTCATTCCGTCCAGCCATCACTCCCTATACACACCAGGGAGTTAGACTTGGAAGGAATACACACAAACAAAGAACCACACAACAATCATAACCATCACAAATTCCTACTCAGTTACTCTTGAGAGTTGATGCCTCGAGACATTAGCACTCTCTTTCCATCATTTGTATTTTCTGATCGCTTGCCATATCATTCCTTTTCCCTTCACAAATTATACAGGTGGCCAGTCTAATAATCTGTGGCCCGACATTGAAATTCATGGTATAGCAGACATCAGGAAAACAAATTCAATATGACTACAACAATCAAATCTCTATAGCTAGTAGGAACACAACTAGTGAGTAAGTGTTAATAACAAACAATGAACATCAAACATCAGCAAACAAACAACATCAAGCATTCAACAAAACAACCAGAGAATGCACAAAAAAACATAGCAGACTCACAACTCACTGGCCGAAAGGTTCAACCTGCTCTGATACCACTAAATGTAACGACCCGCCTCGTCGCTACGATATCCACACTCTAATATACGCTAATTTCAATTATTAACAAAAGAACTCCCTTAATTTTGCTTATGAAAACCAAAGTAATTTTGTTACAACATGCATTCATCCAACAACACGCCATTACTTAAACGAATATACATAATTATATAGAAATAGTAACTCAGTACACGTCATACACATAAACGAAAATTAAATTTGTTCATAAGTATAATTGAAATCCAAGTTTTACAGATCATGGACAGTTGTCTTGTGAAACTGCAGACCAAATTTGGAGAAGATCCAACGGTTAACGAAGGTTGGGCTGCATTTTTACCGAGGCAGCTCATGTAGCTTCCTCAAGAAGCTTCATTAAGAGGCTTCCTCAAGAAGCTTCCTCGTGGCTTCTTTGAGAAGCTAGATCCTTATCTACCCATACCCTCTATTAACTAAATTAACCTCCTTGAAAATAATTACGGATCAAATAACACAACAAATATAATCAAACATCAAACATAATTACTAATAATATATTGATATATATATATATATATATATATATATATATATATATATATATATATAAGGGTGTTACACCTCGCGCTTAGCCCAGGAATGTTGCGCTTAGCAGATGCTTACTAAGCCAGCAGATTGGCTTAGCGAGAAGGTGAAAACAACATTTTCCAAAGCTTACCCAATTAAACACACAAAATGGAAATACTAAGTATTTATTACCTATCCTTAACAGAAAATACTTATAACATTACAAAATAACCATAAATTGGGAAAATTTGATACAATTTATACAAGTTTTATACACAAAAGTTAGTCGTTTTCACCGACTAACATTAAAGTCTCATGATTGTCACGTGCTGGTGCAACAATTGTTAGCCGTGGCCATACGAGACATTTTGCCTAACAAAGTCAGGTTATCCATAACTCACCTATGCTTTTTTCTTCAATGCCATATGTAGCAAAGTCCTTGATCCTGTCAAGTTTGATGACCTAAAAAATGAGGTCGCAATTATACTGTGTTAGTTGGAGATGTATTTTCCTCCTGCTTTCTTTGACATCATGGTTCACTTAATTGTTCACCTGGTCAGAGAAATCAAATGTTGTGGTCCTGTTTATCTGCGCTGGATGTACCCGGTTGAGCGAGACATGAAGATCTTAAAAGCGTATACGAAGAATCTACATTGTCCAGAAGCATCTATTGTTGAAAGGTATATTGCAGAAGAAGCCATTGAATTTTTTTCAGACTACATTGAAAAGGCAAAACCTGTTGGCCTTCCTAAGTCTCGCCATGATGACAGAGTGGGCGGTAAGGGTTCAAGAGGACTGCATGTTATCATTACAAATGTAGGAGATTTGTTAGAAGCTCACTTGTATGTGTTGAACAACAATAATGAAGTTTTGCCATACATACTTTAGCATGAAACTTTAGTCAAACAAAGTAATCCAAAAATGTCAAAGAACTAGGTGTTGAAAAAGCATAACAAGACTTTCTCTGATTGGTTTAAAGATACAATCTTTGTCGATGAAAATTCTTCAGAAACATTAAGAAAGCTAGCAGATGGGCCTAAAAGAAATGTTATAACTTGGAAAGGATATGACATAAACAAGTATTCCTTTTACACAAAAGAACAAGATGACAAAAGTATAATGCAAAACAGCGGGGTCACCCTAAGGGCTGAATTTGAACACATTGCAAGTCTGCATGATGACAATCCCTATGTAGCTTTTATCCCTTACTTTGGGTTCATTGATGAAATCTGGGAGCTTAACTATGTCAAATTTACTGTATGTGCTTTCAAATGTAAATGGGTTGGCAGCGACACCGATGTATGGACCGATGATGTAGGATTTACGTTGGTAGACCTAAAAAAACTAGGTTACCACAATGACCTTTTCATCATGGCAGAACAATCTAAACAAGTATTTTATGTGCAAGACCCTTGTGATGAAAGGTGGTGCATGGTTCTACATGGGAAAATAATTGGTGTTAATGTATAAGATGATGATTCATACATGGACACTTATGTTAGTCCATTATCCACACAAATCACCCCAAACATCGTCCATTATCCACATAAATCAAGTTTTTCTCTTTACAAGACCATGACTAACATAAGTGTCTCCGTCCACCCAGAAGCGGACACGCAAAGCGACATAGCTGCGATCCTTGGCCACTAGACCACCTAGGGTAGAGAGACCAGTGGTCAATGTCGATCCTGCTACTGGCAAGGCCGATGGTCCCCACAAGAGGAAATTAAGAACATATTTAGGGATTGTCGCGCGTGATAAGGTTGACGTGACATACGAGACCTAGAAGGAAGTCCCTGCTGCTCAGAAGGAATTGATATGGGAGGATATTCAAGTATTTTAGTTTTCTTCTTACATTTTTTTAATAGCCAAAATTGATAGTTTACTTACAATAAAACCTAATTTTTTATTTTTCAGGCAGAATTTCAAATCCCTGAAGCTTCTGACAATAGGACAAAGATGAAAATTCTTTAGACTATCGGCGAGAGATGGCGGCAGTTTAAATAGGACTTGACTAGGAAGTGGGCCCTTGCAGCCGACCAGGATGGTGTGGACGACACTGTCTATGAAAAATACGACATTAGCAAGGAGAAATGGGCCCAGTTTTGTCAGACACGCAGCGACCCTTCTTGGGAGGTATGTACTTTGTCATTTTAGTTGTTTTCCACAAAAGATTCAGTTGTTATAATTCATTGTAGTAATTTGTACCATTAATGTTTGATTTTTTTCAGGATGTGCAGAAAAAGGCACAGGCCATCCAGAAGCAAAACACTGCCCCCCACGTGTTGTCTCATGGGGGTTATGAATATTTAGAACAAAAGCTAATAGCTGAGAAGACCAAAAAGAAACTGGAGGAAGCTACCCAGTCTGGAACCACTGACGGCGTCATTGACCCTCCATCTCCCATCAGGTGCCACGTGAAGTGGAAGATGGCTCGCACCAAGAAAACTGGGCAGATGACGTCTGAGGCAGCAAAGGAAATCGCTGAGAAGATCCTAAGTCATTTTCAATTAAGAATTCTGACTATGTTTGTTTATTCTGTGAATTCCTAAGACAAATATATTTGTTCTGTACAGGATTCTTTGGAGGAGCAGGCGTCACAGGGATCATTCATCCCTCACGGACGTCAGGATGTCCTGATTGCCGCCATTGTGCGACCAGACCACCCTGGCCATGTTCATGCTGTTGGAGCTGTCACCATCAAGCAATATTTCGGATTGGCTCCACGAATATCCCGTAGCTCTTCCTTCCTTCTTCCTGAAGACCTACAGCAGCTGACCCAACAAATCAAGGACCAGCTAGAGGAGTCGATCACAGAAAAAGTGACTCAGCAGCTGATGGCATCTTTCAGCCAGATGTAGTCCCAATTTCAATCCCAGATGCAATCTCAGAGACTTGCACTGCCTCCAGAGCCTATGATTGGTCCCTCAGGTCCTCGTGTCAGCACAAAGGAGAGTTATGTTGATCCCTCAGGGAACGATCCTGAGACGGGTGACTCAGACAAGTGCAGGTTATACATCGAAGCAAATCCTCCCCGCCCAGTTGCCCTGGGAAGAGTTTATGAGGGATCAACAGTTCACAACATTCCTTTGTTGTCTAGCCAAGTGAAGGTTGGTGTTGAGGAGGTTAGAGATGCACAGGCTCTCGTTCCTGTATCCACTGATGAGGTTACCTTAGTGGGGCAGGCACTTAACACCTTCCTTGCTTGGCTGACACATCTCGTGAAGCCTTTATCAGAACAGGTATTTTACTTTGATTATATGCTTTTTTTTCAATTAATTTATTCAACGTAATTATTTAACTATGTTTGATCAGTAGGCAGCAGTTTCTCTAGCAAAACCTCCACAAAGGCTGGATCCTGAGGTCGATGATCAACTATATCTGATGACATTGACCATCCCAGATCTTGAAGCCTTTCCAGGTTAACTGGGATGCTACCGTGTTCGGGGTGTTTAATCCAGACTTCCCGCTGTACATAAAGCACGAAGATCTCTCTGAAATCACACACGGTGGTCAATGTCTCAGCATATCTGTCTTACAGTTGTGGATTCTGTAAGTCAATTTAGCTTACTGTTAATTACCTAACTTATTGCTTTAAATTCATACATAATTAACTTTGTCTTAACAACAACAAGCATCTGACTGAAACAAGTATGTGAGCGGGGAATTCTAATGTGTATGGATTCCTCGAGCCACAGTCTATTCAGAGATCTGGGCAATCGCAGTTTGACACTGAAAGTTACATCAAGAGTTGGATGCAGAGTTCAAAACGCGATGTCTACCTTGAAGCCTACTTAAATGGGTAAGTCAAACAAAACAACTAAATTTAAATAATGTATACTACTACAATAACTCATATCCGTCTCCACTACAGTGAACATTGGCAATTTAGCTTACTGTTAATTACCTAACTTATTGCTTTAAATTCATACATAATTAACTTTGTCTTAACAACAACAAGCATTTGACTGAAACAAGTATGCGAGCGAGGAATTCTGATGTGTATGGATTCCTTGAGCCACAGTCTATTCAGAGATCTGGGCAATCGCAGTTTGACACTGAAAGTTACATCAAGAGTTGGATGCAGAGTTCAAAATGCGATGTCTACCTTGGAGCCTACTTAAATGGGTAAGTCAAACAAAACAACTAAATTTAAATAATGTATACTACTACAATAACCCATATTCGTCTCCACTGCAGTGAACATTGGCAAATGGTGGTCATTCTGCCCAAGGAAAACCTTGTTGTCTGGTTTTGTTCCTTGCATAACAGGCCAGACAACTACCTTAAGGGAATAATTAACAAGTCAATGTTGTTTTCAATACATTTGCATTGGCATTACTCAACATTAACATCAATTATTAAATGTTCCTCGTATTCAACAGTGCTTTGAAAAGACTTGGTGATACTCCATAGCCTAAATCCAAGGTTGCTGCTAGGTGGATTGTCGTTAAGGTACGTGATTTAAATAAAACTTCTACTTATATATATTGCTTATGTGTGTGTACACTAATTGTAGTTAATGTTTAATTAATATCCAAATTTCATTATGTATTTAGTGTAATAGACAAAAAGGAAGCACTAAGTGTGGCTATTATGTCATGCACTGGATGTCCACCATCATCTTAGGAAGTTTCAGGAATAACTGGCAAGCGGTAATTGTTTATTTCAAACAAAGTTGATTTTCTTATAATTGGTATTACATTATTAATTTATCTTTTATTTAATCATGCAGTATTTTAACGAGGCTAGACCATTGGAGCTAGAGAGATTAAAAGCGCTTTGCATTCAGTGGGCACAACATTATCTCCAACTTAGAGATCAAACTTAGAATGTTAGCAAAATTAGGATGTTAGGCAATTCATTTTAGCTTACTTAATTAGTTTACACTACTTGGTTTACATTTTTGCAATTTGGTATGTCAATTGAACATTGAATGTTATTTATTGATAGTTCTTAATAAATCTTTTATTCATATTTATCAATTCATAGTTTACTGTAGCTTTCTACTAAAAACTGCTTGAAAGCAGAATGCAAATGATGTTTGCTGTGAATTGTGGTTTGAAATTTCTTTTTACAGGTTAAATTTTGGGTTTTTTGTAAGAACGGAAAGTGTATATAAAAAAAACTTAAAAACAACATCGGTTATTTACAAAAACTGATGTTAATATACACAAACAACATCGGTTTTTGAAAAAAGAAATTGATGTTAAAGTACATCTTAACATCGGTTCTTCCTAAAACCGATGTTATTTACGTATATTAACATCAGTTATTTACAAAACTCGATGTTAATCTTCAAAACATTAACATCGATTCTTGTAAAAAAATCGATGTTAACTCACACATTAACATCGGTTTTTATACAGAACCGATGTTAAAGTTTCTAACTTAACATCGGTTCTGTATAAAAATTGATGTTAATGTGTGAGCTAACATCGGTTTTTTACAAGAACCGATGTTAATGTTTTGAAAATTAACATCGGGTTTTGTAAATAACCAATGTTAATATACGTAAATAACATCGGTTTTAGAAAAAATCGATGTTAAGATATACGTTAACATCGGTTTTTTCCAAAAACCGATGTTACTGTATGAGTTAACATCGGTTTTTGTATAAAAACTGATGTCAACATTCACCATTTATACACTTATTTTGGTGGTCTTAATATATAACATGGTTATTTAGATAACTGATGTTGGTAGTTTTATGTTAACATCGATTTTTAAAACCGATGTTAACCATAATACTTTCAACATCGATTAAAAACTGATGTAGAAAATCATAAATAATCGATATAAAAAGCATATTTTCTAATAGTGCTAGTACACTTAGAGAGTGTTTTTATTAGCCTTTATTTCTATTTATTTATAAGACACACTAGTTCCCATTTTTGATTTCTCACTTTCTCCCATAGTTACCATATTTGAAGAAAAAAAAAACTAGAAAAAGCCACGTGACAATTAAACTAAACATGGTAAATTGCACATGAACATCAGGGACAACGAGAACCACCACGTCGCAGTCATCCCCTGAAACACTTTGAACCAGTCCAGACAACTTGAAGTCCTGTCTTTTGATTTTAATCTAGGTCAAGTTGTGGCTACATGGGAACAGGTAAGCAACTTAGTCTATGTTTTTGTGATTTTGATTAGTCAAAAGTCTATCATTTTAGATATTGCTATTAGACAGGATGCTTTTGATGCTACATGGGAAAGGATAAGTTTTGATAGGTAAGGAATAACGAATAATATTCATTGCTCTTGCTGCTTCTTTGCTTTTTCCATCTCCCCTATGTTCTTATTAAATTTTTTATAGTTTTGTTTTTGTAATATTCTAATTTACTTACTAATTAACAATATCATAGTGTGATTATAAGTAACATTCTAAGACGATTTTCTGAAAAATTGTCTTAAAAAATTATCATTCTAAGATGATTTTTAAACAATAACCGTTTTAGAAGAATGTCTTTTTCTAAGGCAATTTTTAATGGAACCGTCGTAGAAAGTGAAGACTTTCTACCCAATGTGGAAAAGCCTTTTTGGAGTTATGTGTGTCTGCATAGTATATATGAGATCATAGCCTACTTATATATATTGTGTTAACCTAACAAGGTTTTCATTATCTTCAAATGGGTCAATACTAACATTTGTTCATTTAAGCTCATATCACCTTATTTGGTAGTCTAATGAATTCATTTAATTAACCAGATAAAATAAAATAACTAATATAATTATCTTAAAACATTAGTCCATATTAATTATTGGAAAAAAATTCCAACACAAGGACCATAAACATCTATGCCCAAAACTTGGAGTCCTATTTCATCTCATCAAATGTTTCATACAAAGTCTTGATGACATAGGAAATCAACACACCAAGTATTGGAGACATAATACCATTTGCTATGGTAGCTACCCATCCAATTAGAAGAACCGGAATCTATGGCTTGTTGAGGGAAGCAAGACGGCTGAGTGGAACCTCCGGTGCTTGCTCTTTTGGTTATGAATTTTCATGTTCAGGATCAGCAACGTTAACTCCTGTGGGTAAATCATTCCCTGTAGATGACCCCCTACTGATAGATCTTTGAAGTGATCTCCTTTGAGTAGATTGCCTGAAGAATTCGACAAAAATTTCACTCTTGTTGTGATGATCAGCATTTTCTTGTGTCTCCTTGTTTACTTCTTGTTGGCGTATAAGTTGAGAGTAAGCTCCCTTAGGATCCTTGAATAATTTTGAGCGTGTTCCTGATTAACAAAAACACAAAGGTATAGTAAGATATATGCCTTTCCATTCTTTACGTCATGTTTATAAAGTAGAAAATAATCCTAACCAATGGAAAACATGTGCCCTCTAATGGGACTAGTACATCGAGGAATAGAATCTTCTAAAGCAGTTACATTTTTTAATTGGAAAATGGATAGGATAATAGTTATTTACGCATAATAACTAAACATAATCATTCATCCAAATATGAGAAGTCCTGTTATTTTAAGGCCAAGAAGTGGCGGCAAGCTGTGCTGGCGTTGATTTTTTAGGTTTAGTGTGCAACTAATGACATCGCTAGGGAATGACGGGAGACTGGATGCTAGGATCTAAGTTAAGAGAGATTTCGTGCGATTCAAAATTAGCAAAGGAAAATGGGTGATGCATGCTGGATTATTCACATATATACATACTGATAGAAAACTAAACAAATAGATTCACATCGGATATGTTGACGTCCTCTTTGGGACCAATATTTGAGTTAATGGAAATTCCTTTGTCCTCCATTCAGAGTGCAGTTCAAGATTAGAGATATTAATTAGAAGCTATAGGACTATACACAATACACGCAGCAATTATTAAGAAGCTAAGAGGGAGAGACAGAAACAAGAAGAGTTGCTCGTGGCGTGCAGTCCGCAGGGGACCACGCACGTATCTCCTGCACGGTGGAAAAAGCTAATAGGATGAACTCTAGGACCAAAATAAAATGGTCCAATGACTATATAGGATGAAGTTAAATATGCATTTTATAATTATAATTTTTATTTTACTTGTTTAGAATAATATGTTAAAATTTGGATAATTGTTATCCATTGATTATTGATATCACTTTGGACCATACAAATGTACTTATCTTTATCTATTAGAAAAAGTAATGAAATTTCAAGTGTTATGTTTATCTTCTTTACAACCCTCCCTAAGAATGACATCTACAGCCGATCGCGAAGCCTGTCCGGCAATGTCTCGCAAATGAGCGGCAAGTACCTTTGGTCTAATGGGTGCATGTACGAGGGTGAATGGAAGAAAGGCAAAGCGTGCGGTGGCAAGGGCCGGTTCTCATTGCCCTCCGGCGTCACCTACGAGGGTGAGTTCACCGTCGGGAGAATGCATTGCCACAGCACCTTTATTGGCATCGACGATGACATGTCTCCAATAGAAAGCGCGTATTGGGCGAGAAACGCTATGCCAACGGTGATGTATACGAAGGGTTTTGGATGTGCAGTTGCAGCTACAAAGGAGTCCTTGTGGTTCGGTTGATGGGGATGTTAAGGAATCGGGTCATACTGAACCAATGGAGCTAGCTGCCATTTGTGGAATAATACCAATGACAGTGGTGTTGAAAGACGACGCGGAAATGGTGAAAGAATTGAATGTAGTTAACATGGCTGGAGAGGGTGTACGTCACTCTTGGAGGCAATCTAGGCAGCACTTTGGTTTTATAATATCTTGGAGGGGATCACGTGGTGATTATCTTGGGAGGATACAGGTTTCTTATGGATAGATCCTTATTAGCTTAAGTGCCATTTGTGGGTTTCTTATGCAGGGGGGCATGGGATACACGTTACTGTATAATTGTGAATGGTAATGTGTTATGGGAACGGTTTGGTGCATATATATATGCACCCTTGTTTTTTTGTGTAACGTGCTACTAACCTGTACACTTCTTGTGTAACAGCTAGCTCTTAATAAAATTAATTTTGCCTATAAAAAAAGATTAATTAGAGATATTAATTATCATAGACACTGATTCAATTATTCTGATTAAGTCGATTCTATCGATCCTCTCTTGCGCAAAACAATGTTCATCATGTCCTTTCTCAAGGCACCATTTATCCAAACTGTTGAAATATCTTTATTCAAAACCTTTCCGTGAGGATTAATGAAGTGGTTAACAAAATACACTTGGGTATCTCATCATGATATATAGTCACATTTGTTTAACAGGTCTTGTTAAAAAAAAAAACAAGCTGCAACCTCAACGTGCTTGTTCTCCTTATGAGCTTTCATCAATATATTAGATTAATTGCATTACAACACTAAAAAGTAGTATCATTAAATTGATCAAAATCAATCAATCTGAAACTACAGCTTTATTTGCCAAAATCTTCAGACAAAACATAAGAAAAACAAAAATATAACAAGCTGTAAGAGGGTGGGTGCAATTTTCTCAAGGCCACTGCCAGAAGGGACGAATCATTGGCATCACAGCGAACTTCATGGTGCCGTTGTTGCAATGGAAGCCGTTTCGCTCACCACAGGCAAAGTAGTGAGGCTTCCACCTCTTCAACACAAACTTGAAGCCCTCTCCTGTACCTTGCATGGGATTTGCTAGCATTTTAGCCTTTTCAATGTCACACTTCAAGAAGCTCCCAAAACTTTTGAACATGTACACACTGTGTGGGAAACTGGTGGCATTTGGAGCATCATATTTGAAAACTGCATCACAAATTCAATCAATTCATGCCCCTGTGTTAGCATATATACTTCAAGGGCAACTAATCAACATGACATAGAACTCAATTAGCGTGACATACTTCAATGAAACTAATTATTGTTTTTATACTTAATTACAAAACATATTTACATGTATTTTCTTTTTATGGGGAGGAATTGAAGACAGATAACTTCTAAAAAATTTATAATGACTCATATCCTGTTCAACTAACTGATCTAAATATCTTGATATTTGCATACAATTTAAGTGTTTATGTAAATATAATGGATTCTTCCCAACTTAATTTTACAATACTAATTAACTATATATTATTGATATTGAAGGTATTATACTCATGTTTTACTGGAAAACTCACCTAGAGTATCATTGAGGTAAAATGGGGCACTCTTGAATGCCCAATCGGTGTAGTTGAATCCGTAGTGCCAATGCTCAGAACCACCCACGACAATTTGCTTGGGTTGTTGCTGTGTTTTGTTCTGAGGATGATTTCCGAATCTAGACCACCAATCAGTGTAGTTGAAACCAAAGGACCAATCCTTGTTGGCCATGCTCACTGAAAACATTGAAGCACTTATAATAACTAGTATCATCACGCCATGTCCTAACTTCAGAGCCATAGTAATGGTATATGTTCCTATATACTCTCACAGGTGTGTGGTTAAATAAGAGATGCGCAAATGTAAAGTATGATTTGGTTGTTGTTGTGTCGGTCCAATTGCTGGGGTTAATGGGTGTTTATATCGGGAGAGGGAAGAGGAAAAAAAGTGTCAAAATATTATATATGGATTTGACTACAATGTCATATGGTGGTGCAAAATGGCCAAATCAATTATTTTTATTGTTGGTTGCACTGTGACTTGGTATACAACAAATTGAAAATAGTTGGAATCTGAACAGTTGTATATACATGTGTGTTTTTCCCCAACTCTTTGTTTCGATCGTCAACTGTTCTTCCACACCTAGCCTCTTTCACCTAACCTGTGTTTGACCTGAATAAATAATTAATAGTATAATTTCTTTGATGGATAAAGGAAAATGCGCATTTAGCTAGCTGAGACCACGCAAAATCTAAATTAAATTTTGTTTAGAACATCTCTTGGCTCCTATAATATAATATCGAAATCAGATTCAGTGTATTTATTTTAACATAATCATTTTTCTTTTAACTGAGTAGCTTTTATTAATATAACTTACTCATCCTTTGCTGTTAAAAAAAAATATTCATCATTTATGTTTTTATTTAAAATATTTTTCTTTTAAAAAATAAAAATATATTTATATTCATATTTCTCACATATGACTTGATTTAATGACATAAATCGCACAAATGTAAATTCTCTAGGTTATGATCACTGGTGGATCCATAAAATTTTCTTAATGAAGGTAAAAAAAATTTATAATATGTTTAAAAAAAATATCACGAGCTTTTACAAAATATAATATTGATATAAAAGAAATCCAAAATACTTTAAATGAGGATGTATCATATGAGAATTATCATTTTTATGTGATTATAAGAATGACTAATTTCAACAATTAGATTAAAATGAAAGATCAAAATTAAAATATTTTAAATTTAAATTAAATATTCATTTATCAAACAAATTAAATATCTTAAAAGATTTAATTTATCATATCCTAAAATATCTCAAAACCTATCATTACCATGACCACTATTTTCTTTATAATTATTTCTATCACAACTATCGTGATTGTTATCACAACCATTATCATGATCGTCAACCATCATCACCATCATAATTGTTATTGTCATTACTATCACCATCACCATCACTATGATCTCTGGCATGACAATCATCATTTACGATAGTGGCGACGACAACACCAGTGATTATGTTGATAACGACGGTGATCATGACGAAGATCACGATGATGATGGTAGTGATTATGGTGACGACGTAAATCAAATCTTTTATTTCGTTCCAATTTTAACTCACATTAATTAATTTATAATTAGAATTTTGAAGATAAAAATTTAATGAAGTTAAGAAAATATTAAATATAAAAAGATATAATTTAATATTAAATTCAACCATTTAGTTAATATAACATATAACTAACACTAAAAGACAATGATCTAACTTATAGGCCTTGCAGGTTTAATTAGTGTGAAAATTTTCAAATTATATTAGATAATATGACAATAATTAATTATTATATTAAGTAATTTATTTTCATACCTACATTCATTAAAAAAAACTCTTAAATATTTTTCATGTAAAATTTTCAATTTAAATAATCATAAAAGTTATACGACATACTTAGTTGAATATCATAAAAAATTAAATAGAATAAAAACATAACCAAATGATTTATTTATATTAAAGATATTTATAATTTATTGATATATTTTTTGTTCCTTTCTTCTTTATGAAGAATATATTAAATATTTTATTACGACATACTTAGGTAAAGTGTGATCAACGACATCAAAGTCAGTGTGTAATGATGATGATAATTTTATTACAATTGCAAAATTAACGGAAACTAGTGGAGTAGAAATGTGGAATTAAGTCCACAAATTGGTACTTGGTTTCATACGTACCAAGTGTAAATGAGATACATCGCAGCTTGAGCGATGCCATGATGACAGATTAATGGCGTATCATTACAACATATTATTTCAAAAATTAAAATGAAATTACAATTTTATTTTTATTTTAAGTGTGTATACCTAGTGTTTGATTTATCTAATATCTAATATTATATAATTTAATTTGGAAATTAGTTTTCTTTCGCTAAATTATGATTTCCATCCCCTTTAATTCCTGATCTATGATATTGATCCAACTTTTCTTTTGCAGTTTTAGTGTTTTAAATTTAAAAAAAATTTACATTTTTTTCTAATCGTGAATTTTACATATATATTATTTCCTTTGTTTTGTCGTAAGTGAAGCATAGATCTAATAAATTCATTTAAGGTGCCATCAAGAAATAATTTAACTAATTAAAAATGAAAATAAAGAAATAAACATATGTGAACTTAAAAATTAGTTTTATGATATTAAAATGTACATTAAAAATTAATAAAAATCCCTTATTAAAAATTAGCTTTATGATATATAATATACATAATTAGCCTTAATAATATTACTAGACATTTTAATATATATAATAAAAATCCCTTATTTATATATAATATCTAGTAATAATATTAAGGCTAACCATGTATATTATATATCATTGTTAATAAATAAATAAATAAATAATTTTTTTAAAAATTGTTTAGTTATATATTTATACTCAAGTTTATTATTTTTTTATTTTAAAATATGCTTTATGAATTATAATAATTAAAAATAATCCATTTGATGAATAATAATTAAAAAAAATAATTATATAGTTAAATTTAAATTAATTTTATAATAGTGACCTAAAATACTCATTGAAAATATAAACTAAGAGAAATACATTACGTTAATAAACATTTTATTTTTACATTCAAATAAGTTTTTTAAATTAATTTTTAAGTCTATTAATATATATATATATATATATATATATATATGTATGTATATATGTATATATATATATATATATATTAAATTTTTTAATAACTATTTTTATTTAACAATATAATTTTAGTATTTAATAAACACTTAAAAAAATTAAAAGAGTTACTTAAATTAAATAAAAGGTTATATATGCGATCAACCTTGAGCCACCTTCCGCATGTAAAGAAAATGAACTAATTATATTTATTATTTAAAAATAAGAGTTTATCATATATAATTTTAATTATTGTAGTATTAAATATGATATATTTATTAAAATTCATGAAGAAAGTATATATTTATTAATGTGTGGCTTTTTTATAAATTTACATATATTGAAAACATATTATTAATTAAAAGTAACTATTACTAAATTTAATGCCTATATATAAATTTAATAAATATAGGCATTCAATATTATTAATGATAAATTATTTTTTAATTATTGGAAAAAATGTTAACTTTAACTGAAAACACCAAAGTCTCGGTAAACACCAAAAGACGAACTTCAAGTGCATTTCTACTTTTTAGACCTCCTACTTCCTGTATGTAATAAGGTAAACGGAAAGCAATGTGAGATCTTCCGGCTAATCTCTCTGCAGCACCTCTAGAGCAACTTCCTCAAGCATCAAATACATCTCACAACTTATAGCAGCGCATAATAGAAGCGCATGGCAACAATGTTTATCGATGAATCACATGCAGCAGCTACTTGTCACTCCCAAGTATTTGAGTAAGAATAATGTAGTTCAATGTAGAGTTTGTAGGCCTTGGATCTTCTTCATCAATAGAGTCTTTTACTTCTTGAAGATCAATGGCAGCAAAATGAAGAAGGAGAAAAGGTGATTAGAGATGTCACTTCAAGGAAAAGATGAGTCAAGAACAAGTTCACCACCATAAAAAGTCATGGGTAAGAGCTTAAAGGTAGGAGAAGGTGAGTGGAGGAAGAAGGAGAGAAGGGAATGACATTTTCAGAGAGAGAAGAGGGAGAATGAGATATGAACTTTAAAGTCTAATTTCTCAAATCATCAAAGTTACAAAATGCACACACAAAACCTTTATTTATAGTCTAAGTGTCACACAAAATTGGAGGGAAATTTGAATTTCTATTCAAATTTCACTTGAATTTGAATTTGAATTTGTGGAGCCAAATTTGGAGCCAAAATTTCACTAATTATGATTAGTGAATTTCAGCTATGGTTCAACCCACTAATCCAAGATCAAATCCAAGATTCTCCCCTAAGTGTGCTTAGGTGTCATGAGATATGTAAAGCATGAAGGACATGCACAAAGTGAAACTATATGATGTGACAATGGGATATAACAAGAAAATGCTCACCTCCCCCATAGTCTGGTCCAAAATTTAATTGGATTGGACTTCTCACAATTCAATTAAATTTCTCTCCCCACACATCAAATAGCGCACTTAATGCATGTGAAATTATAAAACTATCCTTAATACAAAAACTAGTTTACGTGTCCTAAATTACAAGGGCTGAAAAATCCTACATTACTATAGTATCCTCCATACACTATAGAGCCCTAAATACAAGGTCTAAAAATAATGAAGCCCTTATTTAATATGTACAAAAATAAGTGGGCTCATACTTAGCCCATAGGCCCAAAATCTATCATAAGGCTCATGAGAACCCTAGGGCCTTCTCTTGCATCTCTAGTCCAATCTTCTTGGAGTCTTCTATCCAACGCCCTTGGGGTGTAGGATTGCATCAAAGAGTTACTGAGTAAGTACCACATATTATTGTTAATAAAGATCTTACCATATAGTAATAATATATAAAAATCATGTTTAAAATAAGGCATAAGTGATAAGTCTATACAAAATAACAATATAAAAATAATAAAAAGATCCTACTGGTGTTAATAATAATTAGAATCATATATAAATTATGTTTATCAGGTCTAGGCATTCATAGTTTAAAACATCAAGTTTAAAAATAACAAGCATAAAAACAATTAAATGGTAACATGATATTCTTTCTTATATGATCTAATAATCAGAATCATCTGGAGAGTTTTGTTGTTGTTGTTGGTCTTGTTTTTGTTATTGTTGTTGATAATCTTGTTGTTGCTCCTAGTGGTCATTTTGTTGCTCCTGGTGGTTGTTTTGTTGCTGGTGTTGTTGAAATATGTTTTATGCATCATGTGGTAGAAATTGTAGGACAACATCAACAAATGATTGAAACTGACGACTCAACCACTCATTGTTCTTTCTCGTTCGTTGAATCACCTCCTCACTAGCAGACAATCATTGTCTTAGCTAGTTAATCTCATCTGAATAAAGTGAGCTACTACTGCATGTTTTCCTTTTATGCATAAGTTTGTTGTCCCCACCTTGATAACCATGAATGAGCTCTCCAACCCCATAAATTCATCCCATGTGCATGCCACAAGCATCCAAAGCAAGGTTAAGAGGGTTGTTCTTTGATTCAGCAACATATGATGCAACCTTAGACCTAACCTGAGAATGTCTAATCTAAAAATCATCCTATTATTCAAACAAAGGCCTTATTTCATTAAATAGTGAACATTAATAAAATGAAAAGAAAAAAAAAACATTCAATAGACTCATGTGCTCTCCTATATCTTTCATTGACAAATTGACCAATATCCTTTCACATATGTCTATTGAAAGACCTCATCAATATATAATGACCGATCAAGCTCCTTTGCATACAAAAAATAGCATTAATTGAAAATAAATAAACATTTAATATAAAATTATTAAGTTTTAAACTAATACCAAAAAAGTATAATGTATACACCATGTACATGGCATGATCATGTGTCCTAATGGAGCCACCTGTGTGTAGGGTCCCACCCTTTTTGGAAGCCCGACTTTTAAAGGCTTATGCACACTTTGAGTGGTAAGAAGGTATTGACATAAATTGTTTCCCTTGAGCCACATCTACACCTTTGCTTGAAGCACCCATACAATTATCTTCAACATGTTCATGTGGCATATTTTTATCGTGATCATTCCAAATCCAATAATTAGGTTTGAACCCAACTTTATAAAGGTGAACCTTCACAATTTCATCCTTCAAATTATTTGTACAATCGCATTTAAGGCATGGACATCTAATTTCCCCATTAGGTATATAATATTTCACCACTAGAAAATTTACTTTTAACATCATTAGAATAATATCGGTTTTATAGAAAATCGATGTCAACGAAAACACGGTGACGTAATCGTAAATAACGTGACTTCGTTAACATTGGTTCTCTAAAAAATTGATGTTAACATGACCTTGTTAACATCGGTTTTTCAGAAACCAATGTTAATGTGAGTTGGTTAACATTGCTTTTTTAGAAAATGGATATTAACAAAGTCACGTTAATATCGGCTTTTGGAAAAAATCGACGTTATATTATCCTATTTAAATTATTTTTTCGTGCTTCTGGCACTTCAACTCTACTCTCACTCTTACTCGTTCGGCCTCGCGATGGTCCTCTCCCTCACAACTCTAACTCATTGCCATCCCCCGAGTTCTGCTGCAACGCCATCACCACCTCAACTCGCATTTTGATGCGATGCCATCGTTGTTTCATCTTCTTAATACCTCGTGACAAAGAAGTCGTATTTGGTTTCGTGGCCTGTTCCCTTGTGACTTCCTCCCCAGGTTAGCTCAATCTGAGCAACGCCTTTGCTTTTTTTCTGAAAATGTGCTCTTTGAACTTCATAATGGTGCAAAATGCTACCAAACCCTCGTGAGGTAAATTTGCGATTCTCTAATGAAGCTTTTGTTTGTAAGCTATGGTAGTGTTTTTGTTTTTTTTTTATTTTTATTTTTGCTTCGCTTATGGTTATGCACATAGAAGTTCAATTATACGTGTTTTTAAGCTATGGTAGTGCATCCTTTTGTATATAGTTGTGGTCTCGTGGGTTATGCATATGGTAGTAGCTTCATGTACACACTACTAGAAAATAAACTTTGGTGGCACAGTTCTATATTTGGTTCTGGTTCTAGTAAAATATCAGAGGAAATATGAGAGGAAATTTTGCATGGTTCTGGTTCCTCCATAACAAGAGCATTTAGCAATTTTTAGTGAAATCATTGTCTATTTTGTTTGTTTTGTAGATTTATTGGTGTTTTGGTTTTTTGCATGATTCTGGTTTTGGTTGTTTTCGACAATGTAGGCCTCGTTATGGTTTGTTTACATGGTTCTAGTTCCTAGATAAGCATGGTTTTGGTTCCTCATTATTGTTTGACAAAGTGTACTTAATGTCATGTTTATATTGTAAATGAAGTTTAGAAACGATGGATGAACATCAATAGAACTGGATGGAAATTACTAACGCAATGATAAAGATTAACAAAAAAGCAGAGGAAATGTTCAACATTGTTCATGTTATGGATCAGGTTAGAAATTTCAACACTATTCTCAAATAAAAATGACATGATATAACACTTTTGCTTATATTACTTTGTTTGTTAAATGTAGTCTTACGGTGAAGTCAGTAGGTCATTTTCTATAAGATAGAATGATGAACTAGAGCCTACTTGGCATCTGCTACACTCTAGTGGCAACATGCACTCTGTCACATATCACCAAGATCTGGTGAGCCTAGCTGTACTTGCTGGATGGACAAAACTTAGAGAATTCTATGGGCTCACTAAAATCATCAGGTGACCTTGACCCACTATGGACAGAGTGTTTTCCTCCTCATCATTTTCAAAAGCACCTTTGAACCAAAAGTTTACCCTAAATGACACTTCTTGTACCACCAAGTTCCTAATTCAAACCCTTTTAAAGTCCTCATGAATGAGTACAAAGTGACTTGCAACAGTTTGGTGAGCAACTAAGCACTCATCTTTATGTCAAATTTTCAAATCATATAGATATCTAATATGAATTTCATGTTAATTTTAGGATGTGTCGAGCACCATGTACTCATTTATGAAAGCTGCAAGATTCACCATCTGAACTTGGAAGGGACTACAGAGAGCAGGATAGTTTATAATCATCATAGAAAGACTACAAAAATTGAAAATGGATGGAGGAATTTTGTACAATCACAGAATTTTCTTTCTGGAACTCAAATATAACTTATAACTTTGTTTTATTTTGGCTTTGTTTGTAATTAAAGCACATTACTACTCTAATATTATCAATTTGTAAATTTTTGTTTATAAGTTATTTTGTGAGAAATATTGAAACATGTTGAACACACTTATGGTATATATATTTTTTTTATAAATGTTTATAACTACTCTTGGTGCATGATATATTGATATACTTTGTTTATAACTTTTGGTGCATGCATGGCTAATTTTATGTGTTTTTTATAACTTTGAATGATAAGATGTGATATGAATCAATTACAGATTGTTAATTAGAAAAACAAATAAGATATCAAAAAAATCATAAAACAACATCGGTTTTATGAAAAAATTGATGTTGTCACTAAACAGCAACCTCGATTTTATGAAAAGTCGATGTTGTCAGTAAATAATGACATCGATTTTTTGAAAACCCAACATTATTTTTTGCTAAAATAATATTTATTTTTAAACAACCGATGTTAACGTTGATACTTTAACGTCAATAGTTTTAATATCAATTAATAACCGATATTAAAAATCCTTAAAAACTGATATGAAAAACTTATTTTCTAATAGTATTAGGTCTGTCACCGATTGAGAATTTAAAATTCACTTGTAATCAGACATAAAAGATGAATTGTTCCTGTCATATATACAATTGAATAGAAATTAAAAAAAAATAGATGAGATGAAGAGTAAATTAAAGATTTTTCTTAAATGTATTTCTGATACTACTTATGTAACTAGTAATTAAAAATAAATCTCTCAACATATATATATATATATATATATATATATATATATATATATATATATATATATATATATATATATGTATATGTATGTATGTAATCTTCTTAATCACTTGTATTTTTTTTCTTTATCTTTAAACAAGAAACGAAATTATCAATAATTAAAAATAAACTTATATTATAATTTAAACTATTCATCACAAATCTAAAATATAATTTATATATTTAAAAAATATTTATTCATTATGAATTAAATATATAAGAATAATCATTTATCATGTGCAATCTAGCGACTAAAATACTAGTGATCATGAAAAAGAGATGCATGTGTGAGATCTATATCATTAATCCAAGTCATGGACTAATTATGAATATTACTATATTTTGAAAAGAAAAATATTTTAAACAGAAAACTTAAGGGATAAATAAGTTAAATTAATACTAAAAAATAAAACGAGTTAAAAGAAAAATGATTAACTATATATCTTAAAACAAATTATACTGAATCTGATTCCCACATTTATTGTATAGAAGCCAAGACATATGTTATAAGCATAATTTAGTTTAGATGTTGATAATTACGTAGTTCCTCTCTTATGATCACCATTCAAAATACATGAAAAACATACACTAACACATCTCCATGCATTTTCCTTATATATTAACAAAAAACAATATTAGTTATTTATTCAGGTGAAATACATGTTCCATAAAAGAGACCAAGGGTGGAAGAAAAGTTGACGGCCAGGGGTCACACACACAACTATTCAGATTCCAACTATTTCCAATAGTACACCAATTGAAAGTGAACTTTCAACCAACAAAATATTAAAAGTTGATTTGGCCATTTTGCACCACCATATCACATTGGAGTCAAACCCATAATAATTCACGTGTCTCTCTTTTTCCCTTCACTCTCCCTATATAAACACCCATTAACCCCAGCAATTGGACCAACAACACCAACCAAATCTTACTTTACATTTTTCACATTAGTTTTCTTATTTTGTTTAGCCACACCTCTGAGACCATGGGTGCGAAGTTTGGACATGGAGTGATGATACTATTTGTTATAAGTGCTTCAATGTTTTCGATGAGCATGGCCAACAAGGACTGGTCCTTTGGTTTCAACTACACTGATTGGTGGTCTAGATTCGGGAATCATGCTCAGAACAAAACACAACAACCACCCAGGCAGATACTTGTGGGTGGTTCTGAGCATTGGCACTACGGTTTCAACTACACCGATTGGGCCTTCAAGAATGCACCATTTTACCTCAATGATACTCTAGGTGAGTTTTCTAGTAAAACATGAGTATACTACCTTCAATATCAATACTATTTAATTAGTATTGCAAAATTAAGTTGGGAAGAATTCATTATATTTACATATACATTTAGAGTGCATGTAAATACTAAGAATCCATTTGATTAGTTAGTCAAGCAAGATGTCTGAGTTGTTATAAATCCAACGATATTTGTTATAGATTCATACAAATAAAAAAAATACAAGTAAATATGCTTTGTCAGCTTAAAAAGAATAATTAGTTGCCATTAAAGTATGTCACGTTAATTAGTTGAGTTATATATGCCATGGTGATTAGTTGCCATTGAAGTATATATGCTAGCACATGGACATGAATTGATTGAATTTGTGATGTAGTTTTCAAATATGATGCTCCAAATGCCACCAGTTTCCCACACAGTGTGTACATGATCAAAAGTTTTGGGAGCTTCATGAAGTGTGACATTGAAAAGGCTAAAATGTTAGCAAATCCCACGCAAGGTACAGGAGAGAGCTTCAAGTTTGTGTTGAAGAGGTGGCAGCCTCACTACTTTGCCTGTGGTGAGCGAAACGGCTTCCATTGCAACAACGGCACCATGAAGTTCGCTGTGATGCCAATGCTTCGTCCCTTCTGGCGGTGGCCATGATAAAAAAAAATGCACCACCGCAATTAGTTATTATGTTTTTTTCCTTATATATTATGTATTCAGATTTTGGCAAATAAAAGTATAAAACTGTAGTTCTATACTGATTTTATTTTTTTTATCAATTTAATGATATTAGTTTTCAGTGTTGTATTGCAATTAATTCAATATATTATCAACAACGGTTGACACAAGTGATTGTTGCTTATGTTCGTTATCCAAATGGTTTAGGATTTGAATCCTCACCTTAGGTATGGAATTGGATTTGAATCCTGACGAATGTTAGTTAGTGCACTTTCGACCGGAGCTATTTCATACCAATTAGGATGGTTAGAAAAAAAATCCACTAAATTGATGAAAACTCAAGAGGAGAACAAGCAAGAAGGAGTTGCTTGTTTTTGCTTAGACCTTTTAAACAAATTAGATTAACATGAAATAGTTTTTATTGAAGCGACAGATATTCCCGTCGGTAACATATCCGTAGGTAAGCATGCACGTTAATCTGTATATAAGTTAACTTTTAATGTTAGACACAAAATAGTTGGCAACCACAAAGACTAAAATTCGTAGGTTTTCAATTCATACCTCTGTCGTCATTCGCTATTTTTCAGGTTCATATCTTCTTTTCTTCTGCCATCTCCACTTTCTTGTTCGACTCTTTTCTTCATTATATTATATCGTTGTTAATTAGGGTTTCCTTTTTTCTTTTTGGTTGTTGGTGTGAGTGAGCTTCATTTATGAGTTGGGGTGTTGTGTTGCGGCTTCGAGCGAGTCATTGTGCTGCTGTTAGTGTTTTTTTTCGTTTGCGAATAACAAAGCCCCATACACACTATTAGAAAATATGCTTTCTACATCGGTTATTTATGACTTTAAACATCGGTTTTTGAACCGATGTTAAAAGTACCGACGTTGATAGTATTATCGTTAACATCGGTATTTTAAAAACCGATGTTAACGTAAAATTACCAACATCGGTTATATAAATAACCGATGCTGCTAATATGAATTACACCCAAAAAAATGTATATTAATGTTGAAAGTTAACATCGATTTTTACAAAAAACCGATGTTAACGAATGTGTTACTATTGACAGTTAACATCGATTTTTTAAAAAACCGATGTTAACGAATTTGTTAATGTTGACAGTTAACATCGGTTGTTTGTAAAAAACCGATGTTAACGAATGTGTTATTATTGACATTTAACATCGGTTTTTTAAAAAACCGATGTTAACGAATTTGTTAATGTTGACAGTTAACATCGGTTGTTTGTAAAAAACCGATGTTAACGAATGTGTTACTATTGACAGTTAACATCGGTTTTTTGAAAAAACCGATGTTAAGAAATGTGCTACTATTGACAGTTAACATCGGTTTTTTGTTAACGAATGTGCTACTATTGACAATTAACATCGGTTTTTTTAAAAAACCGATGTTAACAGTTAACATCGATTTTCTGTAAAAAAAAAACCAATGTTAACGAATGTGTTATTATTGACAGTTAACATCGGTTTTCTATAAAAAAAACCGATGTTGTTTTCAGGAATTTTTTTTAAAATAATGTCTCTGTTTTTACAAAAAAACCAAAATTTAACCTGTAAATTGAAAATCAGACCACACAGCACACAACATATATCATTTGCATTCTATTTTCAAATAGGTTTTAGCAAAAAACTAGCTATCAACAAAGGTTATTCAATGTTAAGATGAAACAACAATTATAGAAAATGTAATGCAAAGTATGTAAACTAATTAAGTAACCTAAAGTTACATAGTTGTCTAACATCCTATGTTTGATTTCTAACTTTTAGATAATATTGTGCCCACTAGATGCGAAACGCCTTGAATCTCTCTGCTTCCAATGGTCTAACTTCATTAAAATACTGCATAATCAAATAAAAAAATACATTAATAATGTAATAACAATTATAAGAAAACCAACTTTGTTTGAAATAAACAATTACCGTCTCACAATTATTCCTGAAAGATCCTAAGATTATCGTGGACATCCAGTGCATCACGTAGTAGCCACATTCAGGGATTCCTTTTTGTCTATTACAGTAAATACATAATGAAATTTGGATATTAATTAAACGTTAACTACAATTAGTGTACACACACATAAAATATATATAAGTAGAACTTTTATTTAAATCACTTACCTTAACAACAATCCACCTAGCAGCAGCCTTGGATTTCGGTTGTGGAGTATCATCAAGTCCTTTCAAAGCACTAGTGTTGAATATGAGAAACATTAAAATATTGATGTTGTTGAGTTATGCCAATGAAAATGTATTGAAAACAATACTGACCTGTTAATTATTCCCTTAAGGTAGTTGTCTGGCCTGTTATGTAAAGAACAAAATTAGACAACTAGGTTTTCCTTAGGGAGAATGACAACCATTTGCTAGTGTCCATTGCAGTAGAGACGAATATGGGTTATTGTAGTAGTATAGATTATTTAAATTCAATTATTGTGTTTGACTTACCCATTCAGGTAATCTCCAAGGTAAACATCTCGTTTTGAACTCTGTATCCAACTCTTGATGTAACTTTCGGATTCAAATTATGATTGCCCAGATCTCTGAATGGACTGTGGCTCGAGGAATCCATACACATCAGAATTCCCCGCTCGCACACTTGTCTCAGTCAGATGATTGTGTTGTTAAGTGAAAGTTAATTCTGTATGAATTTAAAACAATTACTTTGGTAATTAATAGTAATCTAAAATGACTTACAAAATCCACAACTGTATAACAGATATGCTGACACATTGACCACCGTGTGCAATTTCAGAGAGATCTTCATGCTTTATATAAAACGGGAAGTTTTGATTAAACACCCCGAATATGGTAGCATCCCACATAACCTGGAGAGGCTTCAAAAACAGTTGTGGGATGGTGAATGTCATCAGGTACAAGGGATTATCGACCTCTTCATCCGGGCTTTCTGGAGGTTTTGTTGGAGACACAGCTGTCTGTTGATAAAACATAGTTAATTAGCAAGTTTTGATTACAGTGAACAAATTAATTGAAATAAATAAACATATAATCAGAGCAAAATACATGTTCTGATAAATGCTTCACAAGATGTGTTGGCCAAGCAAGGAAGGTGTTAAGTGTCTGCCCCACTAAGGTAACCTCGTCAGTGGGTACAGGAACGAGAGCCTCTGCATCTTTAACCTCCTCAACACCAACCTTGACTTGGCCATGCAACAAAGGGATGTTGTGAACTGTTGTGGATCCCTCATAAAGTCTTCCTAGGGCAACTAGGCGGGAAGGATTTTCTTCAATGTATAGCCCGCATTTGTCTGAGTCACCCGTTCCTGGATCGTTCCCTAAGGGAGCAACACAACTCTCCTTTGTGCTGGCACGAGGACCTGAGGGACCAACCTCTGGCTATGGAGGTAGTGCAAGCCCCTGTGATTGCATCTGAGACTGAAACTGAGACTGCATCTGGCTGAAGGATGCCATCATCTTTCGAGTCACTTTTTCTGTGATTGACTCCTCCAGTTGGTTAGCTGTTCTAGGTCTTCAGGAGGCATGGAGAAAGAACTGCGAGACGTTCGTGAAGCCGATCCAAAGTATTGTTTTATGGTGACACCGGCTCCAATAGCACGAACACGGCCAGGGTGCTCTGGTCGCCCAATGGCAGCAGTCAGGATATCCTGACGTCCATGGGGGACGAACGATCCCTATGACGCCTGCTCGTCCAAAGAATCCTGTACCGAACACATATTTGTCCAAGGAATTCACAGAATACACAAAGATAATTACAATTATTAATTAAAAATGACTTACAATCCTGTCATCTATTTCCTTTGTTGCCTCGGACGTCATCTATCCAGTTTTCTTCGTGCGAGCCATCTTCCATTTCACGTGGCGTCTGATGCGAGATGGAGGGTCAATGATGCCCTCAGTGCTTCCAGACTGGGCAGCTTCTTCTAGTCTTTTCTTTGTCTTCTCAGCCATGAGCCTTTCTTCTAAATATTCATAACCCCCACGAGACAATACATGGGGGGCAGTGTTTTGCTTCTGGGAGGCCTGTGCCTTTTTTCGCACATCCTGCAAAAGTTTAACATTAATGAAAATGATTATTACAATAAATTATAAGAAGTGATTTTGTTGTGGAAAACAACTAAAATGACAAAGTACATACCTCCCATGAGGGGTTTCTACGGGTCTGACAAAACTGGGTCTATTTCTCCTTGCTAATGCCATATTTTTCACAGACAATGTCGTCCACACCGTCCTTGTCAACTACAAGTGCCCATTTCCTAGTCAAGTCAGATTTAAACTACCTCTAGCGCTCGCCGACAATCTAAAGAATTTTCTTCTTTGTCCAACTGTCAGAAGCTTCAGGAATTTCAAATTCCGCCTAACAAACAATAAATTAGGTTTTATTGTAATTAAATAACAAATTTAGACTATTAAAGAAAATCAACGAAGAAAACTCAATTACCTGAATATCCTCCTATATCAAATCCTTCTGAGCAGTAAGGACTTCCTTCCAGGTGTCATATGTCACGTCGACCTTATCACGAGCGACAATCCCCAAATATGTTCTTAATTTCTTCTTGTGGGGACAGTCGGCCTTGCCGGTAGTAGGATCGACGTTGACCACAGGTCTTTCTGCCCCAGGTGGTCTAGTGGCCAATGATCATAGCCGTGTCGCCTTGCGTGTCCGCTTCAACGTAGATGGAGACGCTGATGCGTCTGCAGGAGGAGGAGGAAGAGGAGGAGGAGGCGAGGCCGGTGGAGTAGCCATGGTCCTTTAAAGAGAAAAAGTTGAGTTAGTTAATATCATCAAAAAACACTGTATGAGTTATGCAAATGAATGTACCGAAATGAAATACTATATTAGAAAATTACGTTAGACGATGTTATTTAATTCTCCTTCATCATGATCATTACGATTAGCATGAACGTCGTCAGCTTCTTCTTCTCCGACGCTGTTAGAAGTCATTTGTGTAGACAAAGGACTAACATAAGTGTCCATGTATGAATCATCATCTTCTACATTAACACCAATTGTTTTCCCGTGTAGAACCACAGACCACCTTTCTTCACAAGGGTCTTGCACATAAAATACTTGCTTAGCTTGTTCTGCCATGATGAAAGGGTCATTCTGGAAAGCTAGTTTCTTTAGGTCTACCAACATAAATCCTACATCATCAGGCCGCACACCGATGTTGTTGTCAACCCACTTACATTTGAAAACAGAAACAGTAAATTTGACATGGTTAAGCTCTTATATTTCATCAATGAATCCAAAGTAAGGGATTGAAGCTACACAGGGATTGTCATCATGTACAGTTGCAAAGTGTTGAGATTCAACCCTTAGGGTGACCCCGCTGTTTTGCATTGTACTTTTGTCGTCTTGTGCTTTTGTGTAAAAGGAATACTTGTTTATGTCGTATCCTTGCCAAGTTATAACATTTCTTTTAGGCCCATGAGCTAGCTTTCTTAATGTTTCAAAAGCATTTTCGTCAGCAAAGATTGTATCTTTAAACCAATCAGAGAAAGTCTTGTTATGATTTTTCAAGACCCAGTTCTTTGACATTTTTGGATTACTTTGTTTGACTAAACGTTCATGCTGAACTATGTATGGCAAAACTTCATTACTGTTGTTCAACACATACAAGTGAGCTTGTAATAAATCTTCTACACTTTGAGTGATAACATGCAGTCCTCTTGAACCCTTACCGCCTACTCTGTCGTCATGGAGAGACTCAGGAAGGCTAACAGGTTTAGCCTTTTCAATGTACTCTGAACAAAATTCAACGTCTTCTTCTGCGATGTACCTTTCAACAATAGATGCTTCTGGGCGATGTAGATTCTTGGTATACCCTTTTAAGATCTTCATGTAGCACTCAACCGGGTACATCCAGCACAGATAAACAGAACCATAACATTTGATTTCTCTGACCAGATGAACAATTAAGTGGACCATGATGTCAAAGAAAGCAGGAGAAAAATACATCTCCAACTGGCACAGTATAATTGCAGCCTCGTTTTCTAGGTCATTAAACTTGACCGGATCAAGGACTTTGCTGCATATGGCATTGAAAAAAAAGCATAGGCGAGTTATGGATAACCTGACTTTGTTAGGAAAAATGTCTCGTATGGCCACGGCTAACAATTGTTGCATCAACACATGACAATCATGAGACTTTAATCCCACCAGCTTAAGCTCCTTGAACTGCACAAGGCTTTTAATATTTGAATAGTATCCTTGTGGGACTTTAACCCGGCACAGACACTGGCACAAACTGATCTTCTCCTTTCTGGATAAAGTATGACAAGCTGGAGGCAAGTATATTTTTTTACCATCAGACCTTGGATGCAACTGTGATCGTATGCCCATGTCAGCTAGATCTTGACGGGTATTTAGACCATCTTTCGTCTTGCCCTGAATGTTAAGGAGTGTCCCAATCACACTGTCACATACATTTTTCTCTACATGCATAACATCAATACAATGTCTAACATCTAGATCAGACCAGTACGGAAGATCAAAGAAAATTGACCTCTTCTTCCATATGCAACTCTTACTTTTATCCTTCTTTTGGGTCTTTCCAAATACAGTATGTCATACCCTAATTTCGTCCGGGGACCTGTGCTTGGTGGCATGCAACTTGTGTTTGGTCATTTTGAGGTGCTTGGCACCCATCATTAGGCAATTTGTGAAATTCCGTGACGTGCCGGAAATCAAAAGAAAATATTGATGCACAATCCGTAAGGTTCCGTGACACACCGGAAATCAAAAGGAAGCATCGTTGCACAATTAGTGAGGTTCTGTAACATTCCGTAAGTCAAAAAGGGGATGATTATGTAATCCGCAAGGTTCCGTAACATTACGGAAAGAAAACAAGTATCGTTACGAAATTCGTAAGTTTCCGTAACTTTACGAAAAAAGAATCACCAAAAAAGGCAGGGGGTGTATTTAGTAAAAATGGGGGTGCAAATAGCAACCAGGCCCACTTGGGCCCTTCAGAAGATTCCTCCAGAAGGCTGTTGTTTCTGGAGGAAGCAACCTTGCTCGCCTAGGTGAGCTGAGCTCGCTTGGGCGAGCTGGGTGGCAAGCTTCTCCCCCAATTTTCTATAAATAGGGGGAGAAGTGAAGTAGAAAAGGGTTCAGCCCCTTAGGCACTTCTCTCTTTCTCGAAATAGCTGAGGAAAATTAGTTCCGTGAAGAAAATCCAAGCCGAGGCGCTTCCGTAACATTTCCGTAACGTTTTCGTGAGTAATTTACGCGAAGATTCTCGACCGTTCTTCAAGATTCATCGTTCGTTCTTCGCTTTCTTCAGTCTTCAACGGGTAAGTACCTCAAACCAAGATTTTCAATTCATTCTATGTACCCGTGGTGGTCCACATTTTGTTTCATGTATTTTTATTCTCGTTTACATCTACTTTCTGTACATCCTTTTGACGTGCTTAAGCCATTTATTTAAGTCATTTCTCGCTTAATCTAAAAATAAAATAAATTTCCACCGATCGTTTGAATTGTATCATCCGTTAAATTCAGTTAAAATGAATTTCGACCGTTCAGTCGTGCCGTAACCACATTGGAAATCAAAAAAAGAGGTAAAATAATAATAAAAAAAATGTACCTTTTAGTAAAATAAAGCGAAAAATCAATCGGACGTTTTCTCTTTGGGATTTCTCATTCTTAAATGAATTGACTAATAACTAAAGTGAAACTAAGGCTAAAATCAACTCGCCTAGTCAAGCTCGTCCACAAAAATAGGATTTTGAAAGTTTATCATTTCTGTTTCTTACTGAGTAAAATGGATCATTTTTAAGGTCCAACGCCTTAAAATGATCACCTTTCAAGTAAAAAAGAATCACTTGATTCACGCATAAGAAAGAACTACGTAGGTCTGATTTCCTCATCCCAAATTGAGGAATACGTAGGAGCAAAGGGAAACACCCTTGTCGACCACAAAAAGAGGAAAAATATAAAAAGGGTATAAAAGATATAAGAACGTAAAAGGGAACGTAAAAATCTAAGTCATGTTTGCACATTTGATTAAAGGCTGCCGTCTCTTATGACGGACGTGTGGGGTGCTAATACCTTCCCCGTGCGTAAATACAACTCCCGAGCCTTTCACTTAAAAGTTCGTAGATCGCGTCTTTTCCGGTTTTTCCGACGTTTTCCTCAAATAAACGTTGGTGGCGACTCCGCGTGTATTCCTTTTGTGGAACACGCATCCCGCGAGTCTCGCGTCGCCCTCCCGCCGAAGGGTAGGTTGCGACAGTTGGCGACTCCACTGGGGACGATTTTTAGAGAGTTAGGCCATTTAATCTTGTGCAATGTTTTATCATGACTTTCTCCTTTGTTGGTTTCCCTTTATTTGTCTTATGTTCTTGTGTATATAAACTCTTTGTTGCTTTTAGTGCGTTTTAAAATGTATGCATGAGGTAAATATTTATTCATTTAATGCACACAAACACCAACACTATTTGCACACACTGTGAGTTGAAAAAGGGCCCTATACCCGGGTTCGTGGGAACATAAGGAGTGGAGGTGAATCTGTGATCATGCTAGGTCTCCGACTTGCTTGATTACAGTGAACCCTCATCTAGAGTTTTTCTCTTTGAAAACATATTGTTGCTAGTAGTCCCTACTGCTGCAGTATGTTCTTCGAAGGGGATGATACCTCTAGAAACCATCAAGAGAGATATGTCTACCTTGGGGGTTATCACTAAAAGCCTAGTTAGCTCTCTCCCTTATAGGTCCCTTGAATAGGGGGACGGAGCGGACACGCTGCGTGCCATTTTTCACACTCCCATGCATAAGTGTCACGTACCCTTTTGCTTATATTTTGTGAATATTGTCATACTGTACATTCCCGTGTTGCGCCTTTCGCATATGCATCACGCACATTGGAAAACCAACGGACGGTCCGAGTCACCTTCTTTAATACATACGTCGGGCACTTTGCTACCCCAAGATGTTGTATCTAAGAAGGAGACAATTTCCCGGGCTCCTGTGTTAACAAATTGCATTTGTGTCATATTTCCTCATGCATTCATCCATTCCACCCATGATAGATGTTGGAGTTTTGATTCGAGCCGATTTTTGTTCACTTTAGTAAAACATGGGATCAAGTCAAATGCCTTCGCTTAAAAAGAGGTTCTATTAAGTTAAGGTCAAGAGCCTAGGGACCACCAGTCTAAAGGAGTTAGGGCAGTTAATGGGTCAGCTCCAGCGGCAAGTTTTTCGCAAAGATTACAGTAAAATCTGGGACTTAGCCATGGTAGAAGTCTCTACATATTGCCTCCCTTGCCTAGTATTATGATCAGCCGATGAGGTGCTTCACCTTTGGGAACTTCCAGCTATCACCCATGGTAGAAGAATTTGAAGAGATCCTAGGGTGTCCTCTAGGGGGGAGGAAACCATACCTCTTCAC
Source organism: Glycine soja (assembly GCF_004193775.1). Lineage (NCBI taxonomy): Eukaryota > Viridiplantae > Streptophyta > Magnoliopsida > Fabales > Fabaceae > Glycine > Glycine soja. The sequence goes on from NC_041008.1 coordinate 36,305,307, forward strand.
AAGGATCTATCCCTCATTAGCTAGAATTTCCAAGATAGTCCAAATCTCGGCGCAGGAATTAGACCACAGGAAGCAAGTCGAAAATGGGGTGGTTGGAATACCGAGAAAATATTTGGAGGCAAAAGCAAGAATCTTGGCAGGTAAAGGCGAGTGGGTCCCGTTCATAGATATTCTCGCACTGTTGATTTTCGGAGGAGTCCTCTTTCCGAATGTGGATGGGTTAGTGGACTTGGCAGCGATCGACGTTTTTCTCGCCTATCATAACCACAAGGAAAGCCCGGTTGTCGCTCTGCTAGCCGACCTATATGACACCTTCGACCGAAGATGTGAAGAGAGCAATGCAAGGATTGTTTGTTGTACTCCAGCTCTTTATGTAGGGTTAGTTTCACACCTTTTTCGCCAAGAGGTGAGGCATGCTTGCCCGCTAGAAAGTCACCGTTCATGCACAGAGAAAGGAGGGGCAAATTGGGACCAACTCTTAGCAAGCAAAGAAGGAGCATCTATCAACTGGTTCCCTCGATGGAAGGAAGGAAGAACCAGAGTTCTTATTTCATGCGGAGGATTTCCAAATGTTCCCTTGATGGGGACGAGGGGTTGCATCAGCTACAATCCCGTTCTTGCAATAAGACAACTTGGCTACCCTATGAGAGGGGCGCCACTAGAGGATGAGCTCGCGCCTGTCATTTCATGAGGCTTTAATAAGACCAACGTGGAGACACTTCAGAAGGTCCGCAAGGCATGGGGGGTGGTACAAAAGAAGGACAAAGAGCTCAGAGGCAGTGGGCCCATTGGTGGCTACCGTGAGTGGTTGAAAGCCCACGTGCAAGGTTTGGATTGGCTCCCAAGTTTGAGAACCGCTAAAAGGGAGGAAGTTGAGGCACCGGAGGAAGACGAAGAGGTGCAGGCTCTTAGGACAGAACTCGAGCAAGCTCAAACAGTCAAAGAAAGGTTCAAATCAGTAGCTCTTAAAATCCGAAAGGAGAATACCGAACTGAGAGATATAAATATAGCTACCACCAAGGCTTTGGAACAAGAGACCAAGAGGGCTCGTAGGGAAGAGCACGGCCGGAACAAGTTCCGAGGGGCTCTGTGGGGTAGTAACAACGAGCTTAAACTCTGGAGGGAGGAAAGGGACCAATCGCGGGTAGACAGGATGAGTTGAAGGCTTGCTCGAGGTCCAAGAGAAGTTTGTCTTAGCGTTTATGCGAGACAGAGACCAACATGTTAGCCATCATCACCAAGTACCAAGAGGAACTAAGTCTAGCCACGGCCCACGAGCATAGAGTGGCGGACGAGTATGCCCAAGTGTACGCGGAAAAGGAGGCTAGAGGAAGGGTGATCGACTCGTTACACCAAGAGGCAACCATGTGGATGGACCGATTTGCTTTTACCTAGGACGGGAGTCAAGAACTTCCTCGATTGCTAGCCAAGGCCAAAGCAATGGCGAACACCTACTTCGCTCCCGAGGAGATCCACAGACTTCTCAGCTATTGCCAGCATAGGATAGACTTAATGGCCCATATGATTAGAAACCGCCAGGAAGTTTGTATTGTCGCTCAAATCTTGACTAGTTATAAACTTTCTGAATAAAATGAGTTTATCGCGCGTTTTACTCCAAAGATCAGTGCGAATCAAATCACTCCCGCATTTTATCTCTAGCATGCATAAGCATCTCTTCATGGCATCATAATGAACATATTGTTCCTGCATTTGTCCGTTATCATATTCCAGCATCACATTTTGCATGAGTCATTGCATCATCATGCATATGCGTTCAACATACCTTTTGTTCTACAAACTGCATACCTTTTGTTTTCATGTTTGCTCATGCGTGAGCCTTGCATTTTCCTCTACAAAACAAAAACAAAAAAAGAAGCATGAAAATTCATGATGCATTCTTGGTTGCATATATTCGGTACCATGAGCCAACCATGTTGGGATCATAAACCCGTTTCACTTAAAAACAAAATGAGTGAACATGGTACCTAATGCATAGTTAACTAAGAAAAGTTGTTTCTTCGGGCATCTCAATTTGATAATTACATTCTCCATGCATAGTATGCGTATTCCCGAGTCTTTCATCCCTATGAAATGTTGTTGAAGTATTGGCGATCAAAATTGCCATTCCCTGGGTTATGGGGTTGAACCAAGCTCATGCTTTTTCGAAAAAAGTTCATCAAGTCAGGTTGAAGTATGGAAGTAACTATCTTGCAAAAATTGGGGCAAAAGATGAATCGAGTTACATCACTGCTTCATTTACTGCCAAACACATTTAGGACTGTTGATGTCCTTGTTACTTCCAGTTTCACCTTGATTCAACCCCATGTCCTGCGTAAAAATTCGCAATACTTCATCTGTGTATCATTCACATACATCCATGCTTTTCATTAGTTGCATTGCTCATTGCATTCTTTCCTTGAAAAAGAAAATATAAATAAATAAATAAATAAATAAAATAAAAATGAACTTAATCGTTATTATCAAAAAGAAAAAAACACGCTTTACGGCACCCTTATCGAACCTGTGCTAGAGCTAGAGTAATGGATGAAATAGAGAAGGTGCAAGAGCAGATGAAGGCCGACCCGGAGGCCTTGAAAGAGAAAATGGCCACAATGGTAGAGGCCATGATAAGCATAAAGGAGATAGTGGAGGTCAGTGCGGCTTACCAAACCCGTGCTAGAGCTAAAATAATGGGTGAAGTAGAGAAGGTGCAAGAGCAGATGAAGGCCGACATGGAGGCCATGAAAGAGCAAATGATAGGCAAAGATTTGGGAAGTGCGGGCGGCCCCCCATTATGCGCAAATTCAAAACAAGCATGCCTTCCCACCATATGGCTGGCCTCCTAACTATACACCACCCAATGTGGCATACATTCCCAGTGAGGATGTCAATAACTCCGCTCCCATACTCATTGAAATGTCTCTCAACCCATGGGGGAGGCACATGAAATTCCCCACCACAATCTAGCCGACTTCGAGCCCTGCCTCGGATATGCCACTGAAGGGCAAGCAGTTGGTGGTATACCCATGCCAAACACTTTGGAGGGCCCTCAGTTTCGCCCACAACCATAACCCTTGCATTTTGCGGTGGGAAGAGCCCCTCCTGCTATGGCTGAAAAGGGAAAGGTGGATCATCTAAAGGAAAGGCTCAGGGCCATTAAAGCAGGCTGAGATTATGCCTTTGCTAACCTAGAAGAGTTGTTCCCAATACCCAATATCATCACCCCTCTCAAGTTCAAGGTGCTGGACTTTGACAAGTACAAGGGGATTACTTGCCCCAAGAACCATCTAAAGATGTATTGTCGGAAGATGGGGGCATACGCAAAAGATGAGGAATTGTTGATACATTCCTTCCAAGAAAGTCTTACTGGGGTAGTTGTTACCTGGTACACTAACTTGGAACCTTCCCGAGTCCATTCCTGGGAGGACCTAATGGTTGCCTTCGTTAGGCAGTGTCGGTATAATGGCTTCGGATAGGATGCAACTACAAAATATGTGCAAAAAAAGGGGCACGGATCTTTCAAAGAATACACCCAAAGGTGGAGAACCTGACAGCTCAAGTGGCACCTCAATGACGAAAAAACGATGACAATGATAGTAGACACATTACCAGTATTCTACTAGGGAAAATGGTGGGCTACGCACCTTCAAAGCTTTGCGGATTTGGTCTTTGCCAGTGAAAGGATCGATGTGGGTCTGAAAAAAGGCAAATTTAGTCATCCTGCTTGGACAAATGAGAAAACTGGGGCAAATGAAGAGGGTGAGAATGAGGGACAAGCCCATGCTGTGACTGCCATTCCTATACAGCCAAGTTTCCCACCAACCCAACAATGTCATTACTCAGCCAATAACAAACCTTCTCCTTACCCACCGCCCAGTTATCCACATAGGCAATCCCTAAATCAACCACAAAGTCTGTCTACCGCACAACCAATGCTAAACACCACCTTTAGCACAAACCAAAAACACCAACCAAGAAATGAATTTTGCAGCGAGAAAGCCTGTAGAATTCACCTCAATTCCAGTGTCCTATGCTGACTTGCTCCCATATCTACTTGATAATTCAATGGTAGCCATAACCCTAGCCAAGGTTCATCAACCTCCATTTCTCCAAGAATACGACTCGAACGCAACGTGTGCTTGTCACGGAGAAGCCCCAGGGCGTTCCATTGAGCATTGTAGGGCTCTGAAGCGTAAGGTGCAAGGTCTAATTGATGCGGGCTGGCTGAAATTTGGGGAGAATCGCGTGTAAATACTGACATTGACAAGAGATGCCACACATGGGGCAATTTTGAAGGGTGTTGTTAGGTGTCTCTAATGACTCATCAGGATTTCCAAGTTTATGCCATTATTGTAAACCACAGTTACAATGTTAAATGAAATGGATAAAGTTGATATCTTTGTCCCTCATCCTCTCACAAACGCATGTTTGCTTATTCAACTTTCACCGGAATGTGGGTGCAAGCCATTGGTCTGTTTGCTCAAGCGACCTGCGCTCCTGAGTGTTGACTTCCAAGACTGTTCAATCAAAGATTACTCGTCTTGCACGTTGGTGGGGGTGCCGTAAAACAACCAGTAAAGTTCAAAACAAATAAGTTTCAAAATAAAAAAATAAGTTTCAAAATAAAAAATAAAAAAAAGGCATTTGATTGACTGTGTTTTAAAGTAAAAATATAGGCGTTCATGTGACCTCATTTTGTCTTTTTAGAGAGAAGTGAGTTATCAAGAATAGGATGTTGGACAAATGGTCTCAGTTACCTTAAGAAAAATGGGGGTTGAATTAAGATACAAAGACTATTCCCCAATTAAACTTTCACTCTCTCTTTTCGGATTAACAATGCACCCTTAACATGAATTACTCAAAAGACAATTCAAAATAAACTTCTTTGAAGAAAAAGATAAATAGCAATAAATAAAAGAAGTTTAAGGGAAGAGATGAATGCAAACTTGATTTATACTGGTTCGGCCACTTCCCGTGCCTACGTCCAGTCCTCAAGCAACCCACTTGAGATTTTTCACTCTCTTTGTAAAACTCCTTTTACAAATTTTGAACCACACAGGGACAACCCTTCCCTTGTGTTCAAGAATCCTCTACAACAAGAGACTCTCAGTCTCTTAATCCCTTTTCAGAAGTAAGAAGAAGAGAAGAAGAAATCTCTCTTAAAAGGGATAGATTGTACAATGAAGACCAATCAAAATTCCTTATTGAATATGCAAGTGGTTGACCAAGGAATCTTTTTGAGAGGATAAGACAGTTCAGTTCAGAAAAACTCTTAATCTTTTGAGAGGATAAACTTTTTGGGCAATGAAAACTCTCTTTAAATTTGTGCTTCCAAGCCACCTTTGATGGCCATTCATAAACCATTTGAATAGATGTGACTCTTGGAAATTATTTTTCGAAAATCCCCTCTGGTAATCGGTTACAAGACTTGTGTAAACGATTACAGGTTTTGAAATTTGAATTAAAACGTTAAAAAAGCTGCGGGTAATCAATTACCATCCATGTGTAATCGATTACACATTATAAATTTTGAATTCAAATTTCTAGTGACTGTTATAAACATTTTCAGCTGCTGGTAATCGATTACCAGAGAGCAAATCTCAATTTGAAATGATAGAATTCTTTGGTCAAACCTTTTGTTTTTCAATTTGGAAACTTCTTCCTAAGATTCTAGAGATCAACTTGATCATATATCTTGATTTTCTTGGATTCTTGTCTCGAATAAAACTTAGAAGCACTTGATCCTTCGGCATCATCAAAACATCAAAACATCTTGCTTCTACATAGGAGTCATTTGACTTAATCCATCAATTGAAAAAAATTCTTCAACTATTTCTCGTCCTTGGAAAATTCTTTTTGCAAAAATCAACTGCTTCTTTCATTCTCCCTTGCTACAAGGTTGTGAAAACAAAACAACGATGGATACCTTAGAGCCCTACACTGGGGCAATGAAAGGCACTATGCATAAACCTCAAACGAACCTTGGGGCAGATTAGAAGTTCTCACCCAATAGGTTCCTTGCTACAAGGTCATGACGAAAGATAACAATTGGTACCTCAAAGCCTTACACTGGGGCAATGAGGGGCATCGTGTATGAGCCTCAAGTGAACCTAGGGGCAAATCAAAAGTTCTCACCCATCGATGTTTTTTTTTTTAAAAAAATAATAATAATAAAAAAAAGGGGGACAAACCCTGGAATTTCAATGGATTGGTTAAACATCAAATGGCTCCATTGCCATCACTCCAAAATGGTCAAGTGACTAAATCAAAAAGAACATACACTCTGAGGGAGTTCTCGGAGAGATTTGCAAAAAGATAGGATGAGGTTGCATGAATTATCACCTCTTTCAAAAGGACAGTCAATCTGTGTTTTCCAAAAAATTAAATCAAAATCAAAATCACAAAATAGGGAAAGAATGTCATGAACGTTGTACAACTTTCCATTACATTGCATTGTTTCATATGAAGTCTGCATTTACCGCATTTTAAGACAAAGGTTGCATGCATCTGCATCCCTAAAAATCATGTCAACTGCATAGATTTCCTACATCTAATATCCAGTCGTGTGGATTTGGGATGACCGACCCTCTCGATGAGTCGATCTCTTGCTTTCTCATAAGGGTGAACCCTTGGGTACTAGTACCCTCACCTCTAGAGGACTACATGTCCTCGCCTTCAGAGGACTACACGTCCTCGCCTTCAGAGGACTACACGTCCTCGCCTTCAGAGGACTACACGTCCTCGCCTTCAGAGGACTACACGTCCTCGCCTTCAGAGGACTTCACGTCCTCACCTTTAGAGGACTACACGTCCTCACCTTCAGAGGACTACACGTCCTCACCTTCAAAGGGTCATGTACCTTCACCTTCATAGGACTACACGTCCTCGCCTTCAAAGGGTCATGTACCTTCAACTTTAGAGGACTACACGTCCTCGCCGTCAAAGGGTCATGTACCTTCACCTTTGTAGGGCTACACGCCCTCACCTTCAGAGGACTACACGTCCTCGCCTTTAGAGGGCTACACGCCCTCACCTTCAAAGGACTACACGTCCTCGCCTTTAGAGGACTACACGTCCTTGCCATCATAGGACTACACTCCCTCGCCTTCAAAAGGCGACACGTCCTGAACTTCAGAGGGCTACACGCCCTCGCCTTTAGAGGGCTACGCGTTCTCACTTTCAGTGGGCTCCATATCCACACCTTAAGATAATTTAAGGTCCTCTGCCCTTAAATGCTTAACCGAGACTCGCGCTCCCTGTTAAGGGGCCAGTAGCTTCCTTTTATCAGTTTCTGGGCCACCCCCTAATATTGGAGGGCGACCAACTGTGCAAGCACAACCAGAGAGGTAGGCCATCACGCAGCTACTATGCATACCAGGGCAAGATTTCACCCATGCTGCTGCAAAGAGACGAGTGTGGGTCATGCGCACCAACATGACCACTCTTACACAGATATAAATGACGTTGTTACTTAGCAACATTCTGCCCAGCGACCGTAATTCCGATCTTCCCCTGCAGAAGTATCAGTTGGTCTGTGCCATCCCGACATAGGTAGGTATGCATTATTTCCAACTAATTTCTAATGCCATCTACTATTTGCAGGGATCGCGCCCACAAGACACCCAGTGGACCCGGAAAAGTCCAACAGGGCCCTGGGGTTTCCAGCTCTGGTTACGGGCCTCTATCAGTCCTACAGGGTGCCCGTACCCCCCTAGCAAGGTCGTGCCATCCCGACATAGGTAAGTATGCATATGGTTCAAACTGATTTATGATGTCATCTATTGTTTGCAGGGATCGCGCCCGCAAGACATCCAGTGGACCCGAAGAAGTCCAACAGGGTCCTAGGGTTTCCAGCTCTAATTACGGGCCTCTGTCATTTCTACGGAGTTCTCGTCGACCCCAGCAAGTTCATCAGGCCCCTATTAATTGGGCTTTCATCAAGAAGTACTGTGCCCCCAGGCAGGCGCAGGGCGAAACACCACAGTAGCATTGGGATGGCCGGTAGCGGGCAATAGACGCACCGCCACCACCTCTAGAGTTCACCTCTGCTCATCCACAAAAAGGTTTGAGTATTGCCTACACCACATGGCCGACCAATAGGTGACCAAGTCCAAAGCCATAAGGCATCCAGCTCAAGACGTTAAAGAAGCGCTACTAGGAGGCAACCTAGTAACTTTTAAATTTTTGCTTGTTATTTGATCACCGTTTGTTTCTCAAGTCATAGTAGGACACACCTAGTTGCTCATGATCCTAGGAATTTAAATAAATCAAGCACAAGCTCGAAAGGTAGTCATACCTCACAAAATATATATATGTATGTTTAGGTAGAAAGATACCTTAGATATGCATGTATGTAAACAAAAAAGAAACACACTTCACAATATATATATATATATATATATATATATATATATATATATATATATATATATATATATATATATATATATATATATATATATATATATATATATATATATGTATGTATGTTTAGATAGCAAGATACCTTGGATATGCATGTATATAGCAAAAATACATCACAAAAATATACACATGTTTAGGTAGCAAAATACCTCATGAAAAAAAAAAGAAAAAAAAACAAGAAAAAGAAATAAACAAATGATAAAAAAGGAAGAAAGAAAAAATAGAAAATAATTTATCTAGCTAAAAAACCAACATGCTTTTGAAAGAGATAACTTCCAACTTTTCTTTGAAAAAATTCACTGATCATAACTAGTTTTTTTTAAAAAAAATGTGTATACACCTGAAGGGTGAATGCTGTGAAAATTTTCCCAGACGCCCGAAATGGACTTGGATGAATGCACAAACGGATAAAAGAACATATTTTGGAAACATTGGGTTGACTAAAATAGAGGAAATGAATCCTGAGCCCTAGCATCACATGACCATAAAAATTTGACACTTGAGTGTCCACATAGGTGCATGCATGACCAGTTTTGCATAAAATTTCCAAATCATCATTTTTGCATTTGTGTCATGGAAATAATGTGGGGCATCCCTTTTATCCTTGAACCAAACCCAAACCCTGACATGTATCATGTCTAGTCATTCTACAAGCCTTGAGCCAAAATCCTAACTCACCATAAACCTTGACCCAGGGTGAGAATGTCAATCCTTACCCTCGGAAGCAAAAAAGAAAAAAAGAAGGAAAATTCCCAATCAAAGAGTGGGAGAAAGCAAAAAAGAAAAGAATGAAAATTCCCAATCGAAGAGTGGGAGAAAGCAAAAAAGGAAAAGAAGGAAAATTCCCAATCAAAGAGTGGGAGAAAGCAAAAAAAGAAGGAAAGCAAGCTCCCGATCAAGGATCGAAAGAAAACAGAAGAAATGTGCAGAAAGGTCGTTGGACCAGACAATATCTGAACAATACAGAATTGTCACCAAATAAACAAAAAAAAGGAAGGGAAACCACAACCTGAAGTGGTCTTCCCCCTTTGATCGCCAACCAAAATCCTGTGCGTCGATGACTTGCTCGCCTCGCGTCAAACAAAAACAGAAAAGGAAAAAGCCAAAAAAAAATCAAAAGCTGAAAAACCCACCAAAAGAACCCATTTCCAAGGGAAGTCCTATTGATCCATGATCACGCATGTAATCTTTGATTTGATAGGAAATGATTTGCAAAGTCAAGTCGTGACATATCTATGGTTCAGAATTAGGATGAAACACTTACCTGTGCGAGGTTGATACACTCTGAGTGATTTTCTTCTATTTTTTGTTGAACCCAGTGTTTCCTCTAAATAGTCATTTAGAAACGAAATGCTAACATCCAAAATCTCATTTATGGTTATGGGGGGGTTTCATCAGCAGACTCTCCTTCCCCGGTAGACGCATTGTTTTTCACTCAAAAAAGCATATGTTGCTCTAATTAGTTGGAATATTTGTCTCTTTACTAAAGCATGTTTGCATTTTAGTGGAGAAAACACCGAGACTTTTTCAAGTCTCACAAGTTATCCAGAACTACGTAGGTTTGAGTTCCTCATTTGAGGATACGTAGGAGCAAAAGCTTTGCTTTTGTCGACCACACCGCTTTTTGTTACCATGACCCAAGAGCTGGTAGCCCGCGGAGACACCTTACGGTTATCCGCACCACGTCATTCAGTGACCCCAAGTGTGATTGATGAGCAGAGGCCAATGTGGTCATCTGCGCCCTTTCCGGAGATGTCAGCATCTTCCGGTGGAGACTTTTTCTAGTCTCACAAGTTATCGAGAACTACGTAGGTCTGAGTTCCTCATTGGAGAATACGTAGGAGCAAGAGCCTCGCTTTTGTCGGCCACCCTCACAAGTTCTGTCATGCTGGCACTGGAGTCACGTGCCATGCGGAGATACCCAAGTGGTTGTCCGCACTTTCAAAACTTTTTTTTGCTGTCTGTAAGACGAAAAGCCTGATAGCATGCAGAGACTAACGTCGTCTTCTGCGCCCTTCGTCAATCGCGGCTGACAAGCCCGTTGACACGCGGAGATTTACGTCATCTTCTGCGCTCACAAGTTCTGTCATGCTGGCACTGGAGTCACGTGACATGCGGAGATACCCAAGTGGTTATCCGTATAAACATTCTTTTTTGCTGTCTGTAAGACGAAAAGCCTGATAGAACGCAGAGACTAACGTCGTCTTCTGCACCCTTCGTCAATCGCGGCCGACAAGCCCGTTGACACGCGGAGATTTACGTCATCTTCCACGCTCACAAGATTTGTCATACTGACATTTGAGTCACGCTGACGGGCGAAAATACCCGAGTGGTTATCCGTATAAACATTCTTTTTTGCTGTCTGTAAGACGAAAAGCCTGATAGCACGCAGAGACTAACGTCGTCTTCTGCGCCCTTCGTCAATCGCAGCCGACAAGCCCGTTGACACGCGGAGATTTACGTCATCTTCCGCGCTCACAAGATCTGTCATACTGACATTTGAGTCACGCTGACGGGCGGAGATACCCGAGTGGTTATCCGTATAAACATTCTTTTTTGCTGTCTGTAAGACGAAAAGCCTGATAGCACGCAGAGACTAACGTCGTCTTCTGCGCCCTTCGTCAATCGCAGCCGACAAGCCCGTTGACACGCGGAGATTTACGTCATCTTCCGCGCTCACAAGATCTGTCATACTGACATTTGAGTCACGCTGACGGGCGGAAATACCCGAGTGGTTATCCGTATAAACATTCTTCTTGCTATCTGTAAGACGAAAAGCCTGATAGCATGCGGAGACTGACATCGTCTTCTGCACCCTTTGTTCCCCCGGGAACAACAAGTCATTTGCATGCAGAGCTTTTATGGTCACCCGCGACTCTCGTCAACCGAGAGGAACAAAATTAGTGTCTTATCTTTACTTCCCTTTTATCTCCAATAAAAGACAAGTAAAGAGGGACAACTGTCATACCCTAATTTCGTCTGGGGACCTGTGCTTGGTGGCATGCAACTTGTGTTTGATCATTTTGAGGTGTTTGACACCCATCATTAGGCAATTTGTGAAATTCCGTGACATGCCGGAAATCAAAAGAAAATATTGATGCACAATCCGTAAGGTTCCGTGACATACCGGAAATCAAAAGGAGGCATCGTTGCACAATTAGTGAGGTTCCGTAACATTCCGTAAGTCAAAAAGGGGATGATTATGTAATCCGCAAGGTTCCGTAACATTACGGAAAGAAAACAAGTATCGTTACGAAATTCGTAAGTTTCCGTAACTTTACGAAAAAAGAATCACCAAAAAAGGCAAGGGGGTGTATTTAGTAAAAATGGGGGTGCAAATAGCAACCAGGCCCACTTGGGCCCTTCAAAAGATTCCTCCATAAGGTTGTTGCTTCTGGAGGAAGCAACCTTGCTCGCTTGGGCGAGCTGAGCTCGCCTGGGCGAGCTGGGTGGCAAGCTTCTCCCCCAATTTTCTATAAATAGGGGGAGAAGTGAAGTAGAAAAAGGTTCAGCCCCTTAGGCACTTCTCTCTCTCTCGAAATAGCTGAGGAAACTTAGTTCCGTGAAGAAAATCCAAGTCGAGGCGCTTCCGTAACGTTTCCGTGAGTAATTTACGCGAAGATTCTTAACCGTTCTTCAAGATTCATCGTTCGTTCTTCGCTTTCTTCAGTCTTCAACGGGTAAGTACCTCAAACCAAGTTTTTCAATTCATTCTATGTACCCGTGGTGGTCCACATTTTGTTTCATGTATTTTTATTCTCGTTTTCATCTACTTTCTGTACCCCCTTTTGACGTGCTTAAGCCATTTATTTAAGTCATTTCTCGCTTAATCTAAAAATAAAATAAATTTCCATCGATCGTTTGAATTGTATCATCCGTTAAATTCAGTTATAATGAATTCCGACCGTTCGGTCGTGCCGTAACCACATTGGAAATCAAAAAAAGAGGTAAAATAATAATAATAATAATAATAAAAATATACCTTTTAGTAAAATAAAGCGAAAAATCAATCGGACGTTTTCCCTTTGGGATTTCTCATTCTTAAATGAATTGACTAATAACTAAAGTGAAACTAAGGCTAAAATCAACTCGCCTAGTCAAGCTCGTCCACAAAAATAGAATTTTGAAAGTTTATCATTTTTGTTTCTTACTGAGTAAAATGGATCATTTTTAAGGTCCAACGCCTTAAAATGATCACCTTTCAAGTAAAAAAGAATCACTTGATTCACGCATAAGAAAGAACTACGTAGGTCTGATTTCCTCATCCCAAATTGAGGAATACGTAGGAGCAAAGGGAAACACCCTTGTTGACCACAAAAAGAGGAAAAATATAAAAAGGGTATAAAAGATATAAGAACGTAAAAGGGAACGTAAAAATCTAAGTCATGTTTGCACATTTGATTAAAGGCTGTCGTCTCTTATGACGGACGTGTGGGGTGCTAATACCTTCCCCGTGCGTAAATACAACTCCCGAGCCTTTCACTCAAAAGTTCGTAGATCGCGTCTTTTCCGGTTTTTCCGACGTTTTCCTCAAATAAATGTTGGTGGCGACTCCGCGCGTATTCCTTTCGTGGAACACGCATCCCGCGAGTCTCGCGTCGCCCTCCCGCCGAAGGGTAGGTTGCGACACAGTATTAAGGTGTTCAACCCGCTGGAAGACCTGCTCACTAGTTAATGGTATCCGCGCAGTTTCGTGCTCTTGACTTCCATTAAAAGCTTTTTTCAATCTTCTGTAAGGGTGATCAGCTTTTAGAAAACGACGATGTCTAGTGTACACTGTTTTTCTACCATGTTTCAGTTGTATGTAGCTTGTGTCTTCTTCACAGATGGGGCATGCATGATGACCCTTAACACTGTAACCGCTGAGATTCCCATATGCTGGAAAGTCATTAATGGTACAAAAAAACATTGCACGCATTTGAAAAGTCTCCTTGTGAAACCCATCAAACACTAAAACCCCCTCATCCCACAACTTTCTCAAGTCTTCAATCAACGGACTTAGATAAACATCAATGTCATTTCCTGGTTGTCTTGGGCCCGATATCATCATAAACAGCATCATGTATTTTTGCTTCATGCACAACCAAGGCGGAAAATTGTAAATTACTAGTAGAACTGGCCATGAACTATGTTGAGTGCTTAAATTGCCATATGGATTCATTCCATCACTGGCTAGTCCAAGTCTAAGATTTCTTGCCTCTTTGCCGAAATCCAGATACAAACTATCAATCTTCTTCCACTGGGAGCAATCAGCTGGATGACGGACTATTCCATCAGATTTTCTCTCATTTGCATGCCAGGTAAGATCTTTTGCATCGTCCTCATTAGCAAATAAACACTTAAACCTTGGAATAATGGGAAGATACCATAACACCTTCGCTGGAGGGCCCTTCTTTGAGTTTTCATCAAAACTGCAGTCCTCATCATCCTTCACCTTGTACCGTGACGCCCCACACCTAGGGCATTTCGACATTTCTTCAAATTCATGTCTGTACAGTATGCAATCATTAGGGCAAGCATGAATCTTCTGATACTTCATACCCATCAGACACAATATCTTCTTGGCCTGATAGTAGCTTTTAGGCAATGTGTTATCATGTGGAAGCAGATCGTGCACTATTTGAAGCAATGAAGTAAAGCTTTTGTCACTCCATCCATATCTGGCCTTGACATTAACCAGACTTAACATCGCCGACAATAGCGTCAAGGAATTGTTGCACTCCGGATACAAAGGCTTCTTTGAGTCACTTTGCAATCTTTCATACACAGAGGCATGTGCTTGCTGCAAAGACTCTTGTCCAAGGTCATGAATCATATCCTCCAAGCGATCTCCCATTTCTACATCAAATAGTTCGGATTGTTGCTCACTCTGCATGTTCGTCATTTCACCATGACATATCCACGTCGTATAATTTCTCTTAATTCCATCACACAACAAATGCTCTCGTATGTCATCCAGTATTTGTCGTCTTCCGTTCAAAAAATTGATGCAAGGACAATAATATTTTCCATCTTCATCTGGTTGACCTCTTTCTGAAGCAAATTGTAAGAATTGTTCGACGCCTTCCTCATATTCTGGGCTGATATGACTTTCATTCATCTAACTTCGATCCATCTAAGTAATAACTCGGTCATACTCTCAAAGTTATTTGATGCATGATCACTTTTTTATTAAAGGTGTGGCCCTATCCCATTCGGGAAGACCGTCTTTTATGGTAGCTTCATAAATCAGGGTTAATTCTATTTTGTTAAATTTGACAAAATTTTGACAGCATTTCACATTGGTCTCCAAGTACACGACATGAAATCGGTGAAATTAATTTCTCGATAATCAAGTATGCACTCAGAGAACAACTAGAAATGCATTACCGAAATTTCATCAAATTAAACAAAATAATTTTAACCTTAACACATGAATCTACCATAAAAATATCAGTCTCCCCAAACTGTCCAAACGGACAATTCAAGATTGAATACAATGATTAATGCAAACTGTCTGCAAGAATCATTGCATCCAATCTCAAACGGGAATCTAAGGTTCAGTCATCATGAACACAATTTGTATAACATATATCAATTGTCATTAATGGCAGTGAACACGTAATAAAAATATTCATTGGTAACAAACATTTGTACCTGTGATGATGAGCAGCACGGTCCAAAATGAAAGCAAGAATCAAAGAAATAACTTAATGAACACCTACATCAATCATCATTCCGAAAAACAAATATCAATATGAATGCTACACTCAGAAGCAAAACTCTATAGTATCGACTCATGTAATTGCTACTCAAAGTTAGTTTAATTGCCACTCAGAAAAAAATTCCCTCTCTATTTGAGTAGAAAGTGCTCCATCCAAATTGCCAATTATGGCCACATTGAATGATGGAGATCCTATGCTATGAAGTATCATCAAAAAGTCACATTTGGTTGTATCACAATAATGCCACCTCCTGCAATCTCCCCATCCCCATCCAGGCTATTATTTCCAAATTCAAATGCCACTAACTTCACATGGAAAATCAATTAATATCTCCATAAATGGTCTTCTAGTTGTCTGTTTGCGATGACAATGCCATGACTACAAGACTTATCCTTCATGCATGTATTTGGTTCGTGCCATATGTTTTAGAAAGGTAAAAAAAAAATCCAATCCAATTGGATATTAAATTAACACCTAACATGTGACACACATATATCTAATATCGTTAATATCATTAAATGAGAGAGATCAAAGGATAAAATAACTAAAACTTAAGGTTTAAAAAAAATTACTATTAATTTTTATAAAACAAAAAAGATTACATAAACTAACAAAAATGACTAACATAATTTTTTTTTAAAATGTCTTAAAAATTACTTTAGACTTCAATAACCATTGAGTCACCTTTGTGCTAAACCATAAACCTTAAATACTGTACCTGAATATACGAAGGAGTTGTCGCAGCTTGGAATCACCTAGAAAGAGTGGTTGTTTGGTGACAAGTTCAGCTACAATTGAGATGCAATTAGTATTATTAGAAAAGCCTCTACAACTCTTCCTAATATACAAACCAGAAGATCCTTGAATCCTCATGTTCTTACCAAATATGCAGC
This sequence comes from Glycine soja, assembly GCF_004193775.1. Lineage (NCBI taxonomy): Eukaryota > Viridiplantae > Streptophyta > Magnoliopsida > Fabales > Fabaceae > Glycine > Glycine soja. The sequence continues at coordinate 36,321,328 of NC_041008.1, forward strand.
CAACGGACCACTTGTTGACTGTTGAGTAATGGGTAGCTCCCAAGAGGACTTCAGGAGCTCTATACCACAGGGTTAGTATCAGAAAATAGATACATATATTGGCATACAAAGGTTTAATATTAACCAAGGTAGAGAAAAATAGACACAAAAAAAAATTCTCTTTTTACCTCGTGTATATTAATTGCTTGATTGGCACTGCTTAATGACATTGACCTCCATATTTGTATCTAAAAAATTATTATACATTTATTAAAGTTTTTAAGAAAGAGTTACTAAAAGAAAATAAAAAGCTTTTGAGGGAGGGGGCTAAAGCCCTGCTTGTCCTCTTTATCCATCCCTGTCGGTGCTATGAATTTGTCAAGAAGCTATAAATTGCCTTAGGTTATATATAGGAAGGGAAGGTTTAAAATTATCCACTAATACAAATAGAAATTGAGTGCAATAAAAAAAACAAATAGAAAGTGAGTGTTACATTTGAAAAAAAAAAGACAAGACATATTAAGTGAGTAAAGATAAATTTGCATTCCATGTCCTACAATATACGGATGAGGCTTAGCAATAAAATACATTATCTTAAGAATAGGGTACTGAACTTTCATGCCCTTTCATACGCTTTCATCAAATTTTCAAATCAGCCTATTAAATTTATCAAAAGAAAAAAAACTCATTTATAATACATTGTCGAAAAAAAATCAGCCTATTGAATAGGTGCTCCCACCCAAATTAAACCAAAGCCTAACCAGAAAAAAGTATATACAAAATTATATACAAAATCAGCCTATCGATGACGCTAGTAATTAAATTGACTAATGTACAGCAAAGTCAAGGAATAAATTGATTGATGCACAGTTGCACAATAAATTTAAGAACCCAAAATAACTAATAGTAGTTGTTAAAGCCTATGATTAAAATGATTTAGAAACTAAAATAAATAATAATTTAAGGATTAATTTCTTTATTTTTACAATTTTTAGGATTAAAAATTATTTTTTATTATAATTTCAAGGATTGGTATAATGGTTTACTCAATAATAAAGACAAACTTATTTTGTTCAGAATTTTAAACATGATAAATAGTTTAAGGAGCTGTACTCATTACAAGATTCACGAAAATGTTGAGTCCATTACAAGCTACATAGAGAAGAGAAGGGATGTGAATCATATGATGCTACTATATGTCTAACTTGAGGCATTTTTTTCACGGAGTGACTATTTGCTCTGTAGTGTAGATGGGAGCTCCACTAGTGATATGTATGTGATGTAAAGATGGCATAGGATGATAATGCGTTGAAAGAAAAATGAAAAGCATTGGCACACCTGGCTATGGAAATAGTAAGGAAGTCAAGGGAGAATTTACAAGTGTTAGTGATGATTGATGGTAGAGTCGGTAGACAGTAGTAGACACTGGATTCTGACAGAGATGAGACTTACATATATGGAGCACACACAGGGACAGAGGACTAGAACGCTATAGAATCACACATTCCAATACCAAACTTTAATAAATTAAATTGAATGTTTATTATTGTTTTTAATGTTATCATTTTGTTGGAAGACAAATCAACAGGTAATATATATATATATATATATATATATATATATATATATATATATATATATATATATATATATATATATATATATATATATTCATAAGAGTGAGTTGAAAATTACATGGAGTGAAATTCAACCAGCTCAGAAAAGATAAGTACATAATACAGGGACAAAATCAGTATTCAATGTCAAGAAAACGGAATATATAAACAAAAATTTGTCTAAACATATATATATACATAAATTTTTATATAAAATCTTGATAATATAATGTTTCAAAACATTAATTACACAAATTATCTATCAAAATATGAGACGTCTTTTTTTCTCAGCATAAATTTAATGTTCAATCACAAAAATTAGGCAATTAAATTATTAATTATTAAATTAAAATAAATTTACTTCAAAGTAGTTTAATAATTTATCTAATTCTCAGTAAAAAAAGTTACATTTTTATTTTTATCATTTTAATCATTAATGTAACTTTTTGCTTATTGGGTGACATGGGTACCTCTTGTTTATAGTTTTCATCTCAATTTTTTTAAGGAGATTTTCATATGAATTTAAAAACAGGGCTGGTAGTAGCTGTCAATTAGAAAATGAAAGAGCAATATGAGGCAACAATGAGACCTTATCCATGAAAGTGGTGTGCCGTGAGACACATGTCAAGAGGGGGAAATGGTAGAGGAATAACAAATATAATTTTCTTTACATAAAAAAAGGCAGTGAGTCAGAGTGCACACTGAAAAATTCAAACACAACAGACAGAGATAACACTGAGGAAAAGGGATAGGGATTTTCAAGTTGTTGAATGGATTAAGCTGAAGTCTTTTACACTTTGCACTCCGTTTCTTACGTTTCCATTTTTTTTTCTCCAATTATTTATTTATTTATTTTTCTTCTAATAATTAATCACAAGGTTTTCGTTCTTTTTTCATTTTCCATCTTGGAACTAGGATAATTTGCCGAGTAGCACGCACTGCTTTTTGAAGGAAAGCTAAAAAAAAGAAGAATGAATATTATTGAAATTTTTGAATGTCCACTCTTGATACATGAAAGTGGATATCGAAACCTCCACCACAATGGAAGAGGTGGTTGCCATGCCAACATTGCTTAGGCATGGAATGAAAATACTGCTTTATTACTATATCTATATATACTTGCAACGTGAATCTGGGAGCTATTTTTAACTAATTGATATACAAGGAACAAAAGTTGTCAATTTCCTAATGCTTGTGTGTGTGCCTTGTGGTTACATTTCTATGGTGTTACATTTCTATGGTGTGCATGTCAAGGTGCTTCCCATCCAATTAAGTTATTTCGGGGTCAAATCAATGAACTGGCTTGCATAACTTTGACATTGGTTTACCTGTATATGGATATTGACCCAAATTACGGCAAATTTCTCAAACTAGGTTACTTTTAGAAACTAATTCCTAAAAGGGGGCTGTTTTGAAATTTTTTTCAGGGGGGGTCTGTTTTTGAAGGGGACTCGCCAGTGGGGTTGGCGAGTTGGACACGTGGCGGCGCCTGGTGGACTTGCCAGTGGAGTTGGCGAGTTGCTGTCCACGTGGCGGGTCCCGCCACTCGTACGGACGAAATGCTTTTTACGGAAAAAAAAAATTAACTTCAAACGCGTATAACTTTTGATAGGAATGTCCGTTTGAGGCCCATAATATGTCAAAATGCTCGAAATTGAATGAAGAATCTCTTGGAAAATGCCCGATGGGAATTTGGTCAACTCATTTTCCCAAAAAATGCCTCTAAGTAGCTCAAAAATAGGATTTAAGATTAAAAAAATGGGTGGTTGAATCTTAAATCCATTTTTTGGGAAAATGAGTTGACCAAATCCCCTTCGGGAATTTGCCAAGAGATTTGGACCCGATGGGAATGTCCGTTTGGATGTCTCATGAAATGTTGTTTCTAGTTATGATGTTAAAGAAATATGAATTTGGACCCTTTTTCAAAGGAAAAAAAAGAGGAAAGATTTAAAATAATTTTATATCTCTTTATCTTTATAAAAATAAAAATTATCTCATCTTATTTTAAGAAATTGCCTGATATAAAACAAAGATAATTCACAATTAGTCACATGACTAATTACGATAATTAATCACATTCCTAATATGTAACAATAGAATATTATTCTTATTTTATGGACGACTTTCATATTTATAAAATAATACTCCCTTTTTTATATTAATTATATTATTGGTGTTAGTGAAAAATATAATAATATTTCACTAAAATATTTATTTGATTAAATTTAATTGTCAAATATTTTTTTTGCAAAGATTGAAACACTCGTTTGTATGTTACCTCGTAGGTTCAATACTAAATCAATAATAAATTAATTGTAATTAATTTACTAACAAGGTAAGTATTTAGTAACACTACTTAACGTCAGCCGGATAGCATAAAATAACATCATTTACCTTCAAGAACCACCAATAGAAGAATAATGTAATATTTTTTTTCATCATTTGTAGTTCAAGGTTAACTCTAGAGTATAATATTATTGTCAAATTCTAATAAACTAACACATTTAATCGACGAATGACAAACTCTTTTCTTCTTTCATTCAACTGCCATGTCCAAGGTCTTAATTCTATTAGAGAGCTCAAAGTCATTTACCTAGAGTTGATAGATTCCTTATTGATTAATCATTAATTCTACAAGTATTTAATTATATTCAATATTCATTCAATTAATGTCCTAAGATATTACGTGTCTAAAATTAAAATATAGCAAATAACTTGTTAATTACAAATAATCTGAAGTCAAATAAACTATTATATTTCTTCTTGAGAACTTCTTATCGACATATCTAGGTAATAACTATTAGAAATTTTCAATTAAGTTAGTTTAATGATGGCATCCACATATATCATCTATACATGTAATTTAATAAATGAGATCTATTAATCTTTATCTAATATAGATCATTACATATATATTGATTTATTTGAATTATTGATATTCTATTCACAAAAATCCTACGATAAAAAACAATTTAAATTAAAATTATAAAGCACTTGTTTCTCATTATCATAATGATAACAATCCTCTAATTCTAATCAAGGACTTATCAAATTAATAATTTAATAAAATAATAAATATGATAATAAAATAAAAAATAATTTTTTATTAAAATTAATAATATAATGAATTGAATCTTGGACATACATATTTATCCCCAATAGTGTGGGCCTAACCAAGCGATTTCACCAAAAGGTCACTCTTCATTTTCTTCCCATTTCCTATCTTCCCTTTCTTTGTTCTTTTTCTATTTTAATTTTGTTTCTACTTATTTTTTTTTATATTTTTTTTTTTTGGTTTTTGTTGCAAGTTTTGTATATAAGACAAAGAACTGCTCTGAGATTGAAGGGATCTATCTGCATCTTGGTACCCAAGATTTTCTTTCTCTCTTCATCTGTACATACTGCCTGTATGCATTTTATTTTATTTTTTTCTTGTTCTCCTAATTTTCTCTATTTTTATCTTTCACAATCACAACTCAATTAACTTTTTCCCATGTCTTTGATGATTCTTATAAACCACCACCATTTACTCTACTCAACTGAACACAACCCTATAAATAATTGTTGAGTTCTAACTAGAACAGACCATATATCCAAGTGAATAATAAGTTTGTGAAGAAAGTTTGTAAGCATTATTAATTGCCAATAAGCTTTTAAATATCAAATTTTCGCAATTTTTTTTTACTTTTAACAAAACTGATTAAAAAGTTCTTTAACTATTTCCTTAAAGCAATTATTAACAAAACTGAAATACTTTTTTTCCAATTATTCATTTCCAAATTAAGCACAACGAGCTGTATTTACAAATTTATTATTTTTTTATAAAATTAGTAAATATTAAGTTATGATAGTAGATCTAAATTTTTTTGGATAAATAGTCATTTTTGTCTCTTAATAGGTATAGTGCAGACAAATTCGTTTACAAAAACTGAAAGGTCAAATTTTAGTCCCTGAAAGTGTAATAGTGTAACAAATGTATTCATCCGTTACCATTAATGAAAGAGTCTACGTGACATATTTAGGGACAAATTTGTCAACGCTCTATACATTCAAGGATGAAAATGACTATTTACCAAAAATATAATTTAATCTTCATCTTCTCCCTTTTTTTAATCATTGTAAGCATAACATTACAATAAACACTTAAAAAAAACAAGCCTAAGTTAGAACAAACATAATAATAAGAATAATATTGATTAATGAGCATAATCTATTTATTGCTCTGAAATTTCTAATGTCACAGTAGCTTATCCAAAAAATGAGACTCAAACAAAAAAATACACAATCATTAAGTTAATCCTTAAAAAAAATGAGATTCAACTTAATTTTGCCACTACCTAATGTTGTCACAATAGAAATTTCAGAGTAACTGACAAATTATGCTTATTAATCAATATTATACTTATTATTATGTTTATTATAATTTATGCTTGCTTTCTTTTTTTATGCGTTTATTGTAATGTTAAGCTTGTAACGATTAAAAAAGGAAGAAAGATGAAGATTAAATTATATTGTGGGTAAATAGTCATTTTCATCCTTGAATGTGTAAGGCACTGACAAATTCATTCTTGAAAGTGTCACGTAAGTTCTTTCATTAACGGACGAGAGTTAACGGATAAATGAATTTGTCACACTTTTTTCACTTTCGGAAACTAAAATTTGAATTTTCATCTTTGAGAAACAAATTCCCAAATTCTTGTTGAGTGAACTAGCAGACATCGTGATTGGCAGAGGATGGCTATTTAATCGGACCATGTATGCATGTAACAGAAAAATGGATTAAATTTTGAGTTCATTCTTTTAATAGATATTAAATAGGTCTACTTATTAGTTAATGTTCTCCATGTTGATATATCTGAACTATTTTTTTTCTTGGTTCTAGACTTCCAATTTGGCAACTAGCCATTTTTTAATATTATTATTCTACTTTTTTTATGCGATTTTAACCTTTTTCACATTCACTCATGACAACATTCTTTATAATGAAGTAGTCCACTTTGTTTGAAAACTTCATTATCTGTCCTATGTGACCAATTTTTAATTTTGATGCTCTTTGTGGAATTCCATTGGCAATATTTTGCCAAGTGAATTGGCATGTGACGATGTTCGGGATGTAGCTTTGTGGATTAATATGTATATGTCTAAATGGTTTTAATTATACATTTTAGATTTTGCCTATATTAACAGCCCCTCTGATTACCCCCTTATTGCTGAAGACGTACAATTACTAATTAACCTCGGCCTATCCAGTTATTCCATTTAATCAGTCAAACTCACATTGACTCAAACATGCACTACTTTTGTTTGCATTTGTTCAAAGGAAGCACTACCTTACCTCAACAACAAACTATTCTGAGTTTGAATCCAACCATCTGAGTGTGTGATTGGTAAGTTAAAATAATGTGTTCAATTCATTAATCAAATACTTGTTAATTAATTGAAATAAATCAAATAATGTGGTTGATTCAATAACATGGATTCATGTGTCTCTAAAATTTCTTTTGCATTTCCATGAAGTGAAGTAGAGAGGTTTTTGTCATATTGACGTTCATGAATATATTTAATACATGCCGTATTTTATTCATTCAATCTGTTTCAATATTGAGTGTTTTGGATCAGTATTTGCCTTGGTAGTTTCTTTTATACTTTTTTTTCCACATACAATAGCTTACAAGGACCTAATATAACTATATAATGTTTACACAAGCATTTGGTATCTTCTGGTTATTCTTTCTTTGAGTATCTAATGTGGTTTTGTTGTTGCATCAACTGTTGTACCTTTGGAGACAAAAAAATCACTTCTTGTAAAGATTGCTTGTCCACCAGAGTCTAGAGTCAGTTGATTCTTCAAAAAACAAAAAACTAGTTAGTCAATTATTTTTGTTGATTTTTATATTCACACATGCATCAGTACGGGTGGGTAAGCGGGCCGACCCGTCCCGCGTAAGGCCCGCCTGTATTGACAGCGGATCGGGCCAGTCCATCCCGCTTCTTACACAGACCAAATAAATTGGTCTGCCCCCGCCCCGCGGACCTCACGGGTCAAACGGGCCGGTCTGCGGGCCTAGTTTTAAAAGAATTTCAGTTTTAATAAAAATACAATACAATCAAATTAAGTTCAATACAGATGTAAATAAAATCTCAATAATTAGTCAATTACATCAATAAAATAAATAATGTCTTAACAAAAGAAAATCCAAGCAATAAATCTAAAATATGAAATTTAAACATCTCCAACAACAAATGATTCCATATTTGAAGTAGCTTGAGTCTTCTTCATCTTCACATTTAAGAGTACAACAACAATGAATCAGTCCCAACAAAAATAGGATAAAAACAAATTCTAGATAGAGAAGAGATGTATTTTGCGTGGTGGCGCGGTGGTGGGTCGAGGTTGTGCCGCTGTGGTGTGTCGCGTGACTGTGTGAATGTGAGTCGCGTTTTGTTTTCCTTGTAAGGGAAAGAGTCGTATGACTTGCGCGCGTGTGTGACTGCGTGGTGGAGAAAGATCGTGAGGAGAAAAAGTATTCTTAGCCTACTACAATGATAACTGCTAAATATAATGTGAGCTATTTTTTATAATAAAAATATATTGAAATATCTTTAAAAATATTTATTTAACAATTATTTTTAGCTTAAATGATAAGAATTGATATTTTTATTATTTATGGTTTGCAGATATAAAAAGGATATATTAAAAGAAAATAAAGATCGAGAAAATATCAAAAAGGAAGATTTTTAACATGTTATTACTTATTTTTTTATCTTAATCTTTTATTTCTATTATCTTTTATTTTTCCTATCTTATCCTTTTTTTATCTTTATCATCTTTTAATTTAAATATTTTATTTTTATCTTTAAATTTTTATCTTATCTAATATATTTCTTTATCTGTTATTTTAAAAGAAAAGTTTAAAGTGAAAAAGAGAAAAAACAAACCTAATATAATTGGGTCAGGGTCACACAAATCAAACATAACACGGGCTGCGGGTAACCCGCGGACCCCACGGGCCAAACCCGCATAGTCCGCGGGTTAAGCGAGACGGGCCCAAAAATATGACATAACCATGGATCGTTTAAAAAAATTGGTCCGTATCCCGCGCGGACAACGGGTCCCACAGGCCAGTCCATGGACCTGGACCCATTTACCACCCCTATGCATCAATACATATATATGCTTGACCTCTATATGTTTTTCAGTCTGTTTGCGTGTTCTAAAAATGGTGGACCTTTATTTTATTTTTCTATCAAAAATTAATTTGAAAACTGGACTAATATTTATTTTATATTAAAAATATAAAATAAAACTTTAAATCTTAATTGCAAAAATAAAATAAAAATTACGAAAGCAAAAGATTTACAAAAACCAAAAACAAATCTTTTTTATTCTATTTTTTCATTATTTGTTATAACAAAAAAAATTACTCGAGTGAGTAATCATTGGTTGCCGCATTATATTAATAAATTATCCATTTAATGTATGACCATCAAAATAAAAATAGAAGATTCATTCGAATAATATCGAGTGAATAGGCAATTTAGTCCCTGAGATTGTAACCAGTTTGCATATTAGTCTCTGACTTAAATTTTAATTCATAATAGTCCCTAACTTTACCTCCGTTATGCAAATAAGTCCCTGTTGTTAAAATCTAATTTCCTCCGTTAGTCAAATGTCTATTTGACAAACCTCAGTCCACATAAGCATCCCAATGTGGCAAGTTTGAATCCAAGTCAGCAATCCTATGTGGCAAGGTAAGGACTGAATTGAAAAATTAGGTTAAAAAGAAATCAAAAATGAAGTAAACCCATTTTCTCTTTCACTGTCTTACTGCTTGTAGGGTTTTTTAACTGTTTGCGGTTTGGTTTGCTCTTCCCTCCCCTGCATTCTCGTGATTGTGAGGGTTCGCGCTCTTTGTCAGGTTGGTGCTGGTGAGCATGTTGGTGCTGGAGAGCAGAGAGATGCTGGTGAGCAGGGGGATGCTGATGCTGGTGAGCAAAGAGATGGTGGTGAGCAGAGGGATACTGATGCTGCTGGTGAGCAAAGAGATGGTAGTGAGCAGAGGGATGTTGATGCTGGTGAGCAGAGAGATGCTGGTGGTGAAGAGAGAGATGTTGCTGATAGTGAGGAGGAAAAGGAAGTTGACAGTGATGAGTGGTTTATAAATTTCTCTTGTATGATGAATGAAGTTGAAGCTGAAGTTGAGACAGATGGTTATCATTAAGAGGAGCTTAATATCCCCATTAGTAGTGATGATGAAGATGAGGATGTTGAAGTTTATCCTCAATATAGTCAAAGTAGAGGAGTTGGTGAACAAAAGTTGGAATTAGAGATGGAGTTTGATACTCTAGATGAATTTAAATCTGCCTTGAGGGAGTATAGCATATTGATGGGCAGGGAGTTCAAGTGGAAGAAGAATGATAAACAGAGGGCTAGAGCAAAATGCAAGAAGGCATTTTGTGATTGGGAAATCTACTGTGCAAAGAATGAAGTTAGAAACTCTTTTAAGATAAAGACATTTAAGCATAACCATAATTGCTGTAGAGAAGTGAACAACAAACAAGCAAATAGACAGTGGGTGGTCAGTAAACTTGAGGGCAAACTCAGAATGCAGCCAACCCTTAAATGTGTTGAAGCTTTGGAATATTTCAAGCAAGAGTTTGGAGTGCACATTGAAGTTACAAAGATGTGGAGAGCTATGAAAGAAGCAAAGCAACTAGTGGAAGGGAATGAGAGGAAACAATATGCCAAAGTATTTGATTATGCACATGAATTATTAAGGAGCAATCCTGGATCAACAGTTAAGATCAACACAGTGCCAAGTCCAGAAGGTCCACCACAATTGCAGAGGCTATATATTTGTCTTGCTGGCTGTAAGAAGGGGTTTGTTGCTGGATGTAGACCATTCATAGGTCTAGATGGATGTTTTCTAAAGAGTGCATTTGGAGGAAACTTTCTCTCTGATGTTGGGCTTGATGGAAATAACCACATCTTTGTTATTGCTTATGTTGTTGTGGACATTGAGAACAAAGACAATTGGAAATGGTTTTTAACTTTGTTGCATGAAGATCTTGAGGATTACATACAGAATGGGTGAAATTCATGTCAGACATGCAAAAGGTATGACATGGTGTGATTTGCAATTGTTATCATAAGTTAGGTATTTAATTGAAGTTAATGACATAAGTTAGGGACTAGTCCAGAAGTATTTACTACTTTGCTGCAAGTTTTCAGGGACTTATTCCAGCTTTACAGGAAGTCATGCCTGGTGCACCTCATAGATTCTGTGTCTTGCATCTTTGGAAAAATTTTACAAAGCAATGAAAAAGAAAGGAACTTAAAGGAATTGTGTAGCAATGTGCAAAATCCACTACTGTTGCTAAGTTTGAAGGCCATATGGCCCATTTGAAGACAATCAACTGCCAGGCTTGGGAGTATTTGAATAAATGGCCCAAACAAGCATGGACAAAAGCCCACTTCAGTACAATACCCAAGGTGGACAATATATGCAACAACACTTGTGAGGTATTCAATTCCAGAATTCTGCAGTATAGATGCAAGCCTATTATCACAATGCTTGAAGAAATTAGATGTTATATCATGAGAACCATGGCTGCCCGCAAGGTTAAACTTTCTGGAAAGCCTGGACCATTATGTCCAGTGCAGTATAAAAGACTAGAAAAAGAATTTCATTTTGCTAATCAATGGACTCCCATTTGGTGTGGTGATAACATGGGCTTGAGATATGAGGTCCACATGTGGGGGAATAAGGTTGAGGTCAATTTAGCTGAATGGACATGCACTTGTGGAGTATGGCAACTAACAGGTTGTGTTCTTTATAGTTTTTTTTTTCATTCCTAACCTACATGTGTGCTGATTTTACAACTTTGATATAGGGATGCCATGCCGACATGCCATTGCAACAATAACTCACAAAGGAGGGAAGCCTGAGGACATGTGTCATGAGTGGCTGTCAATAGAAGCTTATAATAAGACATACCAGCATTTTATTGAACCAGTCCAAGGACCACAATATTGGGCCCAGACACTGTATACACACCCTGTTCCACCATATAAAAGGGTCCAAAGAGGAAGGCCAAAGAAAAATAGAAGGAGATCTGTAGACGAGGACAATGTCACAGGACATAAGCTAAAGAGGAAATTGGCTGAGTTTACATGTGGAAGGTGTGGCCAAACCAATCATAACATTAGAAGCTGTAAAAATATTGGAGTTCCTGTTAGGCCAAAGAAATATGTTGCACCATAAACTTCAAATGAGGATGACCACCTATTATCTCAAGATGAACAAGCTTTGAATGAGGCTGAAGAAGCTGCTGCTCATGTTCAACAAGATCTGGTGGAGATTAATTTATCTCAGCCTCATTTGTCACAAGATAGTGACATGGAGTTGATGGTAAATATTCGTCACAACAAAGTAATTTTATCTCAACCTAATTTGTTGCAGCACTCCATTTTTATATATTACAATTATTCATGTTTGGCATTTGCATGTAGGTCCCTGCAACTATTGTTCCACCAATAGCAAGGAATAAGCTAACCATAACAAGAGCCAAACAAAGGAAGGCTGCTGATAAAGATGATGCAGTATAAAGAAAACTGAAGACCCATTTTTTGTTGCATTTTGAAGGTTGCTGATGAAGAAAACTGAAGAAGAATTTTTTGTTGCATTTTGATATTAGGATGTGTAGTTGTATATTTTGAAGGTCATATAATCGGGCCCATACTCTTTAGCAATTCTTGCTCTCTTACCTCTTCGAGGCTTTATATCTGATTCTGGTTGTGCAAGATTTTCACTACTAATAGCAAGAAGATAACTGGATGAAGTACCCCCACTATTCCTTAATTTAAAAGAAAATCAGAAATCAGATTCTTTCTCATCTCTGGAGTATGCATCACATCTTTGAGAATCAAAGTTTTTCCAGAGGTAAACTTCAGTTCAACATCTCCAGTTCTAGTAACCGTAGAGGTTTGGGAATCACCCAACAACACTTTCTTATTCGTGTATGTTTTAAACATAGCACGATCATAGCAGACATAGCGGGAGGCGCCAGTGTCTACCCACCATCCATCTGATCCTCCAATCATATTGATCTCAGTTATCACAGCTATGTATGACTCTTGAGCAATTTTCTGTATCTCATGGGATTGAGACTCTACTGATTTATCATCAGTCATTTGATACTTGAGGTAGCGGCTAACAACATACTTTTTAGTCCCAGCTTCCTCAGTATCATACTTCTCTTCCAGAGTCAGCCAAACTAATTTGACAGACTTATATGGGCTATAATCATAGAGATCATCAGCTAACCCATTCAGAATGAAATTCTTGCATAGGTAATCATTTTCATTCAAAATAGCTAAGTCCATAGTCATTTTATCCTTCACTTCCTTCTCAGCATCTTTAGGCATCACTGGAATATCAGTGTTCAAAACATAGGCAACTTTTCTCATAGTTAAAGAAAACATCATCTTTTGTTGCCAAAGTTTGAAATGATACCCTTCAAACCTAAAAGGTTTGTTGAGGTCATTGTTGTTCGAGCCAGTAATATCTACGGTAGCCATAGCAGAGCCGAAACCGTCTTAAAATTGTTGTAATAATAGTTTATGGCAAACCGAAAAAATTACTGGCTGAGTCGCGGACAATGTCGCTTTCTTTAAGACGTTTCGTGACACTGCCAAAAAATGTGCAAGCAGATTATCAACCACGAAGTCCCCAGGATAAAACAGCCCAGATCACTGTATAAGATTCCCACTGCACTGAGGGAACCTTTTTCTAGAATTACACCCTCTTGTATGACTTGAAAAGTCACTCTAAAGCCACCCAAAAATATGATTTGAAAAGTCACTCTAACAGCCAACCGAAAATATGACTTGAAAAGTCACTCTAATAGCCAAAAGAAAAGTATGACTTGAAAAGTCACTATTATAGTCAATCGAAAATATGACTTAAAAAGTCACTCTTATAGCCAACCGAAATTATGACTTAAAAAGTCACTCTTATAGAATAACCTTCATGGGTTCCTCCTTGTTCTTGCAGTTCGAATAGCTGCACGTCTTCCATGGTGGCATTGCCGAATGAAACTACCAGAAAATGCATAACAACTGTCACTTGCAGACATGGAGAAATCAAGTGAACAAGTAGCAGCGACTGAGCCTCAGAGTAGAAGAAGAAGAAGCGACTCAGCGTGGGAAACCAACAGCTTCGTAAACCCTAATTTATTTGGAGAAGAAGAAGAAGCAACCTTGCGTGAGAGAGAATTTATAGATGCATACCTCAATGCCACGTTGGACAGTCTACGTGGCACTGAATTGCCACCTATACACCTCACTAACGCCGTCACCTGAGAATTTAACGACAGGGACTATTTTGCAAAACTTATGTAAAGTTAGGGACTATTATGAATTAAAATTTAAGTCAGGGACTAATATGCAAACTGGTTACAATCTCAGGGACTAAATTGCCTATTCGCTCAAATAATATCTATATCAGAGAATGTGAATATACATCCAAATTAAAATGTTCTAAATAGAGATAAAATATATCCAAATCAATTATAATTAATAAATACGTTATAATATTCTTTTATCATGTGATGTTAATTTACCATTTTAATTACTTATGTGATAACCTAAACTGAGCATATAAAATTATGATTTATTTTAATTTTAAAGTATATAAAAAGATATAATAATAATAATAATAATAATAATAATAATAATAATAATAATAATAAATAATGTAATTATATCAGCTGGACACACATAATTAACATAAATTGAACATAAAATAATGTTAGATTTCATTTGTCACGTGAGTAATCATGTTATAGTAAATTTATTGGAATGATTAATATTTTTTATAATTATAATTTTTTTATGTATAAAGACTTTTAAATATTTATATTTAAATTTAATTTATACAAATGAATGATGTTTATTTTTTTTATATTCAAACACCCTTCTTTTATTAATTTAAAAGTATAAAATTACATTTTTAAATTATTATATATTCTATTTATGTTGTGTAAATCCATATTTATATCTATTTGTTGTAGGATAACCATATTAGGAAAAATATATTTGAGTACTTTTTTATATAATTGTTGAGTTTTTTCTTTATGTCAAGGGACACTTAATTATTTATATTTAAATGTAGTGTATACAAATTATTTTATGAATAATGTTTATATTTATTTTTATATGAAAGCATCCTTAATTTTTTAATAGAAAATATAAAACTTTATATTTTTTTAAAAAACTATATATTTTTTTTATATTGCGCTAATTTATGTTTATATTCATCTATCACTAGATAACATATAGAAAAAAGTCTATTGGGACGCTTAATTTTTTTAATGTCAATAACCTCGTGGATATTTATATTTAAATTTAATTTATATAAGATTTATATTAATGGTGTTTAATTTTTTTTATATTCAAATATCCTTAGATCCTTTTTTAATTTAAAAGTACAAATTATATTTTTAAACTATTACAAATTTTATTTATATTGCATTAATCTATATTTATATCTATCTATCACTAGGGGGAATTCATTGAGATGATTAATTTTTGTTTACAATCATTGTTTTTTTTTTATGTTAATAGACTTTTAGATATTTATATTTAAATTTAATGTATTCAACTTTATATGAATGATGCTTAATTTTTTTTATATCAAAATATTATTCCTTTGTTTATTTTAAAAGTATAAAAATTATATATTTTAAAATATTTTATGTTATATTTATATTGCGGTAACTCATATTTATATTCACCTATCGTAACTAAGATAAATTTATTTTGGAAATTTTTTTGTTAGTATTTATTTTTTATGTCAAAAGATTCTTAGATATTGATATTTTAATTGATATATTCAACTTTATATGAATTACATAAATATCTCTTTTTATATTAAAATATTCTTTATTTTTTTAATTTGAAAGTATAAAAATTATATATTTTAAAAAATTATGTATTTTATTTATTTTGCTTTAATTCATATTTATATTCATTTGTCATGAAGAGGTGATCATACTAGGGCGAATACTTTTAAATGATTTTCTTTTTATAATTATTGACTTATTTATGCTAAGAGACTCATAGATATTAATATTTAAATTTAATACATACAACTTTTGTATATGAATGATCGATGTTTATATTTTTTATATTAAAATATCTTTCATATATTTTTTAATTTGAAACTATAAAAATTATATTTTTTTTTCAATAGTTAAAATTCATATTTATATTCACATGTCATATATGGATGATTATACTAGGACAAATCCTTTGAAATTATTTTTTTATAATTGTTGGTTTTTTTATGTCAAAATACTCTTAGATATTAATATTTAGAATTAATATATACAGTTTTTTTATGAATGATGTTTAAAAAAATTTATATCAAAATATCCTTATTTTTTAATTTTAAGGTATAAAAAATTATTTTGTAAGCTATTTTATATTTTATTTATGTTGCACTAATCTATATTTATATCATTCTATTATACGAGTAATCATACAAGGGAAAATCCATTGAGATGATTAATATTTTTTTTCTAACCAAAGTTTTTTTAATGTTAAGAGATTTTTAGATATTTATATTTAAATTTAATGTATAAAAATTTATGCGAATGGTGTTAAAATTTCTTTTATATCAAAATAGCATTCATTTGTTTATTTTGAAAGTATAAAAATTATATTTTTAAAACTATTATATGTTCTATTTATATTAATTTGTCGCACTATATATTATTCACATTAGGATAAATTTATTTTGGTGATTTTTCTTATAATTATTAGTTTTTTATGTAGAGAATTTCTTAGATATTTATATTTAAGTATACAATTTTTATATGAATGATGTCTATATTTCTTTTTTTAAAATCAAAATATATTCTATTTTTTGTTAATGCATATTAATATTAATCCGTATCACGAGTATTTATATTAGGAAAAATTTATTTAAGCATTTTTTTAATCATTGTTTTTTATGTCAAGAGACTCTTAGATATTTATATTTAAATTTAATGTATATAACTTTTGTATGAATGATGTTTAAATTTTTTTATATAAAAATATTCTTATTTTTTTAATTTGACAATATAAAAAGTTATATTTTTTAAAACTATTATATATTTTATTTATATTACAGTAATTCATATTTAGATTTATGCATTGCGCCTATTTTTATACATGAAAAATAAAAAGTAAGAAAATAATAAATTAATTAAAATATATTGGTATTGTAAGTATTGTTTATAATATTATTTAACTATAGATTAGCTTAAATAAGATTGATGACTTTTGTAAAAATTATATTTAAAATATTTTGTAATTAATTTATATATAGAATCAAAATCTTAACATTAATAACGTATAAAATTAATTTTTTTACTATTACTTTTTATTTTTTTTAAACCATCGAAAGATAGTTAATTTGTTGTAATAATTACGCCATCAAGTCGTCATAGTAACATCACTCATGTAATTGCCATGTATTTCATTTGCACTAATTTGTGGAATTTAATTCTAGTATTCTACCCCAGTACACTTTCCGTTAATGTTGCATTAATTAGTAGTAATATTTTGTTACACGCTGATGACTTTGATCTCGTCATAGACTCAGTTCAGAAACTTCTACGAGGACACACTCGATATCTACCTATCTGTTCATATGTTGAAGAATTTATGTATCTTTCCAGTGTTATCAACCCACTGACATTGCCTCTCCCCGCGAAAGGATCAAAGTCGTTGAAAGAAATGTTTTTTTTTTTTTGTAATGAAATTGATTGGGTTCGGATCTCTTAACTCTTAACCAAGTTAGTCTCAAATTCAAATATTATAGATAAAAAAAAAATTCTATAGATGTTTTCCAGTAAGAACATAATGACCAAAAGTCATTTGTAAACAAAAGGTAAACATTTTACAAGAGTGAAGAGATGTGAGCATAAATGTGTGTATAACGTTATTTTGTCCCATCACCCCAATTGCAACAACAGAGTAAAAAACAAAATTTGATAATAGAGTGAGAAATTTGGAATAGTGTGTTTAAATATATAAAAATAAGGAATAAAATATAAAAGCTCTACATATATTGTTATAATTTTCTCAAAATGAGGGTGTGCAACCAGCTTTAATTTATCTTACATTACTATAAAGTTTACTTTTAACATCATTATAAATAACATCGGTTTTATATAAAATCGATATCAACAAAAACGCGGTAACATAATTATAAATAACGTGACTTTGTTAACATTGGTTCTGTGAAAATCCGATGCTAACGTGACTTTGTTAACATCGATTTTTCAGAAATCGATATTAACGTAAGTTGGTTAACATCGATTCTTTAGAAAATCGATGTTAACTTGAGTGACGTGATTTTGTTAACATTGATTTTTTTTAAAAACCAATGTTAACAAAGTCACGTTAATATCGGTTTTTGAAAAAAATGACATTGTATTATCCTATTTAAATCATCTTTTCACTTCTGGCGCTTCAACTCTACTCTCACTCTTACCCGTTCGGCCTCGCGACGGTCATCTCCCTCACGACTCTAACTTTCTGCCATCTCCCGCATTCTGCTGCGATGCCGTCACCACCTCACCCGCGTTCTACTGCGACGTCATCACCACCTCAACCCGCGCTTTGCTGCAACGCCATCGTTGTTTCGTCTTCTCAATACCTTGCAACAAAGAAGTCATATTTGGTTTCGTGGTTTGTTCCCTCGCGACTTCTTCCCCAAGTTAGCCCTATCTGAGCAACGCCTTTGCTTTCTGTCTGAAAATGTGTTCTCTGAAATTGATAATGGTGCTAAATGCTACTAAACCCTCGTGAGGTAAATTTGCAATTCTCGAATGAAGCTTGTGTTCGTAAGCTATGGTAGTGTTGTTGTTGTTTTATTTTTTTTATTTTTGCTTCGTTTGTGGTTATGCACATGGAAGTTAAATTATACTTGTGTTTTTAAGCTACGGTAGTACATCCTTTCGTATATAGTTGTGGCCTCGTGGGTTATGCATATGGTAGTAGCTTCGTGTACACACTACTAGAAAATAGGCTTTGGTGGCACAGTTCTATTTTTTGTTCTGGTTCTAGTTTTGGTAAAATATCAGAGGAAATATGAAAGGAAATGTTGCATGGTTTTGGTTCCTCCATAACAAGAGCATTTAGAAATTTTTAGTGAAATCATTGTCTATTCTATTTGTTTTGCAGATTTATTGGTGTTTTGGTTGTTTGCATAGTTTTGGTTTTGGTTGTTTTCGATAGTGTAGGCCTCATTATTATTTGTTTGCATGGGTCTGGTTCCTAGATAAGCATGGGTCTGGTTCCTCATTATTGTTTGACAAAATGTACTTAGTCATGTTTATATTGTAAATGGAGTTTAGAAACGATGGATGAGCATCAACAGAACTGGAAGGAAATAGCTAACACAATGATGAAGATTAACAAAAAAGCAGAGGAAATGTTCAATACTGTTCATGTTATGGATCAGGTTTGAAATTTCAACACTATTCTCAAATAAACATGATACGATATAACACTTTTACTTATATTTCTTTGCTTGTTAAATGTAACCTTATGGTGAAGTCAATAGGTCATTTACTGTAAAATGGAAGGATGAACTAGAGCCTATTTGGCATTTGCTACACTCTAGTGGCAACATGCACTTTGTCACAAATAACCAAGATCTGGTGAGCCTAACTCTACTTGTTGGATGGACAGAACTTAGAGAGTTCTATGGGCTCACTAGAAATCATCAGGTGACCTTGACCCATTATGGACAGAGTGTTTTCCTCCTCACCATCTTCAAAAGAATCTCTGAACCAAAAGCTTACCCTAAATGACACTTGTACCACCAAGTTCCTAACTCAGTCACTTTTAAAGTCCTTCCGATTGAGTACAAAGTGACTTGTAGTAGTTTGGTGAGTAATTAAGCACGCCTCTGTATGTCAAATTTTAAAATCATATAAATATCTAACGTGAATTTCATATTAATTTCAGGATATGCTGAGTATCATGCACTCATTTATGAAAGCTACAAGATTCATTCATGTAAACTTGGAAGGGACTAAAGAGTATAAGATAGTTTATAATCATCATAAGAAGATTGTAAAAATTGAAAATGAATGGAGGAATTTCACATAATCACAAAATTGACTTGATGGAACTCAAATTTGTTAGTGCTTGGCTTTACTTAGTTTTAAAAGATTGGCTAAAATTTTGTTAAAACATAAGCACTTAGACAATGAAGGAAAGCTGGAGTTGCTGCACATGATGTCTAACATTATGTCAAGGAATCAGATTGGGCTGCACAATGCACAAGGCAAGATAAAATGTCAAATGAAGAATTGAAGCTGCAGGATCCACGATGTCGGATACAATGTCCAGGACATCCTGCCCGAAAATACTGGACACATAAATCTGTTATATCTTTAACAGATTAATGTGCAGTCAGCAACAGATTAGGAGCTCTATCTTTAGGAACGAATTAAAAGATAATTAAAGATTGAATTACAAACTTGAATAGTTTCGTTCAGGGATTAGAGATTGAAGATAAAAACTAAAAGATAAAACTTTATCTTTTAGATCTTTAAGTGCAGATTTTTCAGGAGAATGATAGAGCTTATCCAGCGCAAGTTGTTGCAGCCCAGATACGTACACTGCTATATAAACATGAAGGCTGCACGGGTTTTTAATCAAGTCAGAGATTGAAGAGTTATTTTGTGAGTTTTGTGACTTGAGTGTTTTGTGAGCCACCTTGATGCTACCCTAACATCAAGTGTTGGACCTGAGTGTGTAGAGTTGATCTCTATTGTTCAGAGAGCAATCTCTGGTGTGTCTTTGATTTGTTTGTAAACACGGGTGAGTGATTGAGAGGGAGTGAGAGGGGTTCTCATATCTAAGAGTGGCTCTTAGGTAGAAGTTGCATGGGTAGTGGTTAGGTGAGAAGGTTGTATACAGTGGCTGTTAGATCTTCGAACTAATACTATTTTAGTGGATTTCCTCCCTGGCTTGGTAGCCCCCAGATGTAGGTGACGTTGCACCGAACTGGGTTAACAATTCTCTTGTGTTATTTACTTGTTTAATCTGTTCATACTGTCATATACAATCTGCATGTTCTGAAGCGCGATGTCGTGACATCCTGTACGACATCTGTCCTCAGTATCAGAATTTCAATTGGTATCAGAGCAGGCACTCTAAATCACTGAGTGAGATCTAGGGAGATAAATTCTGATGAACATGGAGAAAGAAGGAGGACCAGTGAACAGACCACCAATTCTGGATGGAACCAACTATGAATACTGGAAAGCAAGGATGGTGGCCTTCCTCAAATCACTGGATAGCAGAACCTGGAAAGCTGTCATCAAAGGCTGGGAACATCCCAAGATGCTGGACGCAGAAGGAAAGCCCACTGATGAATTGAAGCCAGAAGAAGACTGGACAAAAGAAGAAGACGAATTGGCACTTGGAAACTCCAAAGCCTTGAATGCCCTATTCAATGGAGTTGACAAGAATATCTTCAGATTGATCAACACATGCACAGTTGCCAAGGATGCATGGGAGATTCTGAAAACCACTCATGAAGGAACCTCCAAAGTGAAGATGTCCAGATTGCAACTATTGGCTACAAAATTCGAAAATCTGAAGATGAAGGAGGAAGAATGCATTCATGACTTCCACATGAACATTCTTGAAATTGCCAATGCTTGCACTGCCTTGGGAGAAAGGATGACAGATGAAAAGCTGGTGAGAAAGATCCTCAGATCTTTGCCTAAGAGATTTGACATGAAAGTCACTGCAATAGAGGAGGCCCAAGACATTTGCAACATGAGAGTAGATGAACTCATTGGTTCCCTTCAAACCTTTGAGCTAGGACTCTCGGATAGGACTGAAAAGAAGAGCAAGAACCTGGCGTTCGTGTCCAATGATGAAGGAGAAGAAGATGAGTATGACCTGGATACTGATGAAGGTCTGACTAACGCAGTTGTGCTCCTTGGAAAACAGTTCAACAAAGTGCTGAAAAGAATGGACAGGAGGCAGAAACCACATGTCCGGAACATCCCTTTCGACATCAGGAAAGGTAGTGAATACCAGAAGAAGTCAGATGAAAAGCCCAGTCACAGCAAAGGAATTCAATGCCATGGGTGTGAAGGCTATGGACACATCAAAGCTGAATGTCCCACCCATCTCAAGAAGCAGAGGAAAGGACTTTCTGTATGTTGGTCTGATGATACAGAGAGTGAACAAGAAAGTGATTCTGACAGAGATGTGAATGCACTCACTGGGAGATTTGAATCTGATGAAGATTCAAGTGATATTGATATTGAAATCACTTTTGATGAGCTTGCTATATCCTATAGAGAACTATGCATCAAAAGTGAGAAGATTCTTCAGCAAGAAGCTCAACTGAAGAAGATCATTGCAAATCTGGAGGCTGAGAAGGAGGCACATGAAGAGGAGATCTCTGAGCTTAAAGGAGAAATTGGTTTTCTGAACTCTAAACTGGAAAACATGACAAAATCAATAAAGATGCTGAATAAAGGCTCAGATATGCTTGATGAGGTGCTACAGCTTGGGAAGAATGTTGGAAACCAGAGAGGACTTGGATTTAATCATAAATCTGCTGGCAGAACAACCATGACAGAATTTGTTCCTGCCAAAAACAGCACTGGAGCCACGAGGTCACAACATCGGTCTCGACATCATGGAACGCAGCAGAAAAAGAGCAAAAGAAAGAAGTGGAGGTGTCACTACTGTGGCAAGTATGGTCACATAAAGCCCTTTTGCTATCATCTACATGGCCATCCACATCATGGAACTCAAAGGAGCAGCAGCGGAAGGAAGATGATGTGGGTTCCAAAACACAAGATTGTTAGTCTTGTTGTTCATACTTCACTTAGAGCATCAGCTAAGGAAGATTGGTACCTAGATAGCGGCTGTTCCAGACACATGACAGGAGTTAAAGAATTCCTGGTGAACATTGAACCTTGCTCCACTAGCTATGTGACATTTGGAGATGGCTCTAAAGGAAAGATCACTGGAATGGGAAAGCTAGTCCATGATGGACTTCCTAGTCTGAACAAAGTACTGCTGGTGAAGGGACTGACTGCAAACTTGATCAGCATCAGTCAGTTGTGTGATGAAGGATTCAATGTAAACTTCACAAAGTCAGAATGCTTGGTGACAAATGAGAAGAGTGAAGTTCTAATGAAGGGCAGCAGATCAAAGGACAACTGTTACCTATGGACACCTCAAGAAACCAGTTACTCCTCCACATGTCTATCCTCCAAAGAAGATGAAGTCAAAATATGGCATCAAAGATTTGGACATCTGCACTTAAGAGGCATGAAGAAAATCATTGACAAAGGTGTTGTTCGAGGCATTCCCAATCTGAAAATAGAAGAAGGCAGAATCTGTGGTGAATGTCAGATTGGAAAGCAAGTCAAGATGTCCCACCAGAAGCTTCAACATCAGACCACTTCCAGGGTGCTGGAACTACTTAACATGGACTTGATGGGGCCTATGCAAGTTGAAAGCCTTGGAGGAAAGAGGTATGCCTATGTTGTTGTGGATGATTTCTCCAGATTTACCTGGGTCAACTTTATCAGAGAGAAATCAGACACCTTTGAAGTATTCAAAGAGTTGAGTCTAAGACTTCAAAGAGAAAAAGACTGTGTCATCAAGAGAATTAGGAGTGACCATGGTAGAGAGTTTGAAAACAGCAAGTTTACTGAATTCTGCACATCTGAAGGCATCACTCATGAGTTCTCTGCAGCCATCACACCACAACAAAATGGCATAGTTGAAAGGAAAAACAGGACTTTGCAAGAAGCTGCTAGGGTCATGCTTCATGCCAAAGAACTTCCCTATAATCTCTGGGCTGAAGCCATGAACACAGCATGCTATATCCACAACAGAGTCACACTTAGAAGAGGGACTCCAACCACACTGTATGAAATCTGGAAAGGGAGGAAGCCAACTGTCAAGCACTTCCACATCTTTGGAAGTCCATGTTACATTTTGGCAGATAGAGAGCAAAGGAGAAAGATGGATCCCAAGAGTGATGCAGGAATATTCTTGGGATACTCTACAAACAGCAGAGCATATAGAGTATTCAATTCCAGAACCAGAACTGTGATGGAATCCATCAATGTGGTTGTTGATGATCTAACTCCAGCAAGAAAGAAGGATGTCGAAGACGATGTTAGAACATCGGGAGACAATGTAGCAGATACAGCTAAAAGTGCAGAAAATGCAGAAAATGCAGAAAACTCTGATTCTGCTACAGATGAACCAAACATCAATCAACCTAACAAGAGTCCCTCCATTAGAATCCAGAAGATGCACCCCAAGGAGCTGATTATAGGAGATCCAAACAGAGGAGTCACTACAAGATCAAGGGAGATTGAGATTGTCTCCAATTCATGCTTTGTCTCCAAAACTGAGCCAAAGAATGTGAAAGAGGCACTGACTGATGAGTTCTGGATCAATGCTATGCAAGAAGAATTGGAGCAATTCAAAAGGAATGAAGTTTAGGAGCTAGTTCCTAGACCCGAGGGAACTAATGTGATTGGCACCAAGTGGATCTTCAAGAACAAAACCAATGAAGAAGGTGTTATAACCAGAAACAAGGCCAGACTTGTTGCTCAAGGCTACACTCAGATTGAAGGTGTAGACTTTGATGAAACTTTCGCCCCTGTTGCTAGACTTGAGTCCATCAGATTGTTACTTGGTGTAGCTTGCATCCTCAAATTCAAGCTGTACCAGATGGATGTGAAGAGCGCGTTTCTGAATGGATACCTGAATGAAGAAGTCTAAGTGGAGCAGCCAAAGGGATTTGTAGATCCAACTCATCCAGATCATGTATACAGGCTCAAGAAGGCTCTCTATGGATTGAAGCAAGCTCCAAGAGCTTGGTATGAAAGGCTAACAGAGTTCCTTACTCAGCAAGGGTATAGGAAGGGAGGAATTGACAAGACTCTCTTTGTCAAACAAGATGCTGAAAACTTGATGATAGCACAGATATATGTTGATGACATTGTGTTTGGAGGGATGTCGAATGAGATGCTTCGACATTTTGTCCAACAGATGCAATCTGAATTTGAGATGAGTCTTGTTGGAGAGCTGACTTATTTTCTGGGACTCCAAGTGAAGCAGATGGAAGACTCCATATTCCTCTCACAAAGCAAGTATGCAAAGAACATTGCCAAGAAGTTTGGGATGGAAAATGCCAGCCATAAAAGAACACCTGCACTTACTCACTTGAAGCTGTCAAAGGATGAAGCTGGCACCAGTGTTGATCAAAGTCTGTACAGAAGCATGATTGGGAGCTTACTATATTTAACAGCAAGCAGACCTGACATCACCTTTGCAGTAGGTGTTTGTGCAAGATATCAAGCCAATCCCAAGATAAGTCACTTGAATCAAGTAAAGAGAATTCTGAAATATGTAAATGGCACCAGTGACTATGGGATTATGTACTGTCATGGTTCAGATTCAATGCTGGTTGGATATTGTGATGCTGATTGGGCTGGAAGTGCAGATGACAGAAAAAGCACTTCTGGTGGATGTTTCTATTTGGGAAACAATCTTATTTCATGGTTCAGCAAGAAGCAGAACTGTGTGTCCCTATCTACTGCAGAAGCAGAGTATATTGCAGCAGGAAGCAGCTGTTCACAACTAGTTTGGATGAAGCAGATGCTGAAGGAGTACAATGTCGAACAAGATGTCATGACATTGTACTGTGACAACATGAGTGCTATTAATATTTCTAAAAATCCTGTTCAACACAGCAGAACCAAGCACATTGACATTAGACATCACTATATTAGAGATCTTGTTGATGATAAAGTTATCACACTGGAGCATGTTGCCACTGAGGAACAAGTAGCAGATATTTTCACAAAAGCATTGGATGCAAATCAGTTTGAAAAACTGAGGGGCAAGCTGGGCATTTGTCTGCTAGAGGAGTTATAGCAGTTACTTCTATCTGAACGTGCTCAAACTTCTCACTCAACATTAATAGCACGTTCACTACTGGGCCAAAACAAATTCAACCTCCGTTTCACACGTTCTCCTACATTCCTCATTCAAACTTACATTTTCGTGGCAATCTCGTTTTCATCAGCATTCCCCAACACTTCTCAGATATTCACGAAACCACTCCCAAAGCTCTGCTTCTCCATGGCTACCTTACCAAAAGAAACCTCATCCCCTGTTTCACCCTCTGTACCATCATCTCCATCATCCTCCAAAACTTCATCAAACCAGGAACAACCTGCACTCAATATCCAATCCATACAAATGATTCCTGGTCCAGGCCCTGTTCCTGAGAAACTGGTCCCTAAAAGACAACAGGGAGTGAAGATTTCTGAAAACCCTAGCTTTGCAACAAGCCCTAGGGAAGAAGACACTGAGATGGATAAGAAGATCCGCAGTTTTGTGAATAGCATTTTGAAAAATGCTTCTGTCCCTGATGCTGATAAAGATGTCCCAACATCTTCCACCCCAAATGCTGAAGTCCTCTCTTCATCCAGTGAAGAGAAATCAACAGAGGAAGAGGATCAAGCCACAGAGGAGACCCCTGCACCAAGGGCACCAGAACCTGCTCCAGGCGACTTCATTGACCTAGAAGAAGTAGAATCTGATGAGGAACCCATTGCCAAAAAGTTGGCACCTGGCATTGCAGAAAGATTACAAAGCAGAAAGGGAAAAACCCCTATTACTAGGTCTGGACGAATCAAAACTACTGCACAGAAGAAGAGCACACTAATCACTCCTACCACATCCAGATGGAGCAAAGTTGCAATCCCTTCCAAGAAGAGGAAAGAAATTTCCTCATCTGATTCTGATGATGATGTCGAACTAGATGTTCCCGACATCAAGAGAGCCAAGAAATCAGGGAAAAAGGTGCCTGGAAATGTCCCTGATGCCCCATTGGACAACATTTCATTCCACTCCATTGGCAATGTTGAAAGGTGGAAATTTGTATATCAACGCAGACTTGCTTTTGAAAGAGAACTGGGAAGAGATGCCTTGGATTGCAAGGAGATCATGGACCTCATCAAGGCTGCTGGACTGCTGAAAACTGTCACCAAGTTGGGAGATTGTTATGAAAGTCTAGTCAGGGAATTCATTGTCAACATTCCCTCTGACATAACAAACAGAAAGAGTGATGAGTATCAGAAAGTGTTTGTCAGAGGAAAATGTATTAGATTCTCCCCTGCTGTAATCAACAAGTACCTGGGCAGACCAACTGAAGGAGTGGTGGATATTGCTGTTTCTGAGCATCAAATTGCCAAGGAAATCACTGCCAAGCAAGTCCAGCATTGGCCAAAGAAAGGGAAGCTTTCTGCAGGGAAGCTAAGTGTGAAGTATGCAATCCTGCATAGGATTGGCACTGCCAACTGGGTACCCACCAATCATACTTCCACTGTTGCCACAGGTTTGGGTAAATTTCTGTATGCTGTTGGAACCAAGTCCAAATTTAATTTTGGAAACTATATTTTTGATCAAACTATTAAGCATTCAGAATCTTTTGCTGTCAAATTACCCATTGCCTTCCCAACTGTATTGTGTGGCATTATGTTGAGTCAACATCCCAATATTTTAAACAACATTGACTCTGTGAAGAAGAGAGAATCCCCTCTATCCCTGCATTACAAACTGTTTGAGGGGACACATGTCCCAGACATTGTCTCGACATCAGGGAAAGCTGCTGCTTCAGGTGCTGTGTCCAAGGATGATTTGATTGCTGAACTCAAGGACACATGCAAGGTGCTGGAGGCAACCATCAAAGCCAACACAGAGAAGAAAATGGAGCTGGAACGCCTGATCAAAAGACTCTCAGACAATGGCGTTGATGATGGAGAAGCAGCTGAGGAAGAAGAAGATGCAGCAGAGGATACAGAATCAGATGATGATGATTCTGATGCCACCCCATGACCATCAGACCTTTATTTTTTTTTGCTTTTTACTCTTACTAGCTATTGGGGCATGTCCCTTTGAACAATTGATTGTTATTGGTCTGTAATATTTGCACATTAATTTCATGCATTCTACTCTTGCCAAATTCTGTCTAAAAAGGGGGAGTAGTAGGATATTATGCATGATCTATGATTTTGAGGGGGAGTAGTATTTATACTGCTGCTGCTGATGATGATTGATGTAAGCTACTGAAACTAGTAGCTGATAGAAGATGCTGCAGTGAACTGCTGCCTAGCAGAATATTCACTTCACAGCAGTAAGAGCATGGAGACAGGGGGAGCAGAAAGCTGATGTCACGTGAGATGTCTTGACATCCTGGAAAAGACTTGTAGATTTGCAACTTGCAGAATTTTGCTGTCACCACTACAGATACTGCTGTGCTTGATTACTCTGATAATGAAAGTTGTTGATCCCACTTGCATGACTGCTCGTACCTGCTCAGGAAGTGTCTAAGTATGTTTTAGACAAAATTTGCCAAAGGGGGAGATTGTTAGTGCTTGGCTTTACTTAGTTTTAAAAGATTGGCTAAAATTTTGTTAAAACATAAGCACTTAGACAATGAAGGAAAGCTGGAGTTGCTGCACATGATGTCTAACATTATGTCAAGGAATCAGATTGGGCTGCACAATGCACAAGGCAAGATAAAATGTCAAATGAAGAATTGAAGCTGCAGGATCCACGATGTCGGATACAATGTCCAGGACATCCTGCCCGAAAATACTGGACACATAAATCTGTTATATCTTTAACAGATTAATGTGCAGTCAGCAACAGATTAGGAGCTCTATCTTTAGGAACGAATTAAAAGATAATTAAAGATTGAATTACAAACTTGAATAGTTTCGTTCAGGGATTAGAGATTGAAGATAAAAACTAAAAGATAAAACTTTATCTTTTAGATCTTTAAGTGCAGATTTTTCAGGAGAATGATAGAGCTTATCCAGCGCAAGTTGTTGCAGCCCAGATACGTACACTGCTATATAAACATGAAGGCTGCACGGGTTTTTAATCAAGTCAGAGATTGAAGAGTTATTTTGTGAGTTTTGTGACTTGAGTGTTTTGTGAGCCACCTTGATGCTACCCTAACATCAAGTGTTGGACCTGAGTGTGTAGAGTTGATCTCTATTGTTCAGAGAGCAATCTCTGGTGTGTCTTTGATTTGTTTGTAAACACGGGTGAGTGATTGAGAGGGAGTGAGAGGGGTTCTCATATCTAAGAGTGGCTCTTAGGTAGAAGTTGCATGGGTAGTGGTTAGGTGAGAAGGTTGTATACAGTGGCTGTTAGATCTTCGAACTAATACTATTTTAGTGGATTTCCTCCCTGGCTTGGTAGCCCCCAGATGTAGGTGACGTTGCACCGAACTGGGTTAACAATTCTCTTGTGTTATTTACTTGTTTAATCTGTTCATACTGTCATATACAATCTGCATGTTCTGAAGCGCGATGTCGTGACATCCTGTACGACATCTGTCCTCAGTATCAGAATTTCAAAATTATTAATCACAATATTTGAGTTCCTAGTTCCTAGATGCAACTTCTAACTTTGTTTTATTTTGGCTTTGTTTGTAATTAAAGTACATTACTACTCTAATATTATCAATTTGTAAATTTTTGTTTATAAGTTATTTTGTGAGAAATATTGGAACTCTTTCAACCCTTTTACAAAAGACTCTTTCAAACCTCTTCTACCACTATGACATCTATGGTACACCCAACCATGATTCAAAGGAAAACCATTCATGTTCAGTATATTCAAAACAATTTGATATGTTGAAACATGAAAGGGAACAACAGCACCAAAACAATAAACAATTGAGTTGTATCACACACTTTGACCTTAATCCAATTAACATGTCCGCCCTTTTTACTAGAAAACATCTTGAATATGTATTAATTATAACAGATTACTCTCCATTCCGAAGACTAACTAAATACAATTATCGTTCCCTGTCAACTTTACTTGTGTCTCTGACATAATTTACCTACACTCTACTTTGATGATTAAGAACCAAGAGTAATCAAATAATAGTTAACCCTTATGTAATCAAATCTTGATGGTTAATTTATAATCTGTTATCTGTCAAGATCTTGGAAGATTATAGCAGCACATACACAAGTAACACAAAAGAGTAGCAAGTTTATTTGTGGATCATATTCTTTACTTTATAATTCATGCTTACAAGAATAACTAGTAGTTGTAATATATTCTCTCATTGAAAGCCATATATGTAGAATAAAGAGATAAAAAATCAGAATACTATCTCTGTATGATTCAAACATTTCATGTACCAACAATCAACTTTTATATCCGAATACCACATTCTGGTCAATAAATTCTCACATGAAAACAGGCTGTGTTCCAAACCAGTTTCTAAAAGCATGGGGAAATCATTAGCATCCCTTACATGCAAAAGCAGCAAGATCCTAAAAGGAAAAAAACTTTACTAACGCTTTAAATATAAAATAACTTTTGATTTTCGTAAAATTCTTTTTTATATTACGTTTTATATAAACAAAAATAATTTTTGTAAAATATAAAATTATAAATACAATTATAATATAAAAATACTTCTATAATTGCAATTTTATTTTAAAATAGAGTGGAAAATTTAAAATTATTATTTTAGTTTTAAAATTATGAGCAAAAAAATATTTCCTTTTTAGAATAAAAAATATATAAAATTACTCTTCCAGTCCTAAAATCAGTGGAGAGAAAAAAATATAATTACTCCCGCTTCTACTTTTATATATATAAAGATTTCTTCTTTACAGTGAAGATATAAAATATGTAAGAACTAAATAAATTAGAAATAATAACTAATATTATTTTAAAGATAAATAAAATCAGATTTTAAAGATAAGGACAACTCGTTATACAAGCAACTTCAACGAAGTTGATCGTATCATGGTGAGAGGCAATGTGAATGGGTTGGTAGTAGTGCCAAAATGAGTGATACAACGATGACGACTTGATGACGTATTATTATATGGAATGGCAACAAATTTACTTCCTTCTATGTTTTTTTTTTTTTTCCGTTGGTGCATTACTTTCTCTTAAAGCATCCTTACTGCTAGAACCTTTTGGGTTCTTAACACATTTTTTGGGTCTTTTATTGACACTTAAAATTTAAAAACTCTAACCATTTTCTACACTAACGGTAGAATCAATGAGTTTTGCGCTGCGTCCGAGAAAGAGGAACTTTTCCTCTATAATGACAGAATTCTTATACATAAATGATTCTCCAAGCTCATTCCTCTCTAATGGAAGACCTCATAAAAAGAAAATTCTTACTAATAAAAACTTAATGAGAACTTAGCAATAAAAATGCTCTTATGGTTTCAAAAATTAAAAGCTAATAGTAAGAGGTTTCATCTACATAATGGTGGAGGCTACGGTCAACCACCCTGGGCCACGGTGATATTCGCTTTGTGCAACGCGTGAGCAATGACATCAAAAATGTCTACTTGGTCACGTTAAAGGTTCTGAGAGGTGCTTCTTTGCGGCCAAGGTGATGGATTAGAAGGAACTCGTGGCGAGGAACAAAACGACGAGAGCAAATTAAGGTTGAGAGATATTAGAAGCTACACCTCTTTTTGCCTACTCTTTATGCATTGTTCAATTTCCCACACGGATTTTGTTAATGATCCTAAAATTTAAACTTTAGTTGTTTTATCATTGATTTTGTTAGTGGACTTAAAACTTAAATTTTAATTATTTTATCCTTGATTCGACCTTACAAAAGAGCTTGGGTGGCATCAACGAGATCATCAACACCAATAGAGACCGTAAAAAGAGATGGAGGTGGACACAAAGAAGTTGGGAAAGTAAATGGAAGGAAAAAGATCCTAAAGGGAGTTATATGATGTGTAGGGGGTATATGGTATCATTCTAAGCATTAAATGAATCTAAGGATTAATAAAAGTTGTTCACAATAAAATGGTCCACATTAGGCAAATTTCTCCATCTGGGGTAGTTTTACAAACTATTTCCCCAGATGGGGTTGTTTTCAAATATTTTCCGGGAGGGGGCAGTTTTATACGTAAAATGCATGGAGTTATAAGCAAACCGCCATTGTCAATGGCGAGTTCGCTGCGCAAAGCCCACGTGGCAGGGAAACTGCCACTTGTGTTGGCGAGTTGATGGCAGGTGGAACTCGTCACCTCTGCTGGCGAGTCTGGTCATGGTTTCGTAAACTGCCAGTCAAACTGGCGATTTTGCTTTGCAGGAAGTGCAGGCTTGCAGGTTTGCTTCTTTCAGGCGTAGGCACATTGATAGGGTTGCTTTTTCAGAGAAAGGGGAGTTGCAACTGCCATTGGCGATTTGAGTG
Organism: Glycine soja; assembly: GCF_004193775.1. Taxonomy (NCBI): domain Eukaryota; kingdom Viridiplantae; phylum Streptophyta; class Magnoliopsida; order Fabales; family Fabaceae; genus Glycine; species Glycine soja. Next base: position 36,353,264 of record NC_041008.1, read on the forward strand.
CAAGTTGCAACTCCCACTGACGAGTTAGGGCAGAGAAAATAGTCATCTCTGTTGGCGATTTAGTGCCTATATATACGAAAAATTCTTTCAACTACACGCTCACAATCACAGCTTTGAGTTTTCTAAATGCACAAGTAGCTTTAAGTTTTCTGAGTGTTTAGGGATATCCGCGTAAGGTTTTAAATTTGTTTCTTGAGCTTAAATATTTGAATCAGGTTTGTAGTTTTGAAATTAATAATTTGTGGTATAATTTTTTTAACTAATTTTTAATAGCAGTTAGAAGGTATAGTTTTGATTAATTTTTTAATTAAATTAGTTTTATATTTTTATTTCGTAATTTCCAGTAAAATAATTTGTATTATAATTCTTTTTTAAGTAATTTTTTGTAGCAGTTTGAATGTATAGTTTTTATGAAATTTTTAATTAAATTAGTTTTATATTTTATATGATTGTTTGTGTGTAAAAAATAAAAAAAAAAATTGTCATCAAATTTTTAATTGGTTTGAAATTTGGTTCTTGAGGGTTAAATTTGTGAATGAGGTTCGTAAATTTCAGTAAAATAAATTATATTATAAAATATTTATGAAGCAATTGTTTAGAGCAGTTTGAATTTATAGTTTTTAATAATTTTTTAATTAAATTAGTTTTATATTTTATATGCTTGTTTGTGTGTATAAAATAGAAGAAATATGTGATGATATTTATTTAAAGAAAATATTTGAGTCCCGAAAAAATTTGATAAATATGAAATTTTGAGTATATTTTTAATTAGATTAAGTTGGTGTTGATAGTTTGTTAATGTGTTAAAAATTAATGAAGCATGTATTGTCAAAAGTGTATGAAAGTAAAAAAAATGTGTAACATCATAATTATTTGAAGTAAGTATTTTGAGTGTGGAAATTTATTTTAATATAAAGTTATATTAATTTTTTAATTAGATAAGGTTGATGTTCATGATTTGTTGGTGTGTCTTAAAAATTTATTTGCATTCAACTTGAACGGTATTTAAAATTAAATTTTTTTCTCATTATATTTATTTGAAGTACGTATTTTGAAGTTATTATTGTGAAAATTAATTATTTATAAATAATACTAACTTTGTTTATGGTTTATTTGGGCTTTAAAGTTACTACCTTGGAATCGTTTTTTTTTTTAAGTGTTTACCATCCAAAATATTTCAAGTTAATAAATTTTTTATAGAAGAAAGTTTTAATGTCAAATTGTGTTGAAGAAAATTTTTGTGATTACATTTTACTATTTTGAATTTATTATGATTAATTAATTAAAATATTATTTTTGTAGGTACACGATGAATTCGGTTATAGCAGTGTTGTATTTCAATGGAAGGGTATATGAAGATAATGATGGTGTAATATTTGAAGGCAGTAAAAAAGCAATTAAGATTAAACGTGGAATTAATTTCAATGCTTTGAAGAAAAAAATTGGAGACAAGGTAAAATTACAAAATAATGAAATTATTTATGCTATCAGTTGTAGATTTTTAGTGTCAGGAAAATATATTGCCTTGCAAATTTGCAATGACGAAGATGTTGAAACGATACTGGAAAGTTTTAAATAACAAGAAGAAATGTCAGTTCTAGAATTGTACATAGAAAAGGATGTGGCTAGTGGTTCAATGTTTCATTCTGCAAATTCGGTTACATCATGTGAAAATTATTTATCTAATGATGACACACAACCGCCAACAAATATGAGCAATTTACATCTTGACGAAGATGATGATGATGATCTTGTGTCTAACTCATACGTTGAAGAGTCTTTAGACGAAGATGACAGTGTTGACGGTATATCTGATACAAACAATGAAGTCACCGAGATGATTCCACCAGTAAGAATTGTTCACCTAGCAGAAGGTATAATTTCCTCTTAAAAAATACTTCAATACATTTATTATTTCACGACAATTGTATTTAATGCCAAATAAGTATGATTTGAATTTTTTTTGGACTATAAGGTGTACAAGGAATTCAGAATCCATTTTGGAATGATGCTTTGCATTATAATAATATCAACTAGAGTCATCTTGATGAAGAGGACATTTGTGGTTTGGAGATGCCATCCAGTTTTAATGTTGGCCAAGAATTATATGTTGGCATGGATTTTGATAGTAAAGATGCGGTCAAGAATGCAGTCAAACAATATGTTATGAAGGTGCATCAAAGTTTCAAAGTGGTTGAAAGCAAATGGGACATGTCGTTTGTTGCTTGAATAAAAATGCAGATTGTCCTTGCCCTTTCTATATGAGGGCAATTCTATCTAAAAAAACTGATTCATGGAAAGTCACTCAATGGGGTGGACCGCACACATGTCTCAATATGACCATGACCCAAGATCACGAGAAACTTGATTCAGATTTAATTGCCACTTGTGTAGTAGGTACGTATTTTATGTTCATATTATGTTATTGTTTAGCCTTAATTGTCATTTAAATTTTGTTATTCTATTGACAGGCATGATCAGAGAAGATCCATCGATAAAAATTTCATTGATTCAAGAGAGGATTAACAGTCAATTTGCGTACAAGGTGTCGTACAAAAAAGCTTGGTTGGCGAAACAGAAAGCCATTGCTATTGAATATGGCGATTGGGATGAGTCATATGCGAAACTTTCATCGTGGCTAACACACATGCAAAATCATTCTCTTGGATCGTATTTTCAAATACTACATGACGATTTTATCGTTGGGAATACGGTTAGTCGCGAACACCGCCAATTTCATAGAGTTTTTTGGACTTTTGGCCAATGTAAAGAGGCTTTCAAGTACTGTAAGCCAATCATATAAGTTGACGGCACACATTTGTACGACAAATACCGTGGGACCCTCTTAATGGCCACATCACAAGATGGAAATGGTGGTGTCCTTCCTCTAGCAGTCGCGGTGGTCGAAGGTGAGACGTTGACAGCGTGGTCATGGTTTTTGGCACACTTGCGTGAACACGTCACAGATAAAAATGGTATTTGTCTGATATCTGATCGACACGCGAGTATAAAGTCCATTGTTGCTAATGAAGCACTTGGTTGGCAACCTCCCCACGGTTATCATGTCTACTGCGTGCGACACATAGCAAGCAACTTCAATCGAAAATTCAATAATGCCAAACAAAAAGAAATGTTGAAGAAATTGGGTAAGATTTCATATTTGATTATCAAGTTTATTTAACTTTCATTTATACTTAAAATTGTTATTCATAACTTATTTTATGCAGCCTGCACTCCTTGCAAGCACATTTTTTATCAAAATTTAGAAAAATTTCTTGAACTAAGTCCAGCCATAGCCACATGGATTGATTGCATTTCAAAGGAAAAATGGACGATGGCTTATGATAGAGAAGGACGTCGATATGGCCACATGACAACGAACCTCTCAGAATGTATCAATAAGGTTTTAAAGGATTGTCGCAACATTCCCATAACAGCATTGGTGAAATCAACGTACAGTAGGTATCGAAAGTACTTTGTTGAGCGTGACCGCCAAGCCCAAAGACAGTTAAATAAAGGCCAAGTATATTGTTCAAAGCTTGTTAAAGAACTGAGGGAAAATCAAGAACAAGCTTGTACGCACATCGTTCACGTGTATGATATCCACTCCACAAGGTTTGAAGTAGAGAAGAGCTTCAACCTTATAACGCAACGTGGCGGACAAAAGTGGGCAGTTAACTTGAATGGTCATCATTGTCAATGTGGAAGGTATTCTGCGCTTCACTATCCATGTTCACACATTATTGCAGCTTGTGGTTACGTGAGCATGAATTACTACCAATATATAGATGTTGTTTATACAAACGAGCACATCTTAAAAGCTTACTCCGCATAATGGTGGCCTCTTGGGAATGAAGCGGCTATTCCTCCTTCTGATGACGCATGGACACTTATCCCTGATCCAACTACAATTCGTGCGAAAGGTCGGCCAAAATCAACAAGGATAAGAAATGAGATGGATTGGGTCGAACCATCTGAGCACCGACCAAAATGTAGTAGATGTGAAGCCGAAGGGCATAACAGGCGTCGCTGTCCAATGCAATTTGAGCGTGGGAGTTGTTCAAATCGTTGATTTATGTATGTTAGTCGAGTGACTTGTATTTGTTTACGTTCTATTCAATGTATTGAATTTATGGGGTTCAATGAATTCGGTAGTTAAAAACATTTTGGCTTTTGTACATTACTTATTTGTGGGGTTCAATGAATTCAGTAGTTAAACCCTATACCCTAAACCCTAAGTCTAAACCCTAAACCTAACTCCTAAACCTCACCCTAACCCCTAAACCCTAAACTAGCTCATACACCCTAAGGCGTAAACCTAAACCCTAAACCCTAACCATTAACCCTCAACCCTCAAGTCTAAACCCTAAACCTAACTCCTAAACCTCACCCTAACCCCTAAACCTAAACCCTAACCACTAACCCTAAACCCCAAACCCAAACCCCTAAACGCTGAACACTAATCCCTAAACCCTAAGGCAATTAATGAACTAACGGGTATTCAAATTGATACTAAAGGAGAACCCTAAACCCTAAACCCTACCCACTAACCCTAAACATAAACCACTAAACCAAAACACTAGCCACTAACCCTAAACCTAAACCCTACCCACTAACCCTAAACCTAAACCACTAAACCTAAATACTAACCACTAACCCTAAACCTAAACACTAACCACTAACCCCAAACCCTTACCACTAACCCTAAACCCTAAACACTAACCCTAAATAGTAACCACTAACCCCAAACCCTTACCACTAACCCTAAACCTAAACCATACTCATTAACCCTAAACCACTAACCCTAAACCCTAACCACTAACCCTAAACCATACCCACTAACCCTAAACCTAAACCACTAACCCCAAACCCAACCACTAACCCTAAACCCTAACCACTAACCCCAAACCCTTACCACTAACCCTAAACCCTAACCACTAACCACAAACCCAACCACTAACCCTAAACCCTAACCACTAACCCCAAACCCTTACCACTAACCCTAAATCCTAACCACTAACCCTAAACCATATACTTAGTTTGATGCGCGACATAAAAATAGTCATTATGATTACTACCTTTACTTATTTTGATTTGTCTACTTTAATTTTTCTTTATGACTTTATTTATTATTTTAGTTTGATGCGCGACATAAAAATAGTCATTATGATTACCACCATTACTTATTTTGATTTGTCTACTTTAATTTTTCTTTATGACTTTATTTATTATTCTAGTTTGATGCGCGACATAAAAATAGTCATTATGATTACCACCATTACTTATTTTGATTTGTCTACTTTAATTTTTCTTTATGACTTTATTTATTGTTCTAGTTTGATGCGCGACATAAAAATAGTCATTATGGTGTCTGCGATGGTGATTCCATAACAAATAGTCATTGAAAATGCAATTCCATAACAAATTCTATAACAAGTAGTATGAGATACCATAAATTAAGTCTGAAATTCAAATTACAAAGATACAACACAAATTTCAAATAGAGACATCAAAATCAGTCATTATGGTGTCCGTGATGGCGCGAGGATGTGCCACATGGTCGATCCCACCTTCGGGCTTGACGATTCGGATTTCTTATTGCGCGCTATCTCCGCCCTTGTTGCTCAGCCTCTGCAGAAAACTCGTGACTCAAATCAACACCTAATAAGTCACCCATATCAGGTATTGCTCCGGGTACATCCCATTGCGGACCTAATGGGGCATTAGGTGTTGCCATTAGGGCATCATGTTGCTGCGAAGGGGTCATGGTCGGCCATGAAAAATGAGGATGTGTTTCCGCAACACCACCAAACGAATGTTCGCTTGCAGACATATCAGTGTCATGACCTTCGAAAGGATATTGATACATCTGCGAAGGATACTGAGAAAATGTTGGTGGCGTGTAATACATTCCATGGTCACGCTGCTCCATTTGTTGGGGAAAATCTTCCGCTTGAACAATCTCCCTTCGTCTGTCAAAACCTCGAGTTTCAACACTTGACTGAAGCATGTGAAACTGTTATGGGGGAAATCGACGCTCTGATGCTGGACCATGTGCCACAGGCTCAGTGATCCTCTCTTGCTCTTGGGATAAAATCGCTAACTTTTCCATATATGGCACGAGATCATCAACTGTCCATGTGTTTCGCCCTTGTGGTGACACCATATACTGCAATGTCTCCGCAACTTCACCCTGCAATTATTAGGGTAAGCAAATTAATGTCGATGCTTTAAAAAATAAATTAAAGTTAAATAATTAAAAAGAAATAAATACCAATGTAGTTGTGTTTGCATTGTTTGGGTCGACAAACATTTTTGTTTTTCGCCTATACCAGACCATGTAATTCGAGTTAAAACTCAATAGGCCCTCCTGTCGAGAATAAACGTCGACCCTAAACTCAGCTCAATTATTCCACTGACTGATAAATGGGGCCAACAGCTGGAACCAATTTTCATCTTGTTTGCCTTTCAGCGTTAGCCCATGGATATTCTGTGGTTGCGAAGGAGACTCCGGAATAGGTTGTTACATTCCAAATTGTCGCAACACTCTATCCGGTTGGTGCCACTCTATAACATGGAAACAAATGAGTGGCACCACTGCGCACCATGCCACACTGCCAACCAAACAAATGGGAGGCAACATCGACATAACAGTTGTTGTGTAAGGCTCCCACAGAAACTGCATACAATAACACAATTGTTAATTTATCTTAAACCATGACATTTTATTTATTATTTAACGAATACATAATGATCTTGTTACCTCATGTCGTTTCATGATATCCAATTTGCGACGGAAAACTATTAGATCATCATTGCCAATATGTTGGTTTCCACGTCGCAGCCACCTACAAAAAAATGTGAAATAATTAGTGCTGACGCGTTACATTATTGATTATTTTCAAATGAATTTTTTTTAAACAGCTAACCTGTGTTCGAGTGGTTTGTTTTCTATTATAGGAGGAGTTCTCTTTGGAGCCAAAGTCGTGCCGCGTTCCCATGTCCACATTTGGATTAAGATGCACATACCTCTGACTGATTTTATTTTGTAATCGGTAGCGCTGCACATCTCTCTGTATAAATAAGCAAGCACGGCAGGTCCCCATGCATACGTGCTGCACTGCTCAAAGTCCCGTAAAAATTGGAGGTACCTTAGGAAAACTTTACTGCTGCTTTTATCAACAAATAGAACACTTCCTATGAATCTGAGGATCCATGCACGGGTAAACTTTTGTAATTGTTCTACGTTACCGTCATGGATATTTATTTCTGAAAAATGGTGAGTCAGCCAACTTAATTTGACCACACTGCCTTGAAGTTCACCTTCCTGTGGTCTGACTCCCAATAATTCTTCACACAATTCAGCCCAATCAAGATTAGTCTGATCAATTAATGGTGCCCCCTCAGTACGAAGACCTAACAAGATTGACACATCTTGAAGAGTAATCGTAGCCTCTCTGCATCTCAAGTGAAACGTGTGTGTATCGGGCCTCCATCTTTCAATCAAGGTTGTAATTAATGAAGAATTAATTTTTAGGTACCCCACCTTCATTATCCAATAAAATCCACATTGGCGAAGCAGAGGAATAATTTCCTCTAGTATTTCTTCTTGTCCTTGATAGATGGGTACAACTCGTCTGATATGTAATTTTCTGTCTGGTTCCCCATTCCAAACATGTTCGGAAACATGTTTAGGTTGCAGCCATAAAATGTCTCCATCTATTGGACCAAACTTAATGTGTATACCAGATGAAGATGACGATGAAGATGCCATTGATACTGTAAAGTAAAATATAATACAAAAAATTGACAACAAAAATTTTACATTAAAAAATTAACTACACTTAAAAAAATCAATTAAATATACATACCAAATAATTAAAATCTGAATAAATAACAAAATACATAAATTTGAACAAATAACAAAATTAAAAATAACAATACATACACAAATTTAAATAAATGTTCTAAAATACTCTACAAATAACAAAATTACAAATTTAATAGCTACACAAATTTAAATAAATGACCAAATTAAAATACATAAATTTTTACACGTACAAAAATTTAACACAAAAAAACTTAAAATACTACCTAAAATACTCTACAAATAACAAAATTCAAAATTACATACCTACACAAATTAAAATAAATGACCAAATTAAAATACATAAGAAAATTAAAAATTGTTACACGTACATAAATTTAACACAAAAATACTTAAAATACTACCTAAAATACTCTACAAATAACAAAATTAAAAATTACATACCTACACAAATTTAAATAAATGACCAAATTAAAATACGTACATAATAAAATTATAAAATAAAACACGTACATAAATTTAACACAACAAAACTTAATTTACTATCTAAAATACTCTACACATAACAAAATTAAATATTAAAATACCTACATAAATTTAATTAAATGACCATATTTTTTTTCCAATTATTAAAATTTAAATTAAATAAAAAATATTATACACAAAAAAAATGGTATTAAATCAAAAAAATTTCATGGAATAAAAAATTTAAACAACGTATATATATAAAATTAATAAAATATCATATATTTCAATAAAAACTATAAATAAGTCAATTAAATAATATTCACATTCTAACTAAACCTAAAATACCATATATAAAATACAAATAATATCATACAAACCTAATAAATCTAAACCAAATAATAATAACATAACAACTAAAATTAACGTACAAATAATTTTATCACAAATAATAACATACAAATTTAAAAAATCTTAACAAAATCATATTAATAAATTCACTACAACTAACGTACAAATCATAATATACCAACTCAAATTTGTAACATATACATCTAACACAAATAATATCAATATTTCAATGTACTACTTAAAATTTAAAAATTTCATCTAACATCAACAAACGTAGCATATGTATATATAAAACAACTAATACCATGATAATTTACAAAATTTAAAGAAAATAATATATATCAATTTAACTATAACTAACCTAACATATATCTATATATATAACACAACTAATAACATATAATTTTTAAAACCTAACTTAAATAATATTAACCTATCAACTAAAGTTACCAAGTTAAGAACCACTTACCAAGCACAAAAATCACGTAATAGGAAGAGGAGAGAAACCACGTATAAGGAGTGAAACCACGTACAAGGAGTGAAACCACTTAAAGAATAAAGCACAACCCTACAAACATTAACAAAATATTTACCATTCATATATATATATATATATATATACACACACACACACAACAAATATTTACCATTCAAAAATACTTAACAAAAACAAAAGACGGGAACAAAATAAGAAGAACGCAGTGTAATGGAGGAACTTATGAAGAAGAATAACAAAGCAATGGAAGCAAAGGAAAGAAGCGCAACTGTGCACTCTCGGGAGCTTCTTCTTTTATAATGGAAGAGGGTGAAAAATTTCAAAATCAAGCAACTCGCCAGCCATGCTGGCGATCCCAGTGAAAGGCAAACCGCCAATGGTAGTGGCGATTTTGCCTGCACCCTGCAGACCCGTCCTGCACTGCACTGCCATGGCCTGCTCTCACAGGGCTAGACCTGCACCCTCAGTCTATTGGAACTTGCCAGTTTGACTGGCGGTTCCCTATGCGCATGTGCATATCGCCACTTCGAATGGCGATTTCTACCTTGCATGGGCATATCACCACTGGCAGTGGCGAGTCCTTCACGGAGACCAAACTCGCCAGTGGTTCTGGCGGTTTGGCTGCATGCCCCATGCATTTTACGTATAAAACTGCCCCCTCCTGGAAAATACTCGAAAACAACCCCATCTGGGGAAATAGTTTGTAAAACTACCCCAAATGGGGAAATTTGCCTCCACACTATCGTTGTGACACCTTTTACTCCGACATACATATAGTGAAAAGAAACATAAAACAATGAGAGTAATTTAAAAAGACTTACTTCACAACTCAATATAAAACTTTTCAATAGAGTGAAAGGTTCACATTTACCAATTAACCAAGTTAAAACTTATCGGTAAGAATATAAAAACATGTTTCCGCTCCAAACAAAGACCGTACCGATACTACAACAGAAATTTCAATGAGAAACATAGAAGTAAATCATGTTCAACTACATATCTCAAACTAGCATATGATAAAAATAATATAAAACCCTAAGCCCTGATGTCACATCCTATAAGAGCACGATGTTCCAACGTCCTCTAACATGAGGCTCTCCATAGTCGTCCACCTAATCATCTGCTCCCATGGACACAAGGTTCGAGATCATCACAAAATCCAAACACAAACAACACAGAGGAAGTGAGTTGTCACATTCCTAGCTAATAGAGAGAAACGAGATAACATGTAGATATACATATCATGTTAATGAAATATAGCTTACTTAAACATAACTCACGTCATTCCACCACTTATTATATAACATCACGTTTCAACACAACACATCTCACACATTTTCACATCATTCACGTACTCAAGGATCAAAACACAATATCACTCAACTAGTCAATAATGATCAATACACAAGCATTATGTAACAAATATACTAAGACTCAATCTAGATGCAATGTGGTACTATGTCAGTGAAAAACCTCGTCGGGCGCCCAAGAGTACATGACAAGATAAACCACACACTAGTAAGTTAGGTCACTCTCACTTAGTAAAATCATAGGGAGACCAATTAGAGTCATGCTGTTTTGCGAGAATACTCCAACCATGTGGAATTGACACAAGGTTATAGGAGCACTCAAACCAGATGTATTTAACCTCAAGGCCTAGACTCCAAAGAGTCCATCAGTGCCTCTCCCTCCTGATTCAAGTTCTACCTAGAAAATATTTTAACTCGCAAACTCTATCTATGAACAATACAAAGCACACAACTCCTCAATTGTTCTCAGAATAATTTTAACTCGTCGTGCCTCAAAGTAATTCAACTCGTCAGGTTCCCATAGTTGATCCCATAGCAATACTCGTTGCGCAAAAACTCATTTTCCTAAAAGGATCCACAGTCGTGTGATTGTACAGTTCATAACTCACAACTCAATGCACACAACATCTCAATACACGTATGATCTCACAATTTAATACATACTCAACTTGTCACGTACACAGTTCATCACACTTTCATAATCCAAAGACAATGTGTTATCACGCCTCATGCATCATATACATACCACACAGTAATAACATTAATATGTTATATTCATATGGTTAATCATCTCATTAAAACATGTGTTTATAATCACATATGTGTCACTAGAGTTTGAACTATGTAATACACACAACTATTCAATTATTTTCAAAATCATTTTAACTCGTCGCGCCTCAAAGTAATTAGACTCGTCAGGTTCCCACGGTGAAGCCTATCATAAAACTTGTCGCGCATTAATTCATCACCCTTAAAGAGTCTTACAGTTATGTGATTGTACAGTTCATAACTCACACCTCAATGCATACAAAATCTCAGTACATATGTATTTTACAATTAAACATATACTCAATTTATCACATATATTCAATCTCAATCACAATGTTATAATCTCAAAGCAACATATTAGCACACCTCATGAATCATATATACATCACACATTATTAATATTTAAATGGCACAAAACATGTCTATATTAAATCGAACTATATTATTTTCAATTAAAAAGAGTTAATAAATAATTAAACTAAAAATGCATTGAAAGTATTTATCGTTGAATCTTAATATATTAATTTCCTTCAATTTAATTTTATTTTTTGAACTATTAATTCCTAATTTATTTTAACAATTCATATACATAAATATGTGTTATAATCATCAACATCTAATAAGCTTATGAGACCAAAATATGACAAAGAATGTTTCCAACAATCTAATTCTCACGTTAATCTAGTAAATCTTGTCCTATTCTTTATATATCTTTATGATTATCCAATTGATTCAAGAGCAAAGCGCAACCCTACACATTCGAGTGATATCATGGAGTATTATATAAAAAATCTTTCCGACCATCATTAATAAGCAAAATACGAAGGTTATTGGCATTTAATTGAACAATAATATATTAAAATCAACTAGATATTTCGTGACACGAATATACTAAAAGCACACTTAATTCACGATAATAAAGTAATCAAACATACAATTTATAGGTACGAGAAACAAGAGAAAGACACACATTATAATAATAGATAAATTTTTAAAGCACGAAGCAAGGAAATATAACACATCAATTTCACAACAATTTCGCATCGGAACATCAATTGGTTCGCCAAACACAATGAATATGTGATTAAAAGCATGCGAAAATAATTGAATTTCATAAAAGGTATGTCAAACCCAAATGTAAGTAACTTATCCCTTACCTCTAAGCAGGCTCACATGTGTAGTTTGGCAGCGATAGCGGCGTCTCTACTAAGATTCCTCAAACTTTTCCTCTGGTTGTTTTGTTAAGATTTCCAAGCGTTAGAGAGAAAGATAAGGAATTGAAGCCTCAATTTCACTATCTCTGTGCGAGGGACATATATCTCTTTACAGACATTATTTCACAAACTCCAACGATGCGAATGTGCAAGAATGAGTTTTAAAGCTGGTGTCCAAATTTCAGGACAATCCAACGGTTAACAAGTCCGGGATAGATTTGGGTGTATGCGGGGAAAAGAGAGTTTTAGGAGAAGAAGAAGGGAAAACAAATTTTAGAGAAAGAAAGAGCGTAAACATAATTACTGATCTAATATGTCTCTATTTATAGCTAGGGTTCTGAGTCTACTATTTATTCTATTTTTTTTCTTTATTATACTATTTCATAAAAGTGAGCTCTATTTTACTTCCTATTAAATAAATAAATAAAACATCTTTTTTATTTTCTAAAAATACATATTTATTTTATTTACATTAAAATCATTATTTTAATTAATAAAACTATTTTTTCTTATTTATTTAATTACAAAAATCTCATTATTTTCTTAAAACTTTATTTATTTTTAAATAAACCCTTTTTTAATTTATTTTACAAAAGAGGGATATTACATTAATCTTCATGATGGAATCCTAATTTAGGTGGAAAGAACAATTTAAAGATTGATAAGTTGAGAATGATTTGCTACTAAAATTAAAATTCTTTAATAAGCACTTAATGTTTCACACAAGAATCAAGATAAACACTCTTAAAAACTGTCAACAAAGTATTTAAGAAGTTTATTTATATTTGTTACTAATAATCCTAAATTAGATTCAATGTCCAATAACTCATGTAATAATTAAACTTAAAAATACCTATAAAAAGTCGTGAAAACTCATTATAAGTTCAAAAATAGACCCAAAATATAAACTTTATTTATTCTGTCCTCTGGACAAACAAGCAACAAAATACATTGGGTGTCTTTTATGACAGCTAAATTTGTTTAATACGCCTAAGCACAAACAAGCAACTCCTTTAGTGCTTGCTCTCCCTATAATCTTTCATCAAATTGAATTACAATATTGAAAAGTAGTATCATTAAATTGATCAAAATCAATCAATTTGAAACTACTATTTTATTTGCCAAAATCTTCAAACAATACATATAAGAAAAACAAAAATATAGCAAGTTGTACGTAGGGAGCAATTGTCTCATGGCCACTGCCAGGAAGGACGAAACATAGGCATCACGGCAAACTTCATGGTACCGTTATTGCAATGGAAGCCGTTTCGCTCGCCACAGGCAAAGTAGTGAGGCTGCCACCTCTTCAACACAAACTTGAAGCCCTCTCCTGTGCCTTGCGTGGGATTTGCCAACATCTTAGCCTTTTTAATGTCACACTTCAAGAAGCTCCCAAAACTTTTGAACATGTACACGCTGTGTGGGAAACTAGTGGGGTTTGGAGCATCATATTTGAAAACTGCATCACAAATTCAATCAACTCGTGCTTATGTGTTAGCATGTGGCATAATTAATCAGCACGACATAGAACCCAATTAGCTTTACATACTTCAATGGCAACTAATTATTCCTTTTATACTTACAAAACATATTTACATGCATTTTTCATATTTGTAAGAATTAAAAATAAGTAATTTAAATATGACTAGGAGTTTACAACAACTGAGACATCTTATTTAACTAATCAAGCTAAATCCCTAACTATTTACATGCAATTTGAGTGTATATGAAAATATAATGGATTCTTCCCAACTTAATTATAACTAATATTGAAGCTATTATGCTCGTATTTTACTAGAAAATCTCACCCAGAGTATCGTTGAGGTAAAATGGGGCATTATTGAAGGCCCAATCGGTGTAGTTGAAACCGTAGTGCCAATGCTCAGAACCACCCACGAGAATCTGCCTGGATTGTTGTTGTGTTTTGTTTTGAGGATGATTCCCAAATCTAGACCACCAATCAGTGTAGTTGAAACCAAAGGACCAGTCCGTATTGGCCATGCTCACTGAAAACATTGAAGCACTTATAACAACTAGTATCATCACTACATGTCTAAACTTCACACCCATGGTATTGGTATATTTTCCTATATATATAGTTTCACAGGAGCGGCTCAAAAACAAGGGAATTATTGTACGAAATGTGAAGTATGATTTGCTATGTGTTGTTGGTACAATGGTTGAAGTTAATTATGGGTATTTATATAGGGAGAGAGAAGGGGGGAAAATCGAGCCAGCGAGTGATGAAAAATATGGTGGTGCAAAATGGCCAAATCAACTTCTAATTTTTTAGTTTTATTTTTAAAATTTGTTGGTTGGTATACTACAAATTGAATAGTTGTATGTGCGTGTGTTTCCCTACGTTTGGCCGGTCAACTTTTGTTCCACGCCTGGCCTCTTTCAAGGAACATGTGTTAGGCCTGATCGAATAAATAACTAATACTGTTTTTTGTTAGATAAAGGAAAATAGCGAGGAGATTGTATGTTCGTGTATTTTGAACTATGACAAAAAAGAAAAAGAAGAGATGAATTGAAGCCATTATCTAAGTGTAAATTAAAAGGCATGATCTCATTTTCTTCACACCAACAATTTTTATTCTGCTACGTACATACTCTTGTATGTGAGGAAATATTAGTAAATCTCATATGGTCGAGCATTTTCCATAGCGCTAGCTGGTGCCATGCACCGTCTTTTTTTTTCTTATCCTTTTTTTTTAGTTGCTAGATAATGCTATTTTTTTTTCTTCAATTAATTTCTTGATTTTTCTCATACATTTCCAACACAACGTTATTCAAATTCACATCACACTATTGATACTAGTTTTTTTTCTTTCTCTCGCAATAAAGGAATTTACATCACACTATTATTGTATTATTTCTATTATTTTAATATTGTATTCGATTACACTAATCAACACAATAAAAGTGTAATGTTTAATTAAGTATGTTATTGTATTTTTTTAACCTGATTAGAAATATTTTTAAGATATAATACAAAAGACTAATTACTTATCCAATCTCATACTTGTTCAAAATTTATGTTTTAGTTCTTACACTTAAAATTACTTGTCTTAGTCCTTGCCTTCCAAACTTATAGGAACTAAAACTAATTAAAAAATATTTGTATAGAGACAAAAATAAATTAAAATGTGTAGGTGCAAGGACTAAGGTGACTAGTTTCTAGAAACATAGGGACTAAAATGCAAAGATTATGCAAATATAAGTATCAAATGAGTATTCTTTTTTTTTTCTTCCAAAAGTATCAAATAAGTAATTAAACAATGTAAAATTAATAATAGAATGTATAATATAAAAAATAACATTAAAATAAGTTATCTAAAAATAAAAAACTACAAGAGTTTAACATTATTTTAAAAATTATAATGATCCCAAACTATATTTTTCAATAAAATAAAGTTAAAAATTATATAAAAATATCATATATACATGTTTATTTTGTCATTTTATATTCATTAATTATTTTAATAAATATTTTTTTAGTCTTTAAATTTTTATAATTATTTTTTAAGTCTTAAAATTTTTGTTTTGTTGTTTTTATAGTTTCTCAAATTTTTGAAAAGTTACTTTTAGTTCCTTTTGTTAGTTGAGTTCATAGTTTTACAATTTGTGATGATTTTTAATGAAAAAAAAATTATTTATTTTCAATTCAATTTTATTAAAAGTAATTTTAGATGATTTTAAACTACCAAAATATTTGATTCGTAATATGGTTTGGTGGTATTTTTTTTTACATATTTTGACGATTTTAAAGAAGAAAAATAAAACATGAATGCAAAATTGTGACAATTGTTTTACATATTTTGATAGTTTTAAACTATCACAAGTCATTTTTAAATAAATTAAATTAAAAAAAAATGATGGTAAAAATCTCTATAAATTATAACACTATTAACACAAAGAATTAGAGATATTTAAAGTAATTTTTTAAAAATTTGAGGGACTAATAAAAATCATATTTTATTTTGAAGGATTAAAAAAAACAATTTTAAAAAACTAAAA
This sequence comes from Glycine soja, assembly GCF_004193775.1. Taxonomy (NCBI): domain Eukaryota; kingdom Viridiplantae; phylum Streptophyta; class Magnoliopsida; order Fabales; family Fabaceae; genus Glycine; species Glycine soja. The sequence continues at coordinate 36,369,716 of NC_041008.1, forward strand.
ATATATTTAAATATTTTGTTTATAATATTTGAGCTAGCATAGGGTTTTTAAAAAAAAATATGCGATCATATATGTTTGACACGTTGTAAACAGCAATCTAAACACACACTTTATATAACTTTTATTTTCTTTACATTTGTAATGTATGTTTAAAACACACTATGAGCAGAAGGTTTAATTAAATTGAGTCTCTGATTAGATCAAAGTCAGCTTGTAATGATAATGATAATATTATTAACAGCAAAACACACAAATATTTTCTAAAATTTGAATATATTACACGTGTATTTTGTGATTATTTGATTCCTACATAAATATTCATTGTTTTGGAATTTTAGTTATACTAGTATTTCTTATCGAGTAATAAATTTTGTTTATCAAGAATAGTCATGTTTTTTTTTTCCACCATGTGTTTAAATCATACACGATAAAATTATTGTACGTTCTGATTTTCATGTATTCGTTGATTGCAAGATATTGAGCCACTTCTTGTTTTATTGTAAAGCACAAATGAAGATTCAAATTTTAATAAATAAAAATTAGAATTGAATTGAAGACACTGGGCAGAAGACGTAAATGTTAAGGAAGACTAGCGAGCCTGCCAATAGCTGCAGTATTATAGCACTTATTTATGAATTGCAGTGCTAGCCTGTTGGGATCGTGTCTGATAATCTGAGATGATTCTGGCATTTTTCCTTCATAAAACCATTGAATTTGAGTTAGATGTTCATGAGGACCAGAAAGCTAGTGGAAATGAACTAAAGAATTCTCATTTTAAGGCCTGTTTGTTTGTGTCTTTTTAAAAGAAAAGAAAAAAGTGTTTTGATGATTTGAAAAACTTGTTTAAGATTTTTATTATAATTGGATAAGTGTTTTGAGGAAAGCAATAAAAGCATAAAAGTTTCTTCTAGTGCTTTTGTCAGAAGTTAAAAAAAAGTAGTTTTTGAGGGAAAAAGCCTCTGAAAGCATTATAATGAAAACACTATTTTTCAAAGCTTATTCAAACGGACCTCTAGTCACTCAATCTGCCAACCTAAACACCCATCCCTAACGTTTTTATTATGAAAGTAATTTTAGGAAAGCTCATTCTTTTTTGGTTTAATTAAACCGTGGAGGTTATAGACAGGTTAAATAAGTTTCAATAGTTCATTTAGTTTTTTGAAATACATGAATTCTTTCAACTAGGGAATTGAATGCTAGCTCCTGCACCTATGTACTTTGTTACTCATAGAAAACATTGTTCTATATTCTTCTGGTAAATTCTGTTGGTATGTAGTATTTTGTATTTGTCTGATTGCTTTACCTCTGTTTTGTTCATATACAGGGACTTGAGAAGTATGTTCTGACAAAGTTATTTGTTCGTGTATTTGCTTCACTTCCAGATGTATTTGCTCTTGTATCTTTAAGTCGGTGGAAAAATTTACTTTTAAGTCAAGTAGATGTTTACGGTGACCGTTGTAATTCTGACAGATAAAGATGATAGTCATTGAATCCAAGCGAGAATTCAAATCCTAATAGAACATATTTGGAGTTTCTAATTTGGGGATTCAAAACATGTGAGAAAATAAAAAAAGATGATTTTAGAACTATGAAAAATAATTTTGATTTTTTACAAATACACTGACAATGTTAATTTACTTAATTAACAGATTTGACCAGGGATAAAAAAAATACATTTTAAAATAAAAAATATGTGTATAATATATTCAGACTTGAAGAGGTATTTATATAACTTGTTGTATTATTAATATTTCAAAACTAAGGGAAACTAGTCTAGTGGAGTAGAAATGTAGAATTAATTAAGTCCACAAAATGGTGGATGGTTTCATACTTAGTGTAAATGAGATACATGGCAACTTGAGTGATGACCGATGCAATGATGACGGTTGAATGGCGTACCATTACATTGAAAGCCAACCTAATATTAACTTCCTTTCATGGTTTCAAAAATTAAAAAGTAATAGTAATTTTTATTTTTCGTGTATAACAAGAGTTTGTTTTTTTTATCTAATCTAATATTATATAATTTAATTTAGAAATTAGCTTTTTTTAGTGAATATGGCTGATCAAACAATTTTTAAAACTATGAGGAAATAAACCCTAGAATAACCAGCTAACAGTAATACATTGAAATGTGGGACAATAACTCTACTTTTATCCTGCTTTTGTCTCCTTTTCTTTCTTTTTTTTTACAAAAAAAAAACAATAATAATTTGAGAGATCATAACATTTTTTTATAATAATTAAATAATCTTTATGAATAATTATCTTTAGAACTTTATAATCAAATATTTCTTATTTTTATTTTGCTCATCATAATAATAAAAAGAAGATTTATGATATATACACATAATATAATCCATACGAAATGATGATGTTATAAATCTCAATAAATTTATTCTTATAAAAATCACTTTAATATGGACAAAAAAATTATAGATAACATATATAATATATAATTTAATCTTATATGTAGACTCAAATATTAAAAATATGTAACAAATAAATAATTATGCCCTCAATGAGTATTATTGAAAATGACACTAACATTTATAGGTGGGTATGACAATGAGTAAGCTAGAACAATTTTAGAGTAAGATCTTGGAGATGAATCTTAAGTTCAAGATCTATTTTTGTCAAGATCCAACACTAGGGACATATATTGGGTCTCCAAGGTGGAGGATTGCTTCTTCCACAAGAATCCTAAAGATATGTATCATTTTTTACTCAACAACAACAGCAAACCAAAATCTAAAATTAAAAAAAAAAGGATTTGTAGCAACAAGGTAGGTGTGATGGTCGTCACTAGCAATTGTGGAACAACCGATAGTGTGAATCTGAAGAGGAGCATGCATGGAGATCGTCGATCTATGCAAGTTTTGCAAGATCGCCTACCATGGAGGCAAGATCGTGTGCTTCTTTTTAGAGATTTGTAAGATCCTTGTTGATGGAGGCCAAATCATGATGGAGGCAAGATGAGGGTGTGAAAGAGAAGAAGAGAGTGGGGTGGAGATAAAGGGCAAAGAGTCGTAGAGGGAGGGTCATTGGGAAGGGGGAAAAGAAAGGGACAGGTTGTGGAAAAGAGTAGAAGAAAGAATCATTAGAAGAAAGAATCATGGGATTTGAGAGGAAGAAAGGTATGTTAGAGAAAGAGGAAAGTGAGCGTGAATAGGAAAATTCAAGTGAGTAAGTTTCTTTTTTTTTTTTAAAAAAAAAAATCAACTTACATTAAAAGTGGAGTATATTGTAGGACCTATAAAAAATATTAAAGATCCCAAAGTAAGATGTATCATTAGAGTAAAAAGTGGGAGAGATTTTAAAATTTATGAGATCTATCACTAAAGATGCTCTAATGAGTAATTTACTTAATCTTTCCAATCCTTTTCTTTGTATACGATGTAACAAGTTTGGATATGTAAGATGTAGGTTTAAAATTTTAAAACTCAATCATATTTCAATCAAATTTTACTAGGTTTGAGAAAAATCTATAAAAAATATACCATGTATTATTTCTAAAAATTTTAAAGTAAATTACACTTATACTCCCTAAAATTTCGTGATATTACACAAAACTTCCTATTTTTCCTACTTATATATTAACTTCCTTAATTATTTTTAAAATATTACATTTACAACTTTTATACATTATATTGTTTCCCTTAATTGTTTATATTATTTTCTTTTATTAATGATCATGCACTTATAATATAAATTTTTTTTTATATTAAGATGCAATTTTAAATTAAAATTATCATTGACATGAATTTTAAATAAGTTATCACAAAAGTTAACAGACTCATCATATATAATATATAATATGCTGTGATTGAACAACTGTACAAAGTTATTTTATAATGTTAGTTCATACTTTTTTTTTTTTACAAATTGTGTATTTTTGGGTATAAACAAAGAGCCATAGATACCTGGTGAACGACAATAATTTGGTCGTCGTTTCCTCTCATTTCCCAAATCAGTTCACGCTCGTGTCATGTGCTTCTGTTTCTAGGTTCCCCCAACTGACGCAAGTAGAAAAACTTGAAAATTTGAAACAGAAGCAGAAGAAGGAAACACAGACAGAACTGAGAGTGAGTGAGAGCAGAAGAAGGAACGTAGCAACAATGGGTCCAGCGGCAAAGACGACGACGATGCGTTCGATCTCTCAAGAAGCGTTCGAAGAACTGGTGAATGAGAACATCGACGACCTCGGCATGGACCCCACCGAGGCCCTCCAAGACGCAATCCAAACCCTCACTCTCCAAGGCGTCGATCTCTCAGGTCAAGTTCTTCTTCTCTTCTCTTCTTCCTTCTCACTCTCTCTTTCTCCTAATCTCAAAACGCCGTCGTTTCGCAGGCATCGTCACGTGCGTCCCCGGAGAAACCAACCCCGTCATCGAGTGCTTGGACCGCTTAAGACACCTTGAAACCGAACCGGACCAAAACCTAATCGCGCAAGCGTTTAACACCCTCCACGAGTTGTGCGCAAATCCAAATTCTGATTCAAATTCAAATGTGGCTATTGCAACCAAAAACGGCGCCGTTGAGCTAGCTTGTTCGCTCTGTTCCAAAATTTCTCTTGCCGCCGGATCTCACGTTGTTCCCCTTGTCTCCGCATTAAACGCGTTGTCGTCGTTGCTTCACGGTTGTGACTCGTTTGATTCTGAATTTCTGAAACATTATTGCCGTTTTGCCGCTGTTCTGAATTTCTCAAGGGACTGATTACTGATTTGGTTTCTCTGTTGGAGGGTGCAGATGTTCAGAGCACGGGGGCTTTTCATCGCTGCGACGGGCCGAGGATTGTGATGGCTTTTCTGGTTGATAATAAGGGAAATGTGGAGCTTTTGAGCAGTGGATTTCGAGTTGTGGCTTCGGCGGCCACCGGAGATGAGATTGTGAAGGAGGCATTTATGGAGTTGAAGGTTGACGAGCTGATTTTGGAGATCATGTCGTTGCATAGGCACAAGGGGATCCAGAGTTTGTATGACGCTGTTTGCGCGCTTTTGATGCCCGACGACGATCGAGTTGTGGCTTCTCAGGTGAGTTCGGGCTGCTTGAGGATGTGTGTTCATATTAGTTGAAGAGAAGGAAGTATAGATGTGATAGGTAATATGATGTGATAAGACAAGAGATAGAGAGAGAAATGAATGGTGTCAATTGAGTGTTTATGTTGTAGCGGGAGTTCATATATTAGCACTCTTCTTTGGTTGTAGAAAACATTTCTGGTTTTTCATGAATTCACAAGTAAATACAAAAATAATTTAATTACAATGTAAAGGTTATCTAATCACATATTGTTATGTTTAGTAGGTTTATTGACTTTCATAATAATTACTTTGAAAGTCTTACATAAGATGATTTCTAATTGGTTACCACAACAATAAAGTTTTGTCATACTTCCGGAGTTTTGCTATTTAAACCATACCCATTGGGATCTCTTAGGGACCTAGGTTTCAGAGATTGTTTGACAATGTAAAAATGTTTATGGTGAGAGTGCATGAAAATTAAACTCTTACAAAAATGTTGTTATTTACTTAATATATTTGTATTATGAATATAGGAAACAATGAAAATAGAAAGTAAAATAAAAACAGGGTGACATTTTTGCCATTATTTATAAAATTGGTAATAGAAAATATTATTACAAACCATATAGTCCCTGAAGTGTCATGGGTGTTCATGCACACAGACACATGTAAGTAGAGAAGAAAAGAATGCAGAGTTAGAAACATAATTTGGTGAACAGTGAAAAGGATATTTCCTATATTCTGGTCTTTCGAAGTAGTTGAATTGCCAACTTTTGAGTTGTGTGTACATCATGACTTAAAAGTGTCCAATATGTTCTATTTTCAGGTGTATGGTTATGCACGGAAATTTGCAAAGATTGGAATTGCAGAAGCCCTTGTGGATTCTCTGAGTGCAGGGGTTAGCTCACATGACCTGATTTCAGCATGCATCACTTTGAGGGCCGTTGCTGTAAATGTAAGTGAAGTAAAATCTAATCCTACATTGAGTATGAAAAATTGTGTTTGTATTGAAAGTTCATAGGAAAATAACAATTGGATCAAAACAGTATAGTCAGATGGTTTTAGGTGATTTTAATGGTGACTGATCCTGCACCAACTTTCACTGTCATTCTTCTTGTCTCAAAATGGCCATTAAGAGCTTTTATGAACTGCCTTTCCCTGTATGATGTCAAATGTTGAGTTGCTGCAATGTATGCTATTCCTTTTCTTGAGTCAGATGAGACAACAAGGTGGACATTTTAGTGGAAATTAAGCTTAGGGATAATGGTGGGTGCACTTGCCTGTTTATTATATAGGACTTGTAGATTTGTCAATTGGGTGTCTTGAAGTGTAGCTTTTGCTTTTTATACCCCTTATGTTTTTTATGTTTTTCAAGATTTAAATTGGGTATGTTGGGCCAGCCTTACTAACATTGTCAAATTTAAGTGATGACACAAGTATATGCATTGCCTTAATGCCTTGTGTTATCTCTGCTGAGTATTTTCATTTTATGTTGCAGGATGAAATATGTAAATCCATTGCTGAGAAAGGTGGTATTGATGCATTACTCAGATGTATAGATGACAGTGGTGAACAAGGCGACAAAGCTGTGGCCAAAGTTTGTTGCTCATTACTTTCAAAGGTATGGGTTAAAAAAATTTCTCTTGACAGGTCACCTGGGAATTTTTTATTATTATTATTATTTAATTTTATAATTTTTCTAAGCAAAATATTTGGTTTTTCCACTGCCAATTGTTATTTGTAGGGATTGCATTCTCTCGTTCTCTGTTATTTTGATGGTTGTTGTCCTACTCTTTCTTCATGAGCAGAAAGTTCTCCTCAAACATTTATATTCTGTGTTTTAAAAAATTTATCACTTGGACCTGAGTGTGCTTTAAAATTAAATGACCTTAAATATATACATTATTTGATTTCTTCTAACTCACCTTTGATGATGTTGATTTGTTGAATGCCTTAGTATGGCATCTTTTAATTTAAATGTAATAGGATGATTTTTTTATTTATTAAGTTGAATGACTCTTTTAGTTGTTTAATTGATTAGTTAGCAGGAAGTGACGCAAACAAGAGTGCAATTGTTGGGAAAGGAGGTATGGATAAGCTAATCAAACTTTCAGCCAGATTTGCTGATGACCCTTCTGTTTTGCAAGAGGTGAGAACCTGCAATATCTATGTAGGGAGCCAGAACAAAATTACTCTCAGTCTAATTGTCTAAAACATCCAGCTCCCAAGTCCCAAGTACAATGATTTTTGTTGCCAAATGGATTTAATGATATTCCATGTACTAAACTATTCAATTATAGGATTGCAATTTTATTGTGGTGATCCAAAGAATGGGCATTTGAAATGTGGAAATGCTGTACTCTGGGTGTCTACAATGTAGTTTAACTGGCTTCTTCTGACTCGCGATATACTGGGCGTCAACATTTTATAATATTTTATCAGGCGATATCCTGGGCAAAGTTTTATCTATAAAATTCATGATATATTTGTTTTCCTTTCAGTTTGTATGTATCTGTGCATCTTGTACCTGTTTTAATTTTATTGTCTTTATTTGTTTGCACAGATTATGTCTATTATTTCGGTGCTTTCTTTAAGATCCCCAGACAATGCAGCCCGTGCCATTGAAGCTGGTGCTGGTGACCTTGCTATTCAAGCCATGGAGAAATTTCCTGCGGCACACCAAATGCAGAGAAACTCCTGTCTTATGATCAGAAATCTTGTAGTGAGAAATCCAGAGAACAGGCAAGTTTATGATTTGTGATATCTTCATTTATAATTCAAGACACACATTTAATCATAAGGTGCTTGGCATTCATTTCCGTTTTTCTCCTTTTGTAGTTTTGTAATCCTTGCCTTGTAGTAATATTTTATTATAAGCCAAGTGTGCTCATTATGGTTACCTTCTTACACTTTTTCTATTGGACAGAACTATTCTGCTTAATAATGGAATTGAGAAATACATAAGGAAAGCAAAGCAAACACATACCAACTGTAAGGATGCTGCTACAGATGCGTTGAGGGATCTGGGGCTTGATAATTACAACTTGTAGTTGATAATTTGTTTACCTCTGTATTGTCTTACAATGTAATAATACCCATCAATATTTTTTTGTTACTGAAGAAAAAAAGTGAGTGTATGACTACATATTTTAATCGTCTCGTCTCTATTCTCTACGCGAATATTGGATTTGAGGAATTCAATGTACAAACTGAGGTTGAACCTAATACTATATTTTTTTCTTCCTATCATATTATCTTCTACATGTAAATCGTTAAGCTTCTAACTTAATATTTGTATTGGAGTATAAGTATGAGATGAAATCTCACATCGAATAAAAATAAAAAAATTAACTATCATATAATTGAGAATAAAATTCATAAATCTAGATTTTAAGGTTTTGGGTTAAAGTATGATGTCAAATTCATAGAGTGAATGGTTTAACGTAGATCTATAGACATGTGGATCTTTTGTATTGAAAGACTTTTTGATTAGTGAGTTCATTCAGATAGGTATGATTAAGTTTTATGGGTTACTATTGGATATTCATGAAGTGTAATTGATTTTACAATTTTATTCGCATAAATTTCTTACACTATCTAATGCTTATTAATAGGGATCAGTTTACATTTTGAGAAAGAACATTTTTCTATTATTAGTATTGACTAATAAACGGGTGTAATCACATTCAAATGGGCGGATTGGTAGTCAAATCTGGTTAAAAAGGCCATTGAATTATGTTTTAAAACAAAATAAATTAATTGCTTTAACATGTAAAAATAGGGGAAGTTTTTACGTGTATGATTGGTTATGTTTTAAAAATATAAATACTATTTAGATAAGTAACAAATAAATTCAATCTGAAAAAAAATAAAGCAAGTTCAATTAGATTATTGTGCCAAAAAAAAGTAGAAGTAAAACTAATAATAGACAGTAATATTATGCCTAGTTTTCATATCATTCATTAGTTTGAGTTGTCTCATCCACTATTTCAGTTGTAGTTAATTTTTTTAGCTTATTTAATTATTTTCAACAAAGGAGATTTAATGATATCATAATATTTTTTATTGATCCTACACAATTATACTTTAATTTATGACAGCAAAATATTATATCAAACCGATAATTAGTGTACTGTAAAGAAAAATGGTAAATTTAGAGAGACCCAAGTGTAATTTATCTACTAAATAAAATAAAATGTTAAACACTCTATATGTCTTTGAAGTAAGGATGACGAAGTGTATCCGAACTTATGGGTATTTGCAAAAATATCTATAAGCAGAGCGAATAATTATCTGTAATACATACTGGGATTAGGTACAAGATAAATATATACCCACAAATTTACGTGGGATATGAATGCGGGAATGGGTACTATAGCACCCCACCAGTCCTGCACCACACATAATATATATATATATATATATATATATATATATATATATATATATATATATATATATATATATATATATATATATATATATATTTTATGTGAAAAATAATTATATTTTTTTATGATTAATATTTTAAGTCTCTAATTTCTAATAATATCACTATCAGAAAGTAAAAAATACTAAATCTTTAATTAAAATTTATGTTAAGCGATTCAAACACTAATTTTAACAATTGCTATATTGGATGATTATTTTTGTAATTTTTTTTATTTATAACTTGATTTTTGACGAATTAATGTTATATTTGTTTGCTTGTTTTTAATACTATGTATGTATGATTTTGATGTTATGTTTAAATTATTTAAGAATAAATTTTTACTAAAATGTTAGTTATTATTCTAATTATTTTTTATTGATTTATTAATATTAACCTTATATAAGTAAAGTGTAAGTCATAGGTGTAAGTATGGGTACATAAGTATCCAATGAATACAAGAATAAAGATTAAAATTACTACTCATATAAGTGTGAGATCATATATAAATATTATTTTCAAATTCAAATATAAAAATAAATATTATAGGACTTTATTCGGATCCTATCCATTCTCATCTCATCCCACAGTATGAATATATGAAATGTTGGATGCTTGTGGTTCATAGGAAGTATTATCTAACGGCGGTCTAATCAATATTCTATATTACACAAAGAATGTTGTATTTACAACTTCTATCAAGAAATGCTTGGGAAGTGAGTTTAATTAAGAAAAGTAATTTATTAGAGAATTTAAATTTTTGTAATATAAAATTTATTGTTTGGATGCTTTTTTTGAAGAATTTAAATTTTTGAAATTTTAAAATAGAATTTTAAACAACTAAAAATGTGAAATTTCAATTTCCTTCTAAAAGGTGAGAAATTGAAATTCTTTTATTGATAAAAGAATCTTTTAAAACGTTCCCGTATTTCCTTTATCACCTTCACCCTCTTTATTACCTGAAAGTTTCCGAAATCTCGTTCCCAAACTCACGACTCTTCCCTCATGCCGATGATCCTCTTTTTCAAGAAACAGTGTCTGAGCTCGTGAAATATCGATCGAGTGTAGACATAGGGGGATACGTAGAACTGTACCCGATAGCCACGGGAGCAACAATTGCTATCCACCACATGGCGGAGGTGTTTGACAACGCGGAGAGCCTGGGCCATGCCTTGCGCTGTTGACTAAATGTTGTGGTCGGGTGTAGTGGTATACGCCGCCGTGTCCCGGTTCTTCTGCGACTTTCCATGTCGTATTTTTCTCTTTGGAAGCATACCAACCATATCTTCTCTTCTCTTTGCATTTATTTTCTTTCACCCTCACAATTTTAATTTTTTTATTCAAACACAAAATTTTGAAAATAAAAGAATTTCAATTGAAGTATTTAAAATTCCTAAAATTTAAAATTTTTCGAAATTTTAAATTCCCTCATCCAAACACACTCGTAAGGCTTTTATTCTATCTTTTCACTATCCCATTTTACTGAGTTATTTTCGATGAAGAGAAATTCTTGAGGATATCGTTCGTTTCAAAGAAGGCCTTAAATTCATCATTTTTAAACTCTCTTCCATGAAATTTCTAAATGAAAAAAATGCAAAAAAAAAACTTTTTTATTTTATTTTATTTTAAACATGTTTATAGAATACTTCAAACACTTTCAAAGATACATGTTTGTGACTTAGAAAATAAATCTATTTATATCTAAAATAGTCATCTATAATGACAAGAATTAATTGAGTTTTTAATTCTTAATTTTTTTAAATTCAATTTTTAATTTCTAAATTTTTATTTTACTAGTTAAAGTTTCAACTTTTTTTCATTAAGATTTTTAATCCTTGAATTTTTTTTAACCAGTCAAGATTTCTAAAGTTTTAAAAATTTCAGTTTTTAGTTTTTGAATAAATATTTGAATCCATTATTTTTATTTATTTAATGAGTTTTTAAAAATAGAAAACTGATTTTTTCAAAAACTTAAAAACTAAAAACCTTAATAAAAAAAATTAAAAAATCTTCACTGGTCAAACAAAAATTTAGATACTATAAAAAATACTGACCAGCTCTTATATAAGCCAAAACTTCCCGCTTGCAAGACAAAAGCTTCCAGCTCCCAGAATAAAACCAATTGCTTTACAATTTGTTTTAAAAAAATCATTTGGTCATATTTAAATAAATTTGTTTATAAGTATTTATAAGAAAAGAATCTCATATACTAAGATTAACTTGTGCGTAAGTAAAAGTGACTTTTTTTTAATAGAAAATAAATGATTTTTTCATAAATGATTTTAAATATAAATTAATTTAAACTTTTTTTCTCCCTTATTATATAGTATAAGAGAGTTTACATTACTCTTATACTTATATATAAAAACTTATCCAAACAAAATCTAAATAACTCATGTATGATTTTAACACAAACCTCAGTCCATTACAAAAAAACTAGACACTCTTTGTCGTTAAGGAAAAAAGTTGAACGATCATCTAATCTATTTAAGTAATGAAAACGGTTCAAGATATATAGATCAACCCTTGGAAATTAAATTCTCAACTGTTCGTGAATGTTCCATGAAAGATTCTCATTGAATTAATCATATAGAAGCACGTTAAACACAATCAAATTTCACATAGATTTTGGGACAAGCCAAGATAAGATATCTACAATTTAGGTACCGAAATTAATCTTTTTGAACATGTATTGTTAGGCGGTAGTTGGCCTTATTGCCAAATGCATCTTGACGTGTGGAATTTTTGGTGGCATTTCCTCGTTCCATACTTATAGTATTGTGTGTCTAATAATATCTTATATTATATTTTCTTTCTTATTCATACCATACCATAGATAAGATGGATAGCTATCAATTGGCTGGTCTGAAAGAATTTTTCAAGAAATTGTTTCTTCTAGGGTGGGACCAAGCTAATTTATATATAACTTTTACTTACACAGATTTGGTTTTTTATTCGCCATGTGATTTGATTATTTGAATGTTTATATTATAAAACTATTCTCCGCATATTATACCCAATAGAGGTATAATAAAACATTTGAATGGTTTTTGAAGTCTTCCCAACTGCTTAAATTATGATGGCGAATAGCTGAGCCGAAATTAGATGGCAAAAATTATGACTGGGATTCTATCATTTTCACTTGTGCATTTCATTAACGTGAGATTGGACATCATAATTAAAAGGTTTGCTTTACTTTTTTATTCTTAAATAACATAATATTCATTAATATGTTTGAAAAAATTTCTTTAAAAGTACTAAAAAAACAAGAAAAAGAAAACTAAACTTCTATATAAATTAAAAGATCAAATATATTTTTAGTACTTAAATTTTAAAGTTTATGTTTTTATTTTCTAAATTTTTTATTTTTTCATTTAATCCCTTAATTTTTTTTCCATTTTTACTTTTAGTCTTTTAACTTTTTTCGTTCTTACTTTTAATGGGAACAATAAGTTAGCATGAAAAAAAGTTAAAGGACTAAAAGTTAAAATAAAAAAATTCAAAGACTAAAAATAAAAATTTAAAAAAAATTTAAAACTAAAAGAATAGTAAATTAAAATTAGTTTATACATAAGTTAAAACTTAGTTTTAGAGAAACTAATACGAAAGAGTTTTCGTGAATTAACTTGATTATGTACTAATTTAATTACCTTATGCAAAATGAAGAAGTTTTATTTTATTTTCTTTTCTATAAGTATTTTTTTAAAAAATTATCCAAACAAATCTAATCATATAAGTATTTTTTAACTTCAATGAAGATTCAAACATTGATTCATTGGTGATATAATAAGATATATAGTATGATTTTGTTAAAAGTAAAGATTCAATTTTATAAATGATTTAAACAAATCTTACAAATAATCATGATAGAATATTATATGATAGAATATTATATGATACAACTTTGGAGTTATTAGCAATACGAAGAGATCAAATATCAAACATAATCATGATAGAATATTATATGATACTATTAGAATTAACGCTTTTTAAGTCAGTTGATTAAGCCATTTTAAGTTGATTTTTAACTGTCTTAAAAAAGCGTGTCATAAAATGGCATCACATGTACTATGACGATTGTCGAACCATTTTAGAAAAATTACTATACTAAGATGAATAACCGTCTTAGAATGTTTAATCTATGAAGGTGGTGGTTTTTCCACCTAACCCGTCTTAGTATACTCTACTTTCTAAGACGATTTTATATTTAACAGATTTAGAAAGTTAAAAATACTAAGACGCTTAAAGAGAAAACCGTCTTAGTTTGTCTGCTTGATAGTTGTCAATCTAAGACGGTTATTGATTAACTGTCTTAGAATGTTTCAAAAACTAAGATGGTTATTAAATAACCGTCTTAGAATGTCCTGCTTATAGTTGTGAATCTAAGGCGATTATTAAAAGGACTGTTTTAGAATGATTGACAAATTAAGACGGTCATTCAATAACCAACTTAGTTTGTACACCATTTTAAGACGGTCATTTTAACAACCTTCTTAGATTTCATTTTTTTCATTGTTGCTATTTTATTATATTTTTTTGGTTATTTTTTGTGGTCTTTGTTTTCTCCTGTTGTCTGGTAGCTAGCTTTAAGCAACAAATTATACATTGATTGAAACCAAAAATCTAATCATCATTTTCAACAATTATAAAATTATTTAATTACGTATTACAACAATTTACATAATAAATGAAACAAACAATTGTCAAGTATGAAAAAATGAATATATATATATATATATATATATATATATATATATATATATATATATATATATATATATATATAACACCATATTTTACTCTTGTACTAGATATTTCCATTTGCATTAGTCTTACTCTTGTACCATGGAAACATTGCTTTACTTATATACCTAAATAATATATTAATATGCAAGGTGATAGAAACATACACAATTTTCAATTGGATTTTAAGTATATGATTATATGCTAATAAACTGTGAGAGATATAATGAGAGAATAATTTTTGTAGTACAAAATAAACCACATTTAAGAGTCACGAAAAGAGAGAATCCCTTTTTTCCCCGTTTTTTTTTATATCATTTGTCTTGGTCCACCTAAACCTACTGTTAATACACTCTATTGAATGATAAACAATAAAGGTAATTGAAAATTATAATTCTGCCATTTTTGAAATGGAAAATCATATAGATACCACTAAGATGTAAATGTAAACTTACCTTTAAAATAGATCAGTGATATGTACGTGATCTTAGAACTCGATAAAAGTCCAAAGCTGTCAACAACAAAATAAATGAAAAATGAAAACCCTAATATCTCAGACATGAAGAAAGTTAGTTACATCAAATAAAGAAGCAAATTAAATAATACTTTAATGCAAAGAAAGTTATAAAACAAAAGGCACTCCACAGGAAATATCAGCCACAGGCTAGTATGTGGATAAGCATGAACTTTAAACCATATAACTAACAATCTCAGAAGTGTTCTACAGGAAATATCAGCCACATATTTTTTCCATATTACTTAATTTATCAAATAATACATGTTCTTTATAACTACTCATGCTTTAATAGCATATCTGTAACAAAAAACTTTTATGAACCAACATGTGAGTACCTTAATTAGGGAAAGTGTTCACAACCCTTTCAACTTTATCCCTAGATATACTGTGTTTCTTATACATTCTGTGAACGATATTAAGGATATCTTCCTGGTTAGGTTGCCTGTTCCACTTTTACAGACAATATGTTAGATTTAGGGAAGAGTGGCATGGTTCCCTATCTCCATGAAATCAGATATTTCCAAGTCAATACATAAGCAATGTGATATATGATGTAAATTCCACCTGCAACACTAATCTAAAACTTCAACTAAAACCCTGTATCTAAATATGTACCCTCAAAAACTTCCTTAAAATGGTAAGTATATTAAACCTAGAATAAGACGGACTACAATTTACCAGTAAAACTTATCCATTCCATTGCGTTTCAGTGGAGCATAAAAAGTTGAAAAATCGTTCCCTATTACAATGATTGGAATATTGTTTGTGACATTTGATTCTCACCAATCTTGGTCAACACTTACTCTAGTAGGATTGTCTGACAGATTCATAAGATTCCATAGTTTTGTTAACATTTTTTGGCTGTGGTTCTATTTTTTTTATTAATAAATGTAGTTAGTATCAGTTTCCAAAGCCAAGGGATTATCCATGGGTGGGGAAGTAACAATTTAGGTGCCTTACTTTAAATATTGTGATGTAAATTAACTTTGACCCTTTTGTTCTTATTAATTTTTTGTTGGCAAGGCTTAGGACCAAATTTTGAATAGAGATAAGTTACCTGTAAGACAGTGATCTAGTATACTCCTTTGTTAAGTGATATGTTTTTTTACGCATCTAAATACATTCACTTGTTTCTGCAGCTATTAGCTTATGAAATTGTTAACAACAACCTCTCACCAAAGCCAAGGGAGCATTCCAAAATGCCTATTCCAGCATCATTGATAGCAGGTGCTTGTGCTGGAGTTTGTTCAACTATATGCACATATCCTGTATAGTTACTAAAGACTCTACTAAGTATCCAGGTGTGTACATATAAAACCAAACAGAAAATAGTTAGAGAAGAGGGTGCAGGATAACTTTATAGAGGTCTTACTCCGAGTCTGATTTGAGTAATTCCATATTCTACCACCAATTACTTTGCCTATGACACCTTGAGGAAAACATACAGAAAATTTTCAAAAAATACAAGATTGGCAACATTGAAACCCTTTTGATAGGATCAGCAGCTGGTGCATTTTCAGGTAGTGCTACCTTTCCACTCGAAGTGGCTCGCAAACACATGCAAGTGAGAGCTGTCAATGGAAGGAAAATTAAGAAAAATGTGATTCATGCCCATGCAAGCATTCTTGAGCAAGAAGGGATCCTAGGATTGTATAAAGGGTTGGGACCTAGTTGCATGAACTTGGTGCCAACTGCAGGAATTTCTTTCATGTGCTATGAAGCATGCAAGAGGATATTGGTAGAGGATGATGATGATGAGGAGTAGGATGAGATATAATAGTTTTGAAGCTAAGATACAATACTGCAATACTGCATTCTTCATTTTTGCACATCTGGTTAAGTTATTTTGAATATATATATATATATATATATATATATATATATATATATATATATATATATATATATAGGCTGAAGAATATAATTAATAAATTAACTACAATTTATAGATTTTATCCTTCACATTGTGACTTGTGTGATGTGTCCTAAAAATCTCGAATTATGGATGAAATTAAATACTACATCGCAAAATGGGTTTCCAAGCAAATTGCTATATATCAGAGAATAAAAGAAATTATACAATTAGATAGGCAAAGCATTACAAAAAATAGAACCAGAAAGGTGGGGGGGGGAACCATAAAAAATTTTGGTAAGACAAATGAATTAATCAATGAATTTTGTAATACAAATGAATTAGTCAAAGCACTTCTTGTGCTTTTGTTTAGCTAATTTAAATAAATTTTGCTTTTAAATAAATATATAAATGAAGCCTAAACCAAATTATTAAGCGAATTTAGGTCACATAATTGAGTGAGGTTAAAGGCATCGACCATATGGTCTCTCTCATTAAGATCCCATATTATATATACGAAAAAAATAAATGAATTTATGTTGTGGTTATCCAACAATATGAACATTGAAGCATTCAACTCATGTGTAAACCATATGCTCTCTCATTGAATTAGTCAAGTCAATATGAACATTGAAGCATTCAACACATCAAGCATATGGTCTCTCTCATTAAGATGGGACAACTGTCTTTTTGCTTGTAAAAATATTTTTTCATAACTTTTTAAAAGGTTTAGATATTGAAGCAAATCAAAATTATGCATGCTGCATTTTGAGTTGTGATGACACGTAGGGTTGTGAAGATCTTAACTTGCATAGTAGAGAGGACATGTGGGCATAACCACATCAACAGTGTTCACGGGCATATGTGACTTGTTTCTAAGTAGAAAATTTCACCTAGCTGTATATATGGGGGAGAAAATAATCAAATCATATGCTTCTTTTTGTGGGTTTGTTTGTAATTGCTTCTATTATTGAGAAATGATGGCTACTTTTCCTACTTTCTCTTTCTATCATTTTTTATCCCTTTCTCTCTCATGAAAAGTAGAACTTGTCATGTTCCTCTTGCATCAAACAACAACTTCCACTGTTCATCATTCATTCATTCACTGCATGCCTTAGTTCTTGTGCTTCTTAGATAGACCTTTGACAAAGTCTACAGACTACCCTATTCCCATAGAAGCATAACAAAACACACACATAGAGAAAGAAAGAAACAGAAATAGCTAGAGATTTCTTGTTATTTTATTATTTTTTTAAAAAAATTGTTTTACATATATGGGAAGGAAAAAAGGATAAGAAATGAGAGCTGTGTGAGTCATATATACCTGCAAAATATAATATTAGAATTTCACCTTTCTTCTACGTACCTTAATTTTTCTGGTCACATCCTATTACCTAGGATCTTGCGTAAGTTACCCAAAACCCCCCACCGCTAGTTAGTTATACTTCTACAAAATGTCAATTTGTTTAGGTAGTAGAAATTTGTGCCATTTCAATGACATAAAGGAATGACTTTCTGGGTTTCTTCTCTTATTCATTTAATCTACCTATGCTACAAAGACTAGGCCAAGATTATTCAAATTATGCTTATTGAGAGAACAAAATGCCATCAAATTTTTGTAGTTAAACTTAAGATGAAACTCTTATGTCATAAGTTCGTATTGAATACTACTTAATGAAGTTGTCTTGCCAACAAAATATGTCTTGTGGAGATACAATTACTGGCAAGTAATACAAGTTATGAGAGAATAAATTAATTAATTTATTAGGGTAGTTGCTGACAGAAGTACTGCATGTTTTATATTTACGTACACAATGGACAAGAAAATCTTCACGTATACAGTCAAGTAAACCACATATCAAATGAATAACATGATGATAATTTATCCTCTACTATGTTATTGACACCACACCGGTTTTGGTAACTTAAGCCATTATATGGATGATTCAAACTGATAAATTAATCATTTCTATGTAACTCCAAGCTAATTTATTCTTTGTAGGAGGATCTTAATTGTTTTATTTTCGATTTATTTATTTAGACCTAAAACATCCAATCATTTAGTTCAAGATATGTTCTACACTTATGCTGATACAAATAGTAGAATAGTTGATAAGAAGTTGGTTGAACTTAGTGCACAATAAGACAATTAGTGGTGCAGGGTCACAACACTAGAAGGTACCTCTTGATGCCTATATTTGTTGTGATGACAGTGATTGTAAGAACATCATCCTCTACCCAACTTGTTACCTCTAGGCTCTACTTCTTCATCAACAAAACTCGCATTTTCAATGACAAGGGTGTAAGCCAAGAAAGGACTGAAAATCACATCGACACAAATAGGCCAAATAATGTCACAACTAACGAATAGAAAATAATAAAGAGAATGCAGTTACTGAATAAATAACTAACAACCAATTATATGACAACATATCTAAAAATTACAAGCAACAAATAATATCATAATAAAACCAAATAGGACCCTACTTTCATAATATTAATTTTCCTAACTCAATTCAAGCACTGTTGCTTACTTACAACTAACCATGATAGGGAACAAAAGTGCAAAGAAGGTGAAATCTTAGCTGACTTACCTGTAACTTGTCCAATAAAAAAATGGTTAGAAAATTTTAAATCTTATTTTTTTCTAATCATAATATTCATCTTTTTAATATAATTTAGTTTGCATTTAAAATTCAGAATTCAAACCTTAAAACTTAATTAAGGTGTTGCAAACATCAACTATATAAAGAACAAAATAAAATCTCAATCGAATTCTGATTACTACTCTATATAAACAAAGAATTGTTCGGAGAATCTCATTACAAATATTTCAGGGGACTTGCAAAGATGCGTAACAAGTATTGCAACAAACCAACGTCTTTTTTTATTCATGAAAAGAGAATAATGAAGTTATTTATGACTCCGTTTGCAAAGATATAACAAATTAGAGAGATGCTGATGAAGTTTGCAGATGGAGGAAGTGGTTGAGACATCAATAATGAAAGGAATAGGGAAAAGAAAATGGGTAAAATGGCTAGGGAAAAGAAATGTGACACCAACTATCTCCATGAACTATAGCCAATAAATAAATCATTTGATATGAATTAGAATCCATATACTAAATATATATCACAATTTAAATTCATATTCAAATGTGTAAAAAATACAATTAAAAGATTTTATTTATCTATCACAATCCTATCTCCCTTCACGCAATTAAATTCTTTTCCCTATTTTTTTATGTTATTTGTGATAAAGTTTATCATTAAATGCAAGTTTAATTTATCATTTTTAAGGTATTGATACATGAGAATTTCTTTCTCTACTTCCTCATGTCAAATATTAAGAGGATGGACCATAGCCACGAGCAAGCAAATATTAAGTATGTTTGGACCTTAACCATGAACAAACAATTCAACTTTGTAAATCAATTAAAAACACCAAATTGTACAAAAGAGGATAAATAATAAAAACATGTCAATGGAATATAAGTATATAAAACAAGGCATTAGGTGTATTAAACTTGCATAAAGATATCAGGACAAAAAAAAAAAAAAAACAAAACTATACACACAAAGAATTGATCCAAAAAAGAAAACATTTATTGGTGTGTCTTAAACTTTAAACTATCAAGTCCATATATTAGTAATTAAGTTTATTTGATTGAACCCTTAAACAAAGAAAAAAGGTTTATTTGATTGATAAAATTTAATAAATAATTTTAATTCTAAAACCATTTATATATAATAAAATCAATATAAGTATATTCGAAATCCAAATAAATAATAAAATAATGTTTTAGAAAGGCATGAGATTATTGGAAATAATATAATTAGATTAAGAAAATGATATTGGAAAATACAAATTGTTGTGTATATTATATTATTATATTAGTCATACAATTATATTATTATGTATATTATATATAAAGTTACCTTAAGAATGTCTGGAGTGATTGCATTTGGTCCTGTAGATGAGAATGAAGCTATGTAAGGTGCAAATGAGTCTTTGCCTTCATTACTCTTAAATATAGTGGCAGTTGGATCACTGTAGTCATACAATTAATATCGTATAACATATAGACTAAAGAAAACGCCATGAATTATTTTATTTTGATTTATTTTTATTAATAAATATTATTCATATAGAAAAATTCAAACCTCCATATCACTCTACCACCAAATTAACTACCTCATGACTCCCAAATGACATGCATTATATATGATCCTAACAAGAGAAAGAGTAAAATATACCTTGCAGGCATAACCTAAGTAGTTATAATGTTAGAATGAAGTCTTGAAATTCAGTAAATAAAAAAATAACTTTTGTAAGAGAGATACTAGTAACTATATTTAGTTGGCACTTGAATATGGAACTATTATAATGTAGTAATACTTTCTGCTGTAAAGCTCCCTCGAAGGCTCAACTTTCTACATGATCCATGTCCACGATTCCTTCCTTTGTATTAAAAAAGTACAGTTATATGTGTAAAGTACCTACTAATTTGATTAATGTCAACCAAGATTCAGTGTTAAATATTTCAATATCCATAATTCCCAATGATGGCAATAACTAACTTAGCAGCAAGCAAGAAGCAAACCGATGAACCTATTAAAAAAACCTTTATTTTTTTTAAACATTGCAAGAGTCTAGTAGGCATTTCATCAAACAACTTGATTACAATCTCCAAATCACCAAATATTTCGACCATTGAACCACCCAAGAACTTCTTGAAATCCAAAATCCAATTTGTCTTCATTGAGAATTTTTCACTAACACATGTGAGCATAATTTTTCAGCTCATCAAACCAGAATACGAGACCTTCAAATTCAAAGTGCAGCCAAGCCACATAAATTCAATTTCCTAATCCCAGTCCATAAATTTGAAGCAGCACCCACTGTAAAACCCACAATCATCATCGTTCATGAAAAAAATCATCATCACAATTAACATGTGCTCGCTATTCTAGTAAAACAATAAGCAAAGAACAACACTCGTCTTCAAACAGTATCTCGCTGCCAGGAGCAACAATCTACAATCACCACCACTGAAAAAACCGCTCTCACAAAAGAAAATTGAAAACACCGCTCTCAAGGAAACCAAGAAATGCTTTTAGGACACGTTCAAGATTGGCAAGAATATCTTCACCAAATCCAATTCAAATAAAAAGGGAATAACAGAGCAAAGGATTTCTTGAGAAAAAGAAAAGGGTTGCTCAATTTTTTGGAATTTTCACAGGAAAATGAAAGTATAAAAGAAAACAGAGAAGAGAAAAGAAAAAATCAAACAAACAAAGCAGTAGAAAAAAAAATCAAGGCAAGTGGTATCGCTTTGATACCATGTTAGAATCAAGGCACTGGAAATGAAATCAACATTTTTCCTAGTGAAAATGCAAAGATCTCAAAGAGAGACAAAACATTGCGTGAAAACGGAAACAAGACCTGAAGATTCTGTAGCTTGATGTAGGCCCAAAATTTCTTGATGGCTTCGGATCGGGAGACTTGTGAAGCACTGAGGAAGTCTCCGAGCTCGGAAGACACCAGAACCACCTTCTGTATGTCGGAGTTGGTGGTCCTAGGCGCGACTGTCTTCTTCACTGTGGCTTTCACAGCGGCTCTGTTGGACGGAGCGGGTTTCTTCTTCGTTGCGCTCTTAGCCGCTGCCGCCATGAACACTCTGCCGAAGATTGCCACAAAAACCCTATTTTGTTTTCTGATTCCAAAAAACCCTAGAGAGAATAAGTGAGCGAATGAGTGAGTATGAGAGCGTGGGAGTGAGAGGGTTGAGTTGAGGCATTTGGCCTTGGGTTGAGTTAAGGATATTCGTTTTCACTGCACGGAGGCTAGCCGCGAAAGTTCCAAAGATGTAGAGGTTAATTGAGTCGAGGCTACTTCTCGCTAGTTATAGGGCTTTTGATTTTTTTTAGTGGAATTTTATTAGACATAACATTCTAAGGCAGTTTTCAGTAACCGTCTTAGAATGTATGTTGTAAAAAGCATTTTTCATTATAATAATTACAAAATGTCACCGTCTCATTTTCTAAGGCGGTTCCAAGAGAACACTACTAGAATTATTATATTCTAAGTTGGTTGATTAGGCCCTTCTATGTCGATTTTAAACCGTCTTAGAAAAGCATGTCGTAAAATGTCAACATAAATACAACGACAGTTTTTAAACTGTCTTAGAAAGTTGCATATTCTAATACGGTTATAGAAAAACCATCTTAGAATGCTTCATCTACGAAGGCGGTTTTTGCATCTAACCCGTCTTAGTATACTCTACTTTAATAACCGTCTTAGAATGGTAAAGATACTAAGACGGTTCAAGCGAAAATTGTCTTAGTTTGTTCAGTTCATAGTTGCAATTCTAAGATAATTATTGTTTCGTCTTAGAATGTTTCAAAAACTAAGATGGTTAAACAATAACCGTCTTAGATTGTCTGATTCATAGTTGTGAATCTAAGACGGTTATTAGAATAATCGTCTTAGAATGGTTGACATACTAAGATAGTTATTTTAAAAATAACCGTTTTAGAAAGTGTAGTCTTTCTACAACGGTTACGTGCTAACCGACTTAGTTTGTAAACCATTCTAAGACGATTATTTTAATAACCGTCTTAGATGTGAAATTTTGTATTTTTTGTGCTTTTTTATTGTAATTTTTTTGGTTTTTTTTGTGGTATTTTTTTACTACTATCTGGTAGCTTTAAGCAACAAACTATACATTGTTGGACCCAAAATATATTAATCATTTTCAACAATTATAAAATCATTTAATTACATATTACAACAATTTACATAATAAATGAGACAAATGTCAAGTATCAAAAAATGAATATATATATATATATATATATATATATATAGCACCATATTTTACAATACAATTTGTAAGCTTCATGGTTGAAACACTATATACATCATAGGAAACAAACAATATGATTTTACTCCCAAATTTGAACACTCAAATGAAATAAACGATATTTTAATAACACACAATTTACCCAATTGTGAAGTATCCAAGTATCCTGCAAATAAAGCAAATGGTATTTTGCATTAGTGAATTGTAAATATATATGTTTCCCATATTATTATTTATTACAGATTTAAACGGATGGCAGTGAACACGCATGATCCATTTGCGCGGATAAAAAAAGGTGATTTCTCAAACACGCATGAAATCTCAACAACATGCACTTACCTGAACTTGATGCCATTGCTTGCTTCATTATTGTAGTCCATCTCCTGCATTCAAGGTGATTTACCTGTATTTAATTTGAATTTCTAAGAATTTTATTTTTGAAACATTATATATGAAATTAATAGGTTGACATCATATTGTTGTACAAAACATTAAACAGTTTTAATAAAAAAAAGGGAAGAAAAAACCATGTAACATTATTTGAACCAACTTTTCTAGCCACATAAATTGTCTATGCTAGGAAGCCAAAAACAGTTGGGACTGGAGTTCACATGCAGTTCCTGGCAACAGGCACAAATTAGCAAGCTACCATCAGGTAAATGGAATTAAAAGCAACTGTCAACAATTTATCTTAAATGTGGAAATCACTCAGATCTAATTCCTTCCAATTAATGATTGCAAGGCATACATCAAAATATGGGAAAACAACCATAAATACTGGCTACTAGCATGAATGTATAAAAGAATCAAAATGGTATACATATATTTGTTTGCACAAAGTTACTATCGGTAGAATCTATAAAATATAATTAAGAAAATCAATTGAACAAAGCTTCAGATAAGCTATATATGGGTAGATAATCTTTATTTGATATTTATATCACATCAATCTTTTCCTATCAATCTACAATATTGGCAACAGTGGACTGAATAAGTCCAAAACTTTGTTCTCCACTAAATTGACATAGAATGCTACTAGATGCCTGTATATAGGTAAGAGCGAGAAAAATGCCATAATATGAAAATAAAAAGAATGACAGGGATGGCAGAAATAAATAGTAACTCTAGCATTCATTTGAATATTGCATCGCAACTTTAAAAATGTATAGGCATCAAGACTAAAAAAATAGTATAGATACATAAGAAGATCAATTTCTATAATATGATCAAGATCAAGATCACAAAATTATAAAGTTAACCATTTTCTTCATGAGTTCTGTTTTTGAAAATTAAAAAAAAAGGTTGGGAGAATCCATTTGCATGAGAAAGTTACATATGGTCAATGTTTGAAGACAAGATTTAAAACAGTTACATTACACTAGTAAGCAATTGATCAGAAAAATAGTGAAAGTTGATGCACAATTTCAATGCCCTAAGCATTTCCAAATGATAATGTCCCCAAAAAATGTTCCCCAAACATCATCAGTTGCATACACCCTTTTAACCATTCAAACCCTTATGTATAGTTTTATTAACTAGGATTTTTTTTTTGAATTCAGAATGTTAGAATTGGTTGAGTATAGTTATTTAGGTTCTATTTTAGTTGGTTGAAGTCTGAATGTCTTGCAAGTCACAAGTCACAACATTGTTTATGGTATCCATTCTTGAGGCACATAGCCTGAAACAATGGTGGTCAAGTGATGCAGAACTTGATCAGGATACTTATAGTAGCAAACTCATAAGCAAGCAACTTGCCAACACAAGAATCTGTGTAATTGTTTCTGTTCCCAATGACCAGCTACTTGGCATTGGTAAGTCCAATGCCACTGCAGCAAACTGGGTTACTGAGAATGTCATAGCTCATGTCCCTGCTACCAACATCACTGCCATATGTGTTGGATCTGAGGTCCTAACTACCCTCCCAAATGCAGCCCCTATTCTAGTCTCTGCCATAAATTTCATTCACTCTGCTCTTGTTGCTGCTAATCTAGACCAGCAAATTAAAATTTATTTCAATTGGAAAAGCTCAATTCAGCAATGCTGGACATAATACTTGAAGTGTTGGTTTGAAAGGTTGGCTATATCACTTATCTGGCTTCTCGGATGCTGGCTTTTGGGTAAGGAAATATGTTCGTTATCTGTAGGATTACAAGAATGATGTCATGGGTAAAAAAATGGTTGACAAAGAGATTAAGGTTCCTATAAATGAGCAAAACTTGTTTGTTGTGTCTAAGGAAAAACATAAATTATGTGCAGCTCGTGGCCTAGAACAATGGTGGCCAACTGAATCAGAACTTGTGCACTTTTTCCATAATAAGAAAAACATTTGCTGACAGCTTAGATATTTATACACCAGTACACATTGGGAAGCAACACACTTATTAAATTCACCCTATATATATTACTTGCCATGACTATTAGTAATATTGGAGAAAGGGAACAATTTGTATGGGAATGGAATAGTCTTAAATCTATGATTCCTTCAACTACTGAAACTCAACGGAACATAAGCAATGATAGACACAACACTTCACATGTAGGATTAAAGAGTTGGATACGTCAATTATGTGGCTTGAATGATGCTAGTTTTCTTTTAAGAAAATGAGTTACTCATATGTATAGTAACAATACTGAATATATCAGTAGTCAAGTTCAATATTTGTACTATTGAACACCTTGTCAAGTATCATGACTATTTAATAATGTAGCATCTATTTTACCAGACATGAGTCTTAGAAATACTAGAGAAAGGCAGAGTTTGTTTGTGAAAGTGAAGTCAGCAATGACAAGAATTCAGGTACTGGTCTAAAAAGTTGGAAACCTCACTTATCTAGCTTGAAGGATGTTGGTTTTGGACCGAGGAAATGGATTTCAATAGTTAATGCTCACAAGAAAAACGGCACAACAAAGAAGACATGGAGAATATAGGTCCTTCTTCTCTGGAAAAGAACGAAGCCTAAGGGGTGGAAACATTGTTCCAAGGGAATAACATTTGGTTTCATTTGAATCTACTACATATACTGAAAGCATGATGTTATCCAATATTATCACAAGCAAGAGTTTGTAAAAATAAAGTTTTGTCGCTCCCCAATATTTTCCTCAATTAACAGTGCTGAAATTCTAGGTAAACTTCATCCTTATTAATTTAAATGTATGGCAGGTTGATCAAACTAATTCTTATTTCATTTAAAGTGTATTTTCTTTGAAATCACAAAACACTCCTACAGCTACATAGCAGAGGCAGTTCAAAATTGAAATGTTTTCTACTTGGATATTTAAATATGAAAGCTACAAAGAGAACAATATAGATGATGATAAAAGAAAAGAAGTGAAAACTGACAAAATGAATTGAGGTTTAACATCTATCATACAACAACAACAAAGTTACCCATTTGGGAGGGGTCAACTATAAGGCTATCATTTGAATATGGAGAAATTAGAAGAGAAAAATATTGAGAAAAAAGAAAAAATCATGAAAGCCTCTACCAAAAAATGAAAGAAAAAGATCTTATTTGTAAACATTTAGGAGTGTATTTATTACTACTATATGGATGAATTTGGGGTACCCTACTCAACTGTCTGCCTGCTACCTTTGGTTACCACACACGTGTGGCAATCAAGAGAGCTTCTCTGATTAATTTTGTTCGTATACTAAATTTAAATGCTACCACCAAGCAATGAATCATATATGCTGAGGATGTTCCAACTTAATTAACATGTATTTGAGTCTTACATATGCACCTTAGTTAAATACTTACAACAATGTTATACTATTTGATTATTTTTGGTGAAAGATAATTATGATTTAGAAAAAAAAAATGCTAAACATGAACATGCTAATGATGCTCCGCAGCCTAAAGCATTGTAGATTTTTCAATTCCCCAGACAACATCACATGTAAACCAGTGCAAGCTTGGTATAACAACGAGACAAAAACAAAAAAGAAAAAAATAAACCAAGCTTGTTACTAACTTGGTATAACAATTGTATTTGCATGCCTATCAAAATTAAAAGACAGCTTGAAGTATTAAAGGAGAAATAGTCATAGCTATTGTTCTAAGTAGTGCATAAAAAGCTATGAGTATGTTCTCTTTTAAGTGAGTTCTAACAACAGACTAGAGAACCAAGTTTTTGGTATTGTCCTTGCTCCTCTCCCTTACAAGGGATTCCCATGTATGCATAAAGTTTTGGTAGGAAAATTTTGCTTCATCTTCAGAAAGAAGGGAAGGGATGTCTTCAAGAGCTAGTGGCTTTGAGTAACCCAGACGGAGTAAGGAGTTAACCCAAGAGAAAGTCAATTTGCTGAGAATGGTAGTATGGCCTAGTTCTGGTTATTTAGTGTCAACTTCTTGAGCTAACAGTGGTTCATATAAGTTTTATGGCAGACTTTGAGAGACATAGTAACACAGATTTTGGAAGGCACAAAACAGAAGAAGGAAGTGTGTAAGCCATTGTACTATATCAAAAATTTCTATGGCATGCTTTCTCAATAGAATCTTTATGATGAGAGATGAAACCAGTACACAGGAACATGTCCACCAGACACAGTTCAGAATTTTGATCCATTTTTGTCTTTGAACTAGCAGAGAAACTGTCAAAGAAGTCCAAACAAATCCTCTGACAACGCAAGCTACCCAGCTCAGTTGCTTAGTGTTATCAGTTTTGACTATGAGAATCCACAAGCCAATACTGTAAAAAGCAATGCTAATAATAGCACAGCAGATAGAGGCAACAAGGAAAGTCCATTTTTTTCCCTGAAACTACAACTTATAGAACATCTTCTGATTATACTGATAATCATAGACGTGTAGAAGAAACACACAAAAAGTAGATTTATGGTGTCTATTATGGTTTTTTGCGAACAAAAAGAAGTGAATTCAAAATCCTTAAGACAACCTTGGGAGGAATTGAAATTTACTCTTTATGCTAACCTTGTCTAATGCACCACTGAGGCAGTTCTTTGCCGTAGTTAGATCTCATTTCTTCCAAATGCAGTTTCCTAAATGTAGCCAAGCATCTGCAAGAGATGGGTTTAAGTTAACCTGGTCCATGGAACAAACTGACCCATGGGTTTAAGAGCACACATTGAATGGAGTCATCCCTCAAATCGAAAAATAACCAAACAAAGGAACGCGCGACATTGCCGGAGTAAACTTACCAGGCCAACCACGGCCAGAGAAGACAGTTAGACTAACCGGAAGGACAATCGGAACTAGTGTTTCAGCAGCTCGTGTAGAAGCAAATGACTTTGATGTTTTGATGATGATCATGATGATTTGATGCAAATGATGCAAATGCGCTTTTCAAGTTTAAATTCAAGACAATGATTCAAGAATACAAGACACAGCATCAAGATGATCACTAGTATTTTAGGAAGGGAATTCCTAATTGATATAGCAAAAGGTTTGACCAAGTAATTTAAGTTAAAAAGTGTCTTTCAAGAGATTTACTTTCTGGTAATCGATTACCAGAGGATGTAATCGATTACCAGTGGCCAAAAATGTTTACAATAGCTATTAAAAACTTGAATTCAAATTTTAGACTGTGTAATCGATTACACAATATTGGTAATCGATTACCAGCAGTTAATAAACGTTTTAATTCAAATTTTTAAACCTGTAATCGATTACACAAATCCTGTAATCGATTACCAGAGGAGATTTTCAGAAAATAACTTCCAAGAGTCACATCTATTCAAATGGTTTATGAATGGTCATCAAAGGTATATTTATATGTGACTTGGAAACACGAATAGGAAGAGAGTTTTTTTGATTGCCCAAAAAAGTTTTATCCTCTCAAAAGATTAAGAGAGTTTTCATTGCCCAAAAAGTTTTATCCTCTCAAAAGATTAAGAGAGTTTTCTGAATTGAAATGTCTTATCCTCTCAAAGATTCCTTGGTCAAACACTTGCATATTCAATAAGGAATTGTGATTGATCTTCATTGTACAGTCTATCTCTTTCAAGAGCGATTTCTTCTTCTCTTCTTCTTACTTCTAAAAAGGGATTAAGAGACCGAGAGTCTCTTGTTGTAAAGGATTCCTGAACACAAGGGAAGGGTTGTCCCTGTGTGATTCAGACTTTGTAAAAGGAGTTTTACAAAGAGAGTGGAAAACCTCAAGTGGGTTGCTTGAGGACTGGACGTAGGCACGGGAAGTAGCCGAACCAGTATAAATCAGTTTGCATTTCTCTCTTCCCTTAAACTTCTTTTATTTATTGCCATTTATCTTTTGCTTTAAAGAAGTTTATTCTGAATTGTCTTTTGAGTAATTCATGTTAAGGGTGCATTGTTAATCTAAAAAGAGAGAGCGGAATTTTAATTGGGGAATAGTCTTTGTATCTTAATTCAACCCACCCTTCTTAAGATAACTGAGGCCATTTGTCTAACAGCTCGAGCTCAACGCGCGCAAAATCTTTCAATCAAGATGACCCTGATAGCGACATAGCACGCGAGTTAATTAGGGTTACTTAAACAAAGACAGTCCTTCAGCAAAACCGTCTTTGTTTAAGTTTGCGACAATTGCAAAAATGCCATCGTCAACCATTCTAAGACGGTTATGTATGACCGTCTTAGAAATCGCGATGTAAAAACCAAAAACTTTGTCCCTAATTACAAAAATACCACCATGGCACATTCTAAATCGATTCTTAATAACCGTTTTAGAATGTGCGTCGTAAAATGAAATTTTTTTAATAGTGAAATCATCGTAGAATAGATGTCGTAAAAAATTAATTTCTAATAGTGACGTTAAACACAATCAAATTTCACATAGATTTTGGGACAAGCCAAGATAAGATATCTACAATTTAGGTACCGAAATTAATCTTTTTGAACATGTATTGGTAGGTGGTAGTTAGCCTTTTTGCCAAATGCATCTTGACGTGTGGAATTTTTGGTGGCATTTCCTCGTTCCATACTTATAGTATTGTGTGTCTAATAATATCTTATATTATATTTTCTTTCTTATTCATACCATACCATAGATAAGATGGATAGCTATCAATTGGCTGGTCTGAAAGAATTTTTCAAGAAATTGTTTCTTCTAGGGTGGGACCAAGCTAATTTATATATAACTTTTACTTACACAGATTTGGTTTTTTATTCGCCATGTGATTTGATTATTTGAATATTTATATTATAATACTATTCTCCGTATATTATACCCAATAAAGGTATAATAAAACATTTGAATGGTTTTTGAAGTCTTCCCAGCTGCTTAAATTATGATAGCGAATAGCTGAGCCGAAATTAGATGGCAAAAATTATGACTGGGATTCTATCATTTTCACTTGTGCATTTCATTAACGTGAGATTGGACATCATAATTAAAAGGTTTGCTTTACTTTTTTATTCTAAAATAACATAATATTCATTAATATGTTTGAAAAAATTTCTTTAAAAGTACTTAAAAAACAAGAACAAGAAAACTAAACTTCTATATAAATTAAAGGATGAAATATATTTTTAGTACTTAAATTTTAAAGTTTATGTTTTTATTTTCTAAATTTTTTATTTTTTCATTTAATCCCTTAACTTTTTTCCATTTTTACTTTTAGTCTTTTAATTTTTTTCGTTCTTACTTTTAATCGGAACAATAAGTTAGCATGAAAAAAGTTAAAGGATTAAAAGTTAAAATAAAAAAATTCAAAGACTAAAAATAAAAATTTTAAAAAATTTGAAGACTAAAAAGATAGTAAATTAAAATTAGTTTATACATAAGTTAAAAGTTATTTTTAGAGAAACTAATATGAAAGAGTTTTCGTGAATTAGCTTGATTATGAACTAATTTAATTACCTTATGCAAAATGAAGAGGGCTTTTTTTTTATTTTCTTTTCTATAAGTATTTTTTTAAAAAATTATCCAAACAAATTTAATCATAAGTATTTTGTAACTTCAATGAAGATTGAAACATTGATTCATTGGTGATATAATACGATATATAGTATGATTTTGTTAAAAGTAAAGATGCAATTTTATAAATGATTTTAACAAATCTTACAAATAATCATGATAGAATATTATATGATACAACTTTGGAGCTATTAGCAATACGAAGAGATAAATTATCAAACAACAAGCGTGTGGGCTCCTCTCTGCAAGATTATTTGTTAGAGAGTGACTGTTTTGTCATGCACCTTCCAACAAGATAAACATTGAAACCGAGTGCTTCAATTTCTTAAGAGATCAGAAAGAGTGATTTTGTTAATTACACGATCATGACAAGGCTTAGGTAAACAGATAAACATTATCAATGTTTTCCCTTTTTTTTAGGATATGTTTTCTTATTTTGTTTAGTAAAGATATGAAAAAATAACAAAAGATTATGACTTCCTTGATTTTGTAATAAAGATAAATTAAAATTATGTATTTAAATTTAGATTTTTAAAACTTGGTAAAAAAACAGATGGCAATTGAACATAACATGTAATGTAATATTAAAAAAATATTTAATCACTTAAATAAGAAAAATAAGTAATGCTTTATGTATTTTGTAACCTCTTAATATCCTAGGTATTTTTAACACATGTTTGCTTCATTTTGCTTATAGTATCAGACAAACATCACTAAATTACTTTCTTTACTAAAACTTTTAATTTTCAATATGACATTGAATTAAGCCAATTAAATTCATTGGATACCAATGCCACAGGTCCACAGTGATGATGCTAATTGAAGAAAAAGTATGCAGAAGAGCATGAGAATATTGTTCTCATGTGACTCTTCTATTTCTTGTTATAATGTGTTACATGAAAATTATACTCCAAATAGAAATAGATAGATTGTTTTTTCTTCCAAATAAATTCCTCTTCCCCTAACCCGCATAAGTATTTTAATTAATTATAGCCTAAACTTGGAGACACTCAATTTCAAGTTATGGACATATCTTCAAATTAAATATAGACAACAACCCTCACTTGATGATAGAGTATCTTAGAGACAAAGACAAGATAATTTGATAATAAGAGACGATTTCCCTGGCATTATCTTCATGTACATCCAACATAGTCACCAAATATCTGTTCTTTGAATGGCACAATTTGCTAACTCAATAAATGAATCAGGAACTCAGAACACAGCATTAGCAAAAGAGAGGTATCCAATTTTTTTTATATACACGTGGAGCTTTTACTTTATTTCCACGGACAGAATTATACAACATGACCAATTATTTCTATAAAAATAAGTTGAATCAAACACACTAGATATCACAAATCACAACCATTACAACACACAAGATATATATTTTTTGTCAAAATCGTATTTTAATAAGTTCTCTAACAGTCTTATGGACTTAATTTGTGCACAAAATGGTATCAAACATTTTATCCCTCTCTCACTATCTAGCTAGCAGGGTAAATTTACATCTGACCCTGCTGACAAATTTCATAACCTCCTTCACAACTATTACAACACACAATATAGGGAGCAAAACTGGGAGCTACTTGATAGCTTTCCTATTTTGACACAACTGCAACAAGTGCAAGATTTCAAATATGAATCATCTAAGCTATTAACTAAGTCAACCACCAAATCATGAAACATTGAAACTCCAAAATCCATCTAAGATGTTGGAGTAATTTCTCCTGCAGCACCACAGTGTTCTCATGGCAAAAAGAAATGAATGATCATTATGATTTTGGACTAATGAACTGCTCCAGCTTCAGAGTATCATATCAAAACTCATTGAATGGAAGGAAAACTGATCCTTTAAAATCTCAAAAGCCTCTCTCCATAGATCCATCCTCTTTTATTTATCATCAATATCATGTGTTGTTCTTGAGTAGTTGTAAAACTCCTCTACTTTATCTGCAAAATTCATGGTGAGATAATATCTACACATCACCTTTTCCATGTTTATGAATGTGACCTTTTTCCAGTTATAAGTCTGATTTTACATCATCATCTATCATGTTGTCACCTTCAGTTCGGGATGTCGCTTCCCCCGATTGTGTAGCTAATTGGAGAGGGCCTTGAGGAGAACCAGAACTTCTACCCTTTAAGGATTCATTGTGCATCCACAAGCCTCCAAGAGCTACGGCAGAGCGATTAGAATTTGCAGCTTTAGCAACTGGAACTCGCTGTGTATGAAGTCGATATTTCTGCAATAATAAACAACCATGTGTTAATCTCAAATCAAACATTAGAAGGCAGTAAGGGGAGATGGAACAATATGAACTCACTTGTAAATGACTCTTTACTTCATCATTGGTCAGGCCATCTACCCTCATGAGTTCCCTAATTTGCTTTGGAGTAGTTGCTGCAATTGAAATGACCAAGAGATTTAAACTAGACAATCATGAACTAAATAAGAGGTCATATCATTATGACTTGTCAAATCTGTTCTTGTAGAGAACTTTCAGGATGACAGATAATATGACATGCAATGCAATATGTAAAATTTCCTATCTGTGTCTTGGCTGATCCAAACTTAATTCACAACTTATTTTAGGCACAATCCCTTAACTTCTAACACTAGCACACATTTTAGGCACGATCATCCATTTAATAGTCCATCCCCAATTTCCTTTCAATCAAAATGCTGAGTGTGATAAAGACCCTATGTTAAGAAGCAAAATAATTGCACTACTAATTAATGAAATTCATGTGCCAAGATAACATTGATGTTGCTTTAACTACTAACCTTGAGAACCTCCAAGCTCCTCTAAAGCCTTAACAAACCGGCTATGCAACTCCGGCGACCAGCACCGCCTTTGTTTCCGGCCACTTTGTGGCTGACGCAGCGGTGAAGGAGCCGAGGAAACCACCCTGCAAGAGCTGGTTCTGCAACCAGATCCCTCCCTTGTGTTCTTCACTGCAGTTCCAGGTGTCTGAAGAGAAAGTCCATTGAAAACACAATCTTCCTTTACTTCCTTTGATGCAGGGTAAGTGGAAAAAGGCATAACAAACCCCTTCTCTCCATTTCTAATTCCACCATATTGGAACAAGTCCTTGGCCACAGATTTTCTTTCTTCTCTATTATTCTGCCAGGATCAAATAACAAAAAAAAAAAATGTAAATTCATTATTTTTACAGCACCCAACAAAACAAACACTCATCCTGTTTAATTAACAGTACCTTGTCTTCAACTCCGTAGTTTTGTTTTTTGTCACATTCATATGCATTGTTGTTAATATCAGCTTTATCATCAGTGTTCCAAAGCTGAAAAGAACTCATCCAACTCTTCTTGTCCCTGCATTCCTTCTCCTTCTCACTTTCCTCCCTCTGATCACACTCTTTCTTCAGAGGAATGAACTCCTCCAACACTGGCTCAGACTTGCAAGCCATGCATTTTTCTGATTCCACCTTCAACGCTGAAATTGCTGCAACCACAAAGAAACAAGAACAGTGCTTTAGTCCATTGAAACTTGATGATCAGATAATCACAACCGATGTGCTAAAACCATCAAAACAGACTCAGAAAAGTGTTTTTTCTTTTTTTATCTATGTTCCCCAAAAGTTTAGCTGAGTTAAATCCCAAGAACTCAATACGATCAGAACAAGTCTCACAGATCAAAGAACGCTCATAAAAATACTTATAAATTTCTCACTGACAAAATGCACACATCCACACCAGAATTCAAACTGTTTTTGTGAGATATGAGTATGTATCTTTGTCGACTGAACCAAACCAACATTGGTTTGACGTCTCAAAAGTGTTTTTATTTTAAGAAAAAAACCAACCATCATTTAAGAGGAACATGCAGAGAGGAAGTTCGCGTTTGAATGCTTGGATCTTGGCCAATTCGAGTTGCAATCTGTGGACAAAGTCATCGAGCAAGGACACCTTGACGGATGCATTTGGGGTGGTGGAAAGGTGGCAGAGAAAATCAGTGATGGTTTTTGGAACAAAAGAGGGTCTCAAATCTAAGCTTAGTTCTTCTTCAGGAATAACCAAACCCATGTTGGTGTGTTTCACAGTGTAATGTAACAAAGAGTTGTTATGATAACAAAGAGTTCTTTTTTTTCAGTCTTTTATTTTGTGAGTTGCAGTGGTGAGGAGATTAATTATTCTGTTTTTGTCATTCCTTTTTTTTTGAGTCAAGGGAAGGAATGAGAGAGAGAGAGAGAAGTGAAATAGTGAGAACATAGAAGGGGAATTAAATAAAGGGAATTTATAGGTGGAGGGATTCATCATTCATGGGTTTGGACTTTGGATTGGAATATGGAAGAGTGTTTGCTTTGATCGTGATTTGCGAATCAGAGTTGTTTGCAGAAGAATTTCAAATCAATTGAATAAATAAATAAAGTCTTCTCGAATCTCCTATAAAAAAAAAATACAATAAGAAAAAACTTTTACTGCTAAAAATAATTTTACTTTATTTTCACATCATATTGTAATAGGATTATATTCGTTAAAAGATACGTGTTGTGTAAATAAAAAAGAAATTGTTGCATACAAAATTTGTCTTTCTAATTGTAATTGCTAGTTCACAGTGTAATGTAACAGAATAATTAGTTCACAGTGTAATGTAACAAAATTTGTCTCTCTCTCTCTCTCACAGTGTAATGTAACAAAGAGTTGTTATGATAACAAAGAGTTCTTTTTTTTCTGTCTTTTATTTTGTGAGTTGCAGTGGTGAGGAGATTAATTATTCTGTTTTTGTCATTCCTTTTTTTTAGAGTCAAGGGAAGGAATGAGAGAGAGAGAGGGAGAAGTGAAATAGTGAGAACATAGAAGGGGAATTAAATAAAGGGAATTTATAGGTGGAGGGATTCATCATTCATGGGTTTGGACTTTGGATTGGAATATGGAAGAGGGTTTGCTTTGATCGTGATTTGCGATCAGAGTTGTTTGCAGAAGAATTTCAAATCAATTGAATAAATAAATAAAGTCTTCTCGAATCTCCTATAAAAAAAAATACAATAAGAAAAAACTTTTACTGCTAAAAATAATTTTACTTTATTTTCACATCATATTGTAATAAGATTATATTCGTTAAAAGATACGTGTTGTGTAAATAAAAAAGAAATTGTTGCATACAAAATTTGTCTTTCTAATTG
Source organism: Glycine soja (assembly GCF_004193775.1). Taxonomy (NCBI): domain Eukaryota; kingdom Viridiplantae; phylum Streptophyta; class Magnoliopsida; order Fabales; family Fabaceae; genus Glycine; species Glycine soja. The sequence goes on from NC_041008.1 coordinate 36,406,145, forward strand.
TAATTGCTAGTTCACATCTATTTTCTATTATTTTATAATTATTCAAACTAAGTTTTTTACTCTATTTGATTCAATAATTAATAAAAACGTAATAGAGATATAATATATTATTAATTTTTATAGATTCCCAATAAATAGTTAAATAAATAAATATTTAAATCAAATAATCATTATGTTATGCATTTTTTTAATTTAAATAAATCTATTATATGCCATATTTCTATCACATTTTTGTTAATATATTACCACATAATAAAATAATGACCCAATTGCATATATGTTTTCCTTTTCTGTTTTTACCTCTTGATGCACAATATATTTGATAAAATTAGCTTATAAGTTAGCTTAAAGCTTATAAGTTATAAGTTAGAAATGGTAAATTAAAAATTAGCTAAAAGTTTATAAACTAGTTGATTTAATTAAAAGTGTCTATAGGTTAACTGATAAATGTCAAATAATATAAAATGACATATTTAATATTTTTAAAAATTTATCATCTTAAAAAGTTGGATAATAATTTTTTTAAAGTTTTGTATTAAAAAAATGGTAAAATTAAATTTTTCATTTTTTTCTTTGGAAAAGAAAAATTAAATTAAATTAACTGTATTAGAATTATAATTATATTGTTTAAAATCTTTTTTTTAACATTTAAATACTTTATTAATAATTTATTATAAAACAAAAATAAAAAAAATGTTTTTTCTTTATAATTTTTCTTAAATATTTTTTTATTTGTACAAGAAGAACTTGGATGTATACGATCTTATCTTCTAACTATGATTGATTGGTAAAAATTAATCTATTTTGTTGGGGTTTTGCTGCTATACAATGGAGTGTGTATATTCTTTTTTTTATCAACTTTGATTTAGTAACCATATATTTTAACTACAAATCAAAATAAACAATGTAATGATTCATTAAAAAAATAAGTTTGACATTAAACGAACTAATAAAAAAGTAGAATTATAAGCTGCATAATAACAAAGATGATAAATGTGTTATCTAGTGTGTAGTTTCCAAAGGATAAAATTAATTAAATATGAAATAAAATAGTAAGAATAAAATTGAGAAGAAGAAAAAATTAATAACTTATAGACTAGCTTATTTTCCACAAATCATTTCAAGTAGTCTATCAAAATAAGTTACTATAAAATAAGTTCATTTATCGAATAAATTTATTTTAGTCAAAGAAACTTAGAAGCTAGTCAAAAGAATTTATAAGCTTCTCAAATGCCTCATTAAACATTACAAAGGTTGTGCTTGCATAATAACATAGAACAAATATTGTCATCTAGTGTCTAGTTTTCATAAGAGGGTTTTTAAATTGAACAAAAGGGTATAATGGAATTTGAAATAAAACAATAATGATAAAATTGAGAAGAAGAAAAAACTAGTAACTTGTAAGCTAACTTATTTTCAAGTAACTTATCAAATAAGCTACTTGAAGTAGCCTATGAAAAGTATGCTACTATAAAATAAATTTGTGTACCAAACAAGCTTATTTTAATAAAATAAAAAACTTATCCAAGGTATATAATAAAAGAGAAGGCCAATAAAATCCCTAAAATGCCAATGGCTGAGAGCTTGACATGTGACACTTTTGCTGGGTTTTTGGTAATTTTACCCCTCCATCTTTGGGCTTAGTCTTCTGCCACCCGGCTTGCTGTGTTGTCTTTGTTTTCTGTTGGTTGCTCCACATGCTGAATCTAGAGGCACATTTGCGTTAATGCTTCCTAGTTGCTCCACTACTTCTCTTTCTTCCTCTCATTTGCATTAATGCTTCCTGTGTCTGGATCCATTCATGCTTTAATTCTTTAACAACTACTAATTTGTTTCCTCTGTTTTCCTTAATTTGCTTCGTCGGTTTGCTTTCTTTTTTCTTAATTTTTTTTGTTTTCAGTTCCAGTTGAGTTTGGCAGCTGCTATGGTCTTCCATTTTTATGCATGGTTTGTATCAATTGATTGCTTCTTCGTTTTTGTTCCCTCAGTTCTTCACTTGCTTTTTCTCAAGGTGTGATTCTGTGGCTTTTGTGCTTCTTTCCTATATATGTTTTTTTTGGTTGTTTGGTGCTTGGCTGAGTTTGCTGGGTTTTTTTCCAGGTTGTTCTCCTTTGTTTTTGGGTTTCTTTTGCTGCATGTTTGCGTTCATGTTTTGTGGTTCCTTGCTGTGTCCTTTTATTTCCTCTTTTTTGTGTTTGATTACGGGTATTTTTGGATTTTTCCTTACTTTGCTTTTCTATTTTGAGGCTGTTTCCGTTTGTTTTGCAATTTAGTTTGGTACGATGTTCTCTTTGGTTGTGGGGAGTGAAGGTAATACCTTCTCACATAGGCATCAACTTTGGTTTGGCCTTCCTTTTGGTTGTATATTTTTGGGAAATAAATCCCTTGTTTTCTATCTAACTTTTGAGGCGATTGACGTTTGGTAGAGCTGTTTTAGCTTAAGTATTTTTTTGTGCTTTTTTCGTTGGTGTTTTCCTGAGATTTTTTTCTTTTTCTGAACGCATGTTTCCAAAAAATTGGGGTGTGTTTTGATTATAAACTGATACATTGTCAATTGTTTGTTTCTATATTTTTTCGGTGTGATGCTGACACTTGCATGTCTATTATACACTTATGCCCACAGGTTGGCTGATTCCTATGGATGTCTGCTTTTTCTTATGCATGTCTATTATATACTGTCTTGCACTCTATGGGATGATTATTGGTTGCAGTTCTTAGAGTACTTGAATGAGGCTGAAAATGATGTTCCAACTGGCTTGCTTGCTTGCTTTTGTTTTATGCCATGTACAGTGCTGGTGAAATGGGTTCTAAGTTATGTGTTTGGTCAAATGCCTAAATGAAGTTTTAGTTTTTAATCTTAAAAAATTCATGTGTGTGCTGGTTTTGGGATACCTCCGTGTTTATGATTTCTGAATTATCTATAAGGCGATCTTTACAAGGAATCACAAAAATGTAAATATTTCAATCAAAGGTGTGTAACTATTGTAAGTATATATCATACAAAACATTCCTTCTTTGCCTCTCCCCATATATTGTTCTTTGTGGATTACAAAATTCCATGCTAACTGAGAAAATAATGATTTTTTTTATTGCAGCAATATGTTGCATCATTGGCCTGAGCCCTTATATATTCCTTCTTTTCCTCTCCCCATATGCCATTGAAACATACTATTACAAGATTTTGCATTGTTGTTGTGGTCACTATCAACAATTTTTTGTCATCTTCCATATTGTGAAAAGTTCCAAACAAATATAGTTGATGTGGGCTTCATTGTGGTCATGATTTGATATATGAAAGAAAAGAAACTATTAAAACTTTGATATCAAGGCTAAAATTATGGTCGCGGATCCAAGGTATATAATAAAAGAGGAGCCTAATGAAATCCCTAAAATGCCCATGGCTGAGAGCTTGACATGTGGCACTTTTGCTAGATTTTTGGTAATTTTACTACTGTGTTGCCTTTGTTTTCGGTTGGTTGCTCCACGTGAAGAATTCTGTTTTCCTTATTTTGGTTCCTCAGTTTGCTTTCTTTTTTCTTAATTTTTCCTATTTTCAGTTCCAGTTGAGTTTGCCAGCTGCTATGGTCTTCCATTTTTACTCACGGTTGAGCCAATGATCAGGTTGATAAGATGTTGCCCCCGTGGTTCAATTATATTTAATATCTATGCATTTATGGTTATTTTGTTTGGTCAGGATAAAAAAAAGTTACAATCAACAATGAAATGTTGTTTCTATTCCCCTATGGTCTTATTTGTGAACTTTTGTTGTTGTTTATGTTGGCATTTAAATAGGATCAATAAAATTGGAAGATAGGTAACATGTGGCCATACATGGTATGTTTTCTAATATCTCTCCATGTCTGGTATGTGTTGGTTGTCATTTAACCAGGTTAGGACAATCGAAAAATAGGTAAGATGTTATTCCATTGCTTATTCACATTTATGTGTGTTTGGTTGTTGATTGTTCTTTTGTGATTCTGCTCCGTTTGATGTTAAAAGAGAAGCCCAATGGAATCTCTAAAATGCCCATGGCTGAGAGCTTGACATGTGGCACTTTTGTTGGTTTTTTGGTAATTTTACCCCCTCCAACTTTGGCATTAGTCTTGTGTCATCTAGCTTGTTGTGTTGGGTTTGTTTTTTTCCATGTGGCACTTTTGCTGTGTTGCCTTGGTCTTCTTTCCAGGTGCATTTGTTGTTGTGCCCCTCCACTGTGCTACGTTGCCTCACTCTTTTGTTTCTTCTTCAGTTTTTTTGGTTTGTATCAGTTGATTGCTTCTTCGTTTCTGTTCCCTCAGTTCTTCACTTGCTTCTTCATTCAGTTCCTCCTTGATTCTTCACTTTCTCTTTGCTTCCTTCCTCCACTCAAGGTGTGCTTTTGTGGCTTTTGTGCTTCTTTCCTATATATGTTTTTTTTCACCTGTTTGGTGCTTGGCTGACTTTGTTGGGTTTTTTTCTTGGTTGTTCTCCTTTGTTTTTTAGTTTCTTTTACTGCATGCTTGCGTTCATATTTTGTGCTTCGTTGCTGTACTTCTTAGATGATCATCACAGTCAAAACCACATTACTGTGTTGTTGTCCAATGTGGAAATTAGGGAAGGTTGGTGTATACTGTCATATAGAGATTGTTGTTTTCCCTGTTTACCCCATGGAGCTGATGCTTTTCTTTTTGATTGGTATAGGATCCTACCCATACTTAACTGGCAATTCCTTGAAGTCAATTATGAGATTAACTACTGTCGCAACCTACCCTTCGGCGGGAGGGCGACGCGTGACTCGCGGGATGCGTGTTCCACGAAAGGAATACGCGCGGAGTCGCCACCAACGTTTATTTGAGGAAAACGTCGGAAAAACCGGAAAAGACGCGATCTACGAACTTTTAAGTGAAAAGGTTCGGGAGTTGTATTTACGCGCGGGGAAGGTATTAGCACCCCACACGTCCGTCCCAAGGGACGACAGCCTTTAATCGAATGTGCAAACATGACTTTGATTTTTATGTTCCCTTTTATGTCCTTATATCCTTTATATCCTTTTTATATTTTTTTCTTTTTGTGGTCGACAAGGGTGTTTCCCTTTGCTCCTACGTATTCCTCAATTTGCGATGAGGAAATCAGACCTACGTAGTTCTTTTGGAACAAAAGTGTTTGGTTAAGTTATTTTTGTCTTTTTTGTAAAATATGTTTTTATTTGAACAAAAGGTCATTTAAGGTGTTGGACCATTAAACGGTCTTTTGATTTTGAAAGGAGAGAAACGTTAAGGCGTTGGACCATTAACGACCTCTTGTTTTTGAAAGGAGAGAAATGTTAAGGCATTGGACCATTAACGATCTCTTGGGGTGGTCGACAAAAGCGGGGCTTTTGCTCCTACGTATCCTCAATGAGGAACTCAGACCTACGTAGTTCTTGCTTTTTGTCAAGTGATTCTTTTTTACTTAAGTGGTGATCATTTTAAGGCGTTTGGACCTTAAAAATGATCCATTTTACTTAGTGAGAAATTGAAATGACAAACTTCAAAAGCCTATTTTTTATGGACGAGCTTGACTAGGCGAATTGATTTTAGCCTTTAGTTTCACTTTAGTTATTAATCAATTCGATTAAGAATGAGAAATCCCAAAGAGAAAACGTCCACTTGATTTTCCGCTTTATTTTACTAAAAGATGTCTTTTTTATTATTATATTATTTTTTACCTCTTTTTGATTTCCAACGTGGTTACGGCACGACCGAACGGTCGGAATTTATTTTAACCGAAGTTAATGGATAATACAATTCAAACGTTCGGTGGAAATTTATTTTATTTTTAAGTTAAGCGAGAAATGACTTAAGTAAAACGGCTTAAGCACGTCAACAGGGGGTATAAAAAGTAAACAAAACGAGAATAAAAATGCACGAAACACAATGTGGACCACTACGGGCACATAGAATGAATCGAAAAGCTTGGTTCGAGGTACTTACCCGTTGAAGATCGAAGAACGATGAAGAACGAATGAAGAACGTCGAAGAACGGTTGAAATCTTTGCGAAATTCCTCACGGAAAACGTTACGGAAACGTTTCGGAAGCGCCTCGGCTTAGATTTTCTTCACGGAAACAATTTTTCCAAGCAAATTCGAAAGAGAGAGAAGTGCCTAAGGGGCTGAACCCCTTCCTTCTTCACTTCCTCCCCTATTTATAGCAAAATAGGGGAGGTGGTTGCCGCCCAGCTCGCCCAGGCGAGCTCAGCTCGCCCAGGTGAGCAGGGTTGCTTCCTCCAGAAGCAACCGCCTTCTGGAGGAATATTCCGGAGGGCCCAAGTGGGCCTGGGTGCTATTTGCACCCCCATTTTTACTAAGTACACCCCCCTCTGCTGTTTTTTGGTGATTCTTTTTTCGTAAAGTTACGGAAACTTACGAATTTCGTAACGATACTTGTTTTCTTTCCGTAATGTTACGGAACCTTGCGGATTACATAATCATCCCCTTTTTGACTTACGGAATGTTACGGAACCTCACTTAATTATGCAACGATGCTTCCGCTTGATTTCCGGTGTGTCACGGAAACTTACGGATTGTGCATCAATATCTTTTTGGTTTTTCGGCATGTCCTGGAATTTCACAAATTGCCTAATGATGGATGCCAAGCACCTCACAAGGACCAAAGAAAGGTCGCATGTCATCAAGCAAAGGTCCCCGGACGAAATTAGGGTATGACAGTTGCCCCTCTTTACTTGTCTTTTATTGGAGATAAAAGGAAAGTAAAGATAAGACACTAATTTCGTTCCTCTCGATTTGACGAGAGTCGCGGGTGACCATAAAATCTCCACATGCAAATGACTTGTTGTTCCCAGAATTTCACAAATTGCCTAATGATGGGTGCCAAGCACCTCACAAGGACCAAAGAATGGTCGCTTGTCATCAAGCAAAGGTCCCCGAAAATCAGTGTATGACACTAATTTCGTTCCTCTCGGTTGACGAGAGTCGCGGGTGACCATGACTTGTCGTTCCTAGAATTTCACAAATTGCCTAATGATGGATGCCAAGCATCTCACAAGGACCAAAGAATGGTCGCATGTAATCAAGCAAAGGTCCCCGAAAATTAGTGTATGACACTAATTTGGCTCCTCTCGGTTGACGAGAGTCGCGGGCGACCATGAAATTTCCGCATGTAAATGACTTGTTGTTCCCGGAGGAACAAAAGGTGCAGAAGACTATGTCAGCCTCTGCATGCTATCAAGCGTTCTGTCTTACAGATAGCAAAAGAATGTTTATACGGATAACCACTCGGGTATTTCCGCGTATCATCGGGCCCGCCGCCTCTGGACGATACAAGGGTGCAGAATGACCAAACTTGGTCTCTGCTTGTCATCGGGCCCGCCGCCTCTGGATGACAAAAGGGTGCGAATAACCGTAAGGTATCTCCGCGTATCATCGGGCCCGCCGCCTCTGGATGATACAAGGGTGCAGGATGACCAAACTTGGTCTCTGCTTGTCATCGGGCCCGCCGCCTCTGGATGACAAAAGGGTGCGAATAACCATAAGGTATCTCCGCGTATCATCGGGCCCGCCGCCTCTGGATGATACAAGGGTGCAGAATGACCAAACTTGGTCTCTGCTTGTCATCAGGCCCGCCGCCTCTGGATGACAAAAGGGTGCGAATAACCATAAGGTATCTCCGCGTATCATCGGGCCCGCCGCCTCTGGATGATACAAGGGTGCAGAATGACCAAACTTGGTCTCTGCTTGTCATCGGGCCCGCCGCCTCTGGATGACAAAAGGGTGCGGATAACCGTAAGGTATCTCCGCGTATCATCGGGCCCGCCGCCTCTGGATGATACAAGGGTGCAGAATGACCAAACTTGGTCTCTGCTTGTCATCGGGCCCGCCGCCTCTGGATGACAAAAGGGTGCGGATAACCGTAAGGTATCTCCGCGTATCATCGGGCCCGCCGCCTCTGGATGATACAAGGGTGCAGAATGACCAAATTTGGTCTCTGCTTGTCATCGGGCCCGCCGCCTCTGGATGACAAAAGGGTGCGGATAACCGTAAGGTATCTCCGCGTATCATCGGGCCCGCCGCCTCTGGATGATACAAGGGTGCAGAATGACCAAATTTGGTCTCTGCTTGTCATCGGGCCCGCCGCCTCTGGATGACAAAAGGGTGCGGATAACCGTAAGGTATCTCCGCGTATCATCGGGCCCGCCGCCTCTGGATGATACAAGGGTGCACGTCACATGACCTCAGGGTCAGTATGACAAAGATTATGGGGCGGCCGACAAAAGCAAGGCTCTTGCTCCTACGTATCCTCCAATGAGGAACTCAGACCTACGTAGTTCTGGATAACTTGTGAGACTTGAAAAAGTCTCGGTGTTTTCTCCACTAAAATGCAAACATGCTTTAGCAAGGAGACAAATATTCCAACTGATTTAGAGCAGCATATGCTTTTTTGAGTGAAAAACAATGCGTCTATCGGGGAAGGAGAGTCTGCTGATGAAATCTCCCATAACCATAAATGAGATTTTGGATGTTAGCCTTTCGTTTCTAAATGACCATTTAGAGGAAACACTGGGTTCGACAAAAATAGAAGAAATCCACTCAAAGTGTATCAATCTCGCACAGGTAAGTGTTTCATCCTAATTCCGAACCATAGATATGTCATGACTTGACTTTGCAAATTATTTCCTATCAAATCAAAAATTACATGCGTGATCATGGATCAAATAGGACTTCCCTTGGGAATGGGTTCTTTTGGTGGTTTCTTCTTTCGGCTTTTGTGTGTTTCTGGCTTTTGATTTTTCTGGCTTTTTCTTTTTCTGTTTTTTTTGTTTAGTGCGGGGCGAGAAAAAGGTCGCTAGCGCACGAAATTTTGGTTGGTAATCAAAGGGAGAAGACTATTTTAGGTCGTGGTTCCCTTTCCTTCTTTTTCGTTCATTTGGTGACAATTTTGTATTGTTCAGATATTGTCCGGTCCAAAGACCTCTCTGCATATTTCTTCTATTTTTCCTTCGATCCCCGATCAGGGGCTTTCTTTCCTTCTTCTTCTTCTTCTTCTTTCTTTTTTTTTTTTTTACTTTCTCCCATTCTTTGATTGGGAATTTTCTTTCTTTTCTTTTTGCTTTCTCCCACTCTTTGATTGGGAATTTCCTTTCTTTTCTTTTTTTGCTTTCTCTTTGATTGGAAATTTTCCTTCTTTTCTTTTTTGCTTCCTAGGGTAAGGATTGACATTCTCACCCTAGGTCAAGGTTTATGGTGAGTCAGGATTTTGGCTCAAGGTTTGTAGAATGGCTAGACATGATACATGTCGGGGTTTGGTTTGGTTCAAGGATAAAAGGGATGCCCCACATTATTTCCATGACACAAATGCAAAAAATGATGATTTAGAAACTTTATGCAAAACTGGTCATGCATGCACCTATGCGGACACTCAAGTGTCAAATTTTTATGGTCATGTGATGCTAGGGCTCAGGATTCATTTCCTCTATTTTAAATCAACCCAATGTTTCCAAAATATGTTCTTTTATCAATTTGTGCATTCATCCGAGTCCATTTCGGGCGTCTGGGAAAATCTTCACAGCATTCACCCTTCAGGTGTATACACATTTTTTCAAAAACTAGTTATGATCAGTGAATTTTTCCAAAGAAAAGTTGGAAGTCATCTCTTTTCAAAAGCATGTTGGTTTTTCAGCTTGACAACTTATTTTTCCTTTTTTTCTCCTTCTTTTTTTTTTTATCATTATCATTTGTTTATTTCTCTTTCTTGTTTGTTTGTTTTTTTTTTTTTTCATGAGGTATTTTGCTACCTAAACATGTGCATATTTTTGTGAGGTATTTTTGCTATATACATGCATATCCAAGGTATCTTGCCACCTAAACATACATATATATGTTTTGTGAGGTATTTTTTTGCTACATACACGCACATCTAAGGTATCTCTCTACCTAAACATACATATATATATTTTGTGAAGTATTTTTTTGTTTACATACATGCATATCTAAGGTATCTTTCTACCTAAACATACATATATATATTTTGTGAAGTGTTTTTTTGTTTACATACATGCATATCTAAGGTATCTTTCTACCTAAACATACATATATATATTTTGTGAAGTGTTTTTTGTTTACATACATGCATATCTAAGGTATTTTCACTACCTAAACATACATATATATATTTTGTGAGGTATGACTACCTTTCGAGCTTGCGCTTGTTTTATTTAAATCCCCAGGATCATGAGCAACTAGGTGCATCCTACTATAAAAAGTGATCAAATAACAAGCATAGATTCAAAAGGTACTAGGTTGCCTCCTAGTAGCGCTTCTTTAACGTCTTTAGCTGGACGCTATATGACTTGTTGGTCACGGACCTAGTACTTTGCTTACCTTTGGCTTTGGACTTGGTCGCCTACTGGTCGGCCATGTGTGTAGGCAATACTCAAACCTTTTTGTGGATGAGCAGAGGTGAACTCTAGAGGTGATGGCGGTGCGTCTGTTTCCCGCTGCCGACCATCCCAATGCTGTTGTGGTGTTTCGCCCTGCGCCTGTCTGGGGCGCAGTACTTCTTGATGAAAGCTCGATTAGTAGGGGGCCTGATGCCCTTGCTGGAGGTGACAGGTACTCCGTAGAACTGACAGAGACCCGTAATTAGAGCTTGACAATTCCAAGACCCTGTTGGACTTCTTCGGGTCCACTAGGTGTCTTGCAGTCGCGATCCCTGCAAACAATAGATGAAATCAGAAATCAGTTGAGCGATGTGCATACTTACCTATGATGACGTGACCTTGCCGGGGGGGTACGGGCACCCTGTAGGACTGATAGAGGCCCGTAACCAGAGCTGGAAACCCCAGGGCCCTGTTGGACTTCTTCAGGTTCACTGGGTGTCTTTGTGGGTGCGATCCCAACTGATACTTCCGCAGGGGGAGATTGGCATTGCGGTCGCTGGGCAGAATGTTGCTAAATAGCAATGTCATCTATATCTGTGTAAGAGTGGTCATGTTGGTGCGCATGGTCCGCACTCTTCTCTTTGCAGCGGCACGGGTGAAATCTTGCCCCAGTATGCATAGTAGCTGTGTGATAGCCTCCCTCTCTGGTTGTGCTCGCACAGTTGGCCCTCCTCCAATATCAGGGGGTGGCCCAGGAACCGTTAAAAGGAAACTACTGGTCCCTTAATCGGGAGTGCAAGTCTCGGTTAAGCATTTAAGGACAGAGGACCTTAAATTATCTTAAGGTGTGGATATGGAGCCCACTGAAAGTGAGGACGCGTAGTCCTCTAAAGGCGAGGGCGTGTAGCCCTCTGAAGTTCAGGACGTGTTGCCTTTCGAAGGCGAGGGAATGTAGTCCTATGATGGCAAGGACGTGCAATCCTCTAAAGGTGAGGGCATGCCCCCCTTTGAAAATGGGGAACATGTAGTCCTCTGATGGCGAGGACGTGTAGTCCTCTAAAGGTGAGGACGTGTAGCCCTACAAAGGTGAAGGCACATGACCCTTTGACGGCGAGGACGTGTAGTCCTCTGAAGTTGAAGTTACATGACCCTTTGAAGGCGAGGACGTGTAGTCCTCTGAAGGTGAAGGTAACTAGTACCCAAGGTGAGGGCGTGTAGCCCTCTCAAGGCGAGGACATGTAGTCCTTTGGAGGTGAGGGCGTGCAGCCCTCTGATGGTGAGGACGTGTAGTCCTCTCAAGGCGAGGACGTGTAGTCCTCTCAACGGTGAGGGTAACTAGTACCCAAGGTGAGGGCGTGTAGCCCTCTCAAGGCGAGGACATGTAGTCCTCTGAAGGTGAGGGCGTGCAGCCCTTTGTTGGCGAGGACGTGTAGTCCTCCCAAGGCGAGGACGTGTAGTCCTCACAACGGTGAGGGTAACTAGTACCCAAGATGAGGGCGTGTAGCCCTCTCAAGGCGAGGACGTGTAGTCCTCTGATGGTGAGGGCGTGCAGCCCTCTGATGGTGAGGACGCGTAGTCCTCTCAAGGCGAGGACGTGTAGTCCTCTCAGCGGTGAGGGCATGCCCCCCTTTGAAAATGGGGAACATGTAGTCCTCTGATGGCGAGGACGTGTAGTCCTCTAAAGGTGAGGGCGTGTGGTCCTCTAAAGGTGAGGGCGTGTAGCCCTACGAAGGTGAGGACATGTAGTCCTCTGAAGATGAGGGTAACTAGTACCCAAGGCGAGGGCGAGTAGCCCTCTCAAGGCGAGGACGTGTAGTCCTCTGGAGGTGAGGGCGTGCAGCCCTATGATGGTGAGGACGTGTAGTCCTCTCAAGGCGAGGACGTGTAGTCCTCTCAACGGTGAGGGTAACTAGTACCCAAGGTGAGGGCGTGTAGCCCTCTCAAGGCGAGGACATGTAGTCCTCTGAAGGTGAGGGCGTGCAGCCCTCTGTTGGCGAGGACGTGTAGTCCTCCCAAGGCGAGGACGTGTAGTCCTCACAACGGTGAGGGTAACTAGTACCCAAGGTGAGGGCGTGTAGCCCTCTCAAGGTGAGGACATGTAGTCCTCTGGAGGTGAGGGCATGCAGCCCTCTGATGGTGAGGACGTAGTCCTCTCAAGGCGAGGACGTTTAGTCCTCTCAAGGTGAGGGCGTGTAGCCCTACGTTGGCGAGGGCGTGTAGCCCTCTGAAGGTGAGGACATGCAGTCCTCTGAAAGTGAGGACACGCAGTCCTCTGAAAGTGAGGACACACAGTCCTCTTAAGGTGAGGGCGTGCAGCCCTCTGTTGGCGAGGACGTGTAGTCCTCTGAAGACCAGGGTACTAGTACCCGAGGGTCCATCCTTATGAGAAAGCAAGAGATCGACTCATCGAGAGAGCCGGTCATCCCAAATTCAAAAGATTTGGACATTTAGATGTAGGGAATCTATGTAGTTAACATGATTTTGAGGGATGCAAATGCATGCAACCTTTGTTGTGAAATTTGGGTAAATGCGGACTTTGTATGAAACAATGCAATGTAATGGAAAGTTGTACAATGTTCATGGCATTCTTTCCCTATTTTGTGATTTTGATTTTGATTTGATTTTTTTTTGGAAAACATAGATTGACTGTCCTTTTGAAAGAGGTGATAATTCATGCAACCTCATCCCATCTTTTTGCAAATCTCTCCGGGAACTCCCTCAGAGTGTATGTTCTGTTTGATTTAGTCACTTGACCATTTTGGAGTGACGACAATGGAGTCGTTTGATGTTTAATAAAAACATTGAAATCCTAGGGTTTGTCCCCTTTTTTTTGTTAAAAACATCGATGGGTGAGAACTTTTGATCGGCCCCTATGTTCACTTGAGGCTCATGCACGGTGCCCCTCATTGCCCCAGTGTAAGGCTTTGAGGTACCAATCGTTGTCTTTCGTCATGACCTTGTAGCTGGGAACCTATTGAGTGAGAACTTCTAATCTGCCCCTAGGTTCGTTTGAGGTTTATGCATGGGGCCTTTCATTGCCCCAGTGTAGGGCTTAGAGGTACCAATTGTTGTCTTGTTTTCACAACCTCGTAGTGAGGAAGAATGAAAGACGCAATTGATTCTTGCAAAAAGAATTTTCCAAGGACGAGAAATAGTTGAAGGATTTTTCAGCTGATGGATTAAGTCAAATGACTCCTATGTAGAAGCAAGATGTTTTGATGTCTTGATGATGCTAAAGGATCAAGTGCTTCTAAGTTTTATTCAAGACAAGAATCCAAGAAAGTCAAGATATATGATCAAGTTGATTTCTAGAATCTTTTGGAAGAAGTTTCCAAATTGAAAAAACAAAAGGTTTGACCAAAGAATTCTATCATTTCAAATTGAGATTTGCTCTCCGGTAATCGATTACCAGCAGCTGAAAATGTTTATAACAGTCACTAGAAATTTGAATTCAAAATTTATAATGTGTAATCGATTACACATGGATGGTAATTGATTACCAGCAATTTATTCAAATTTTAAAGCCTGTGATCTATTACACAAGTCTTGTAATCGATTACCAGAGGAGATTTTCAGAAAATAATTTCCAAGAGTCACATCTATTCAAATGGTTTATGAATGGCCATCAAAGGTGACTTGGAAACACGAATTTAAAGAGAGTTTTCATTGCCCACAAAGTTTATCCTCTCAAAAGATTAAGAGTTTTTCTAAACTGAACTGTCTTATCCTCTCAAAAAGATTCCTTGGTCAACCACTTGCATATTCAATAAGGAATTTTGATTGGTCTTCATTGTACAATCTATCCCTTTTAAGAGAGAATTCTTCTTCTCTTCTTCTTACTTCTGAAAAGGGATTAAGAGACTGAGAGTCTCTTATTGTAGAGGATTCTTGAACACAAGGGAAGGGTTGTCCCTGTGTGGTTCAGACTTTGTAAAAGGAGTTTTACAAAGAGAGTGGAAAATCTCAAGTGGGTTTCTTGAGGACTGGACGTAGGCGCGGGAAGTGGCCGAACCAGTATAAATCAAGTTTGCATTCCTCTCTTCCTTTAAACTTCTTTTATTGCTATTTATCTTTTGCTTTAAAGAAGTTTATTTTGATTTGTCTTTTGAGTAATTCATGTTAAGGGTGCATTGTTAATCCAAAAAGAAAGAGTGATAGTTCAATTGGGGAATAGTCTTTGCATCTTAATTCAACCCCCCTTTTTATTAAGGTAACTGAGGCCATTTGTCCAACATCCTATTCTTGACAACTCGCTTCTCTAAGAAGACAAACTTTCTGGAATGATAAAATGAAGTCACATGAACGTCTATATTTTTACTTGAAAACACAGTCAATCAAATGCCTTTTTTTTTTTTATTTTGAAACTTATTTTTTTATTTTGAAACTTATTTGTTTTGAACTTTACTCGTTGTTTTACGGCACCCCCACCAACGTGCAAGATGAGTAATCTCTGATTGAACGGTCTTGGAAGTCAACACTCAGGAGCGCAGGTTGCTTGAGCAAACAGACCAATGGCTTACACCCACATTCCGGTGAAAGTTGAATAAGCAAACATGCGTTTGTGAGAGGATGAGGGACAAAGATATCAACTTTATCCATTTCATTTAACATTGTAGCTGTGGTTTACAATAATGGCATAAACTTGGAAACCCTGATGAGTCATTAGGGACACCTAACAACAGCTTTCAAAATTGCCCCATGTGTGGCATCTCTTGTCAATGTCAGGATTTACACGCAATTCTCCTCAAATTTCAGCCAGCCCGCATCAATTAGACATTGCACCTTACGCTTCAGAGCCCTACCATGCTCAATGGAACGCCCTGGGGCTTCTCCGTGACAAGCACACGTTGCGTTTGAGTCGTATTCTCGGAGAAATGGAGGTTGATGAACCTTGGCTAGGGTTATGGCTACCATTGAATTATCAAGTAGATATGGGAGCAAGTCAGCATAGGACACTGGAATTGGGGTGAATTCTACAGGCTTTCTCGCTGCAAAATTCACTTCTTGGTTGGTGTTTTTGGTTTGTGCTAAAGGTGGTGTTCGTCATTGGAAGTGCGGTAGACAGACTTTGTGGTAGATTTAGGGATGGCCTTTGTGGATAACTGGGTGGTGGGTAAGGAGAAAGTTTGTTATTGGCTGAGTAAAGATATTGTTGGGTTGGTGGGAAACTTGGCCGTACAGGAATGGCAGTCAGAGCATGGGTTTCTCCCTCATCCTCACCCTCTTTATTTGCCCCAGTTTTCTCAGTCGTCCTAGTAGGATGATCAAATTTGCCTCTTTTCGGACCCACATTGATCCTTTCATTGGCGAAGACCAAATCTGCAAAGCTTTGAGGGTGCGCAGCCCACCATCTTTTCATAGTGGAGTACCGATAATGTGTCTACCATCACGATTATCGTCTCCCTTTCCATTATTGGGGGTACCACCTGGGCCGCCAGATCCCTCCACCTTTTGGGCGTGTTCTTTGAAAGATCCGTCCCCCTTTTTGCACATGTTCTGTAGTTGCATCCTATCCGGAACCATATCAAAATTGTACTGATACTGCCTAACAAAGGCAACCATTAGGTCCTTCCAAGAATGGACTCGGGAAGGTTCCAAGTTAGTGTACCAGGTAACAGCTACCCCAGTAAAACTTTCTTGGAAGGAATGTATCAGCAATTCCTCATCTTTTGCGTATTCCCCCATCTTCTGACAATACATCTTTAGATGGTTCTTGGGACAAGTAGTCCCCTTGTACTTGTCAAGGTCTAGCACCTTGAACTTGGGAGGGGTGATGATATTGGGTTCTAGGAACAACTCTTTTAGGTTAGCAAAGGCATAATCTTCACCTCCTTCAATGGCCCTGAGCCTTTCCTTTAGATGATCCGCCTTTCCCTTTTCGGCCATAGCAGGAGGGGCTCTTCCCACCGCAAAATGCAATGGTTGTGGTTGTGGGCGAAACTGAGGGCCCTCCAAAGTGTTTTCAAAGGGTATACCACCAACTGCTTGCCCTTCAGTGGCATATCCGAGCCAAGGCTCGAAGTCAGCTAGATTGTGGTGGGGAATTTCATGTGTCTCCCCCATGGTTTGAGAGATATGTGCCTGATGAGGTTATTGGTTCTCAATGAGTATCGGAGTGGAGTTATTGAGATTTTCATTGAGAGTGTATGCCACATTGGGTGGTGTATAGTCGAGAGGCAAGCCATATGATGGGAAGGCGTGCTTGTTTTGAATTTGCACATCATGGGGTCGTCCGTACTTCCCAAATCTTTGCCTAACATATTTGAGGTTGGATGATTCATTTGCTTGAGGCCAGATGGGAGCATCGGGTTCACCTTAGCGACAGCGCTAATAGCGGCAACTATAACCGCATTGGCTTCCATTATCTTCTTCATGCTCATCATGGCCTTCATCATTGTGGCCATTTGCTCTTTTATGGCCTCCATTTTCGGCCTTCATCTTCTCTTGCACCTCCTCTGCTTCACCCATTACTCTAGCTCTAGCACAAGTTCGGTAAGGGCGTTGTAAAACGTGTCCTTTTCTTTTTGATAAGTTCATTTTATTTTATTTTATTTTATTTTTCAAGGAAAGAATGCAATGAGCAATGCAACCAATGAAAAGCATGGATGTATGCGAATGATGTACAGTTGAAGTATTGCGAATTTTTACGCAGGATATGGGGTTGAATCAATTTAGATTTTCAACATGGTCCATGACATCTTTGTCAAGGTGAAACTGGAAGTAACAAGGACATCAACAATCCTAAATATGTTTGGCAGTAGACGAAGCAGTGATGTGACTCGATGCATCTTTTGCCCCAATTTTGCAAGACGGTTACTTCCATATTTCAACTTGACTTGATGAACCTTTTTATAAAAGCATGAGCTTGGTTCAACCCTATAATCCAAGGAATGGCAATTCTGATCGCCAATATTTCAACAACATCTCATAGGGATGAATGACTCGGGCATACTTTAAGCTATGCATGGAAAATGTAATTATGAAATTGAGATGCCCGAAGAAACACCATTTCCTAGTTAACCATGCATTAGGTACCATGTTCAATTATTTTGTTTTGTTGTTGTGAAACGGGTTTATGATCCCAACATGGTTGGCTCATGGTACCGAATATATGCAACTAAGAATGCAGCGTGAATTTTCGTACTTCCCTTTTTTTTTGTTTTTGTTTTGTAGAGGAAAATACAAGGATCATGTATGATCAAACAAAAAGTATGTTGAACGCATATGATGATGCAATGACTCATGCAAAATGTGAGGCTGGAATATGATAACGGACAAATGCAGGAACGATATGTTCATTATGATATTATGAAGAGATGCTTATGTGATGCATGATATGAATGCATTTTACGGACACGAGAGCCCGGAAAATTATCTCTTCTTACTTGCGCATTTGGGGGCGCAGTGCCCCATGTGTACAATTAAGAAGGTGATATGGACCTTCCGGCTTCCCGTGACAAAGGACGAGACCAACATACAATGCATGCTAGAGATAAAATGTGGGAGTGACTTGATTCGCACTGATTTTTGGAGTAAAAACGTGGGATAAACTCATTTTTTTCAAAAAGTTATAACTAGTCAAGATCTGAGCGACAATACAAACTTCCTAGCGGTTTCTAATCATATGGTCCATTAAGTCTATCATATGCTGACAATAGCTGAGAAGTCCGTGGATCTCCTCGGGGGCGGAGTAGGTGTCCGCCACTGCTTTGGCCTTGGCTAGCAATCGGGGAAGTTCTTGACTCCTGTTCAAAGTAAGAGCAAATCAGTCCGTCCACATTGTTGCCTCTTGGTGCAATGAATCAATTACCCTTTCCCTTTTCGACGCACGAGCGGTGACCTTGTAGTGGATAGACGAGCCTACCTTCTTGGAGAAAAAAGGTGTGAAACCAGCCACACATAGAGAGCCAGTGCACAACAAACAATTCTTGCGCTGCTCTTTTCACATCCCCGGTCGAACGTGTCATACATGGCCAAAATGGCGACGACCGGGCTTTCCTTGCCATGATGAAAGGCGAGGAAAGCGTCAATCGCTGCTAGGTCCACTAACCCTTCCATATTCGGAAAGAGGACAACTCCAAAGATAAAAAACGCCAAGATGTCAATAAAAGAAAGCCCATTCGCCTTGATTTTCCAAGGCCTTTGCCCTTTCCTCCAAACACTTCCTTGGTACTCCGACTACTCCATTTCTGTTTTGCTTTAGACGTTCCAACTCTTGTGCTGAGATTTTCACTACCTTGGCAACTCTTGTCGTGGAGG
Organism: Glycine soja; assembly: GCF_004193775.1. Classification (NCBI taxonomy): domain Eukaryota; kingdom Viridiplantae; phylum Streptophyta; class Magnoliopsida; order Fabales; family Fabaceae; genus Glycine; species Glycine soja. The sequence goes on from NC_041008.1 coordinate 36,424,755, forward strand.
GATAGAACCCAAAGAAAAGATATGGCTTCCTTCCTCCCAGTTGGCATCCAAGGATTTCTTCCAACTCTTTCACAGTCGGCACTAGCTGGAAGTCCTCAAATGTGAAGCACCTTAGGGGCTGGTCATAATACTGGGAAAGGGGTGCAATCGGTTCCATGGAGACTTCTACCCTAGCTAGGTCCCAAATCTTACCATAGGCTTTGCGGAAGGCTTACCGTTGAAGTTGACCCATTAATTGCCCCAACTCTCCTAAACTAGTGACCTCTAAGCTCTTGATTTTGACTTGATAGAACCTCTTTTTAAGCGAAGGCTTTTGACTTGATCCCATGTTTTACTAAAGTGAAATAAAATCTAGTGCGAATCAAAACTCTGACATCTATCATGGGTGGAATGAATGAATGCATGAAGAAATGCATATGACACAGATGCAATTTACGAATACGGGAGCCCGAGAAACTGTCTCCTTCTTAGATACAACGTCTAGGGGTAGCAAAGTGCCCCAACGTATGTATTTAAAATGGTGACACGGACCCTTCGTTGGTTTGTTTACAGAGGGGATCAAGACAGAACCCATGTGCGATGCATATGCGAAAGGCGCAACACGGGAATGTACATAGTATGACAATACTCACTGAATATAAGTAAAAGGGTATATGACACTTATGCATGGCAGTGTGAAAAATGGCACGCAGCGTGTTTGCTCCGTGCCCCTATTTAAGGGACCTATAAGGGAGAGAGCTAACTAGGCTTTTAGTAATAACCCCCAAGGTAGTCATATCTCTTTTGATAGTTTCTAGAGGTATCATCCCCTTCGAAGAACATATTGCAGCAGTAGGGACTACTAGCAACAATAAGTTTTCAAAGAGAAAAGCTCTAGATGAGGGTTCACTGTAATCAAGCAAGTCGGAGACCTAGCATGATCACAGATTCACCTCCACTCCTTATGTTCCCATGAACCCGGGTATAGGGCCCTTTTTCATTCACAGTGTGTGCAAATAGTGTTAGTGTTTGTGTGCATCAAATGAATAAATATTTACCTCATGCATACATTCTAAAACGCACTAAAAGCAACAAATAGTTTATATACACAAGAACATAAGACAAATAAAGGGAAACCAACAAAGGAGAAAGTCATGATAAAACATTGCACAAGATTAAATGGCCTAACTCTCTAAAAAACAGTCCCCAGTGGAGTCGCCAACTGTCGCAACCTACCCTTCGGCGGGAGGGCGACGCGTGACTCGCGGGATGCGTGTTCCACGAAAGGAATACGCGCGGAGTCGCCACCAACGTTTATTTGAGGAAAACGTCGGAAAAACCGGAAAAGACGCGATCTACGAACTTTTAAGTGAAAAGGTTCGGGAGTTGTATTTACGCGCGGGGAAGGTATTAGCACCCCACACGTCCGTCCCAAGGGACGACAGCCTTTAATCGAATGTGCAAACATGACTTTGATTTTTATGTTCCCTTTTATGTCCTTATATCCTTTATATCCTTTTTATATTTTTTTCTTTTTGTGGTCGACAAGGGTGTTTCCCTTTGCTCCTACGTATTCCTCAATTTGCGATGAGGAAATCAGACCTACGTAGTTCTTTTGGAACAAAAGTGTTTGGTTAAGTTATTTTTGTCTTTTTTGTAAAATATGTTTTTATTTGAACAAAAGGTCATTTAAGGTGTTGGACCATTAAACGGTCTTTTGATTTTGAAAGGAGAGAAACGTTAAGGCGTTGGACCATTAACGACCTCTTGTTTTTGAAAGGAGAGAAATGTTAAGGCATTGGACCATTAACGATCTCTTGGGGTGGTCGACAAAAGCGGGGCTTTTGCTCCTACGTATCCTCAATGAGGAACTCAGACCTACGTAGTTCTTGCTTTTTGTCAAGTGATTCTTTTTTACTTAAGTGGTGATCATTTTAAGGCGTTTGGACCTTAAAAATGATCCATTTTACTTAGTGAGAAATTGAAATGACAAACTTCAAAAGCCTATTTTTTATGGACGAGCTTGACTAGGCGAATTGATTTTAGCCTTTAGTTTCACTTTAGTTATTAATCAATTCGATTAAGAATGAGAAATCCCAAAGAGAAAACGTCCACTTGATTTTCCGCTTTATTTTACTAAAAGATGTCTTTTTGATTATTATATTATTTTTTACCTCTTTTTGATTTCCAACGTGGTTACGGCACGACCGAACGGTCGGAATTTATTTTAACCGAAGTTAATGGATAATACAATTCAAACGTTCGGTGGAAATTTATTTTATTTTTAAGTTAAGCGAGAAATGACTTAAGTAAAACGGCTTAAGCACGTCAACAGGGGGTATAAAAAGTAAACAAAACGAGAATAAAAATGCACGAAACACAATGTGGACCACTACGGGCACATAGAATGAATCGAAAAGCTTGGTTCGAGGTACTTACCCGTTGAAGATCGAAGAACGATGAAGAACGAATGAAGAACGTCGAAGAACGGTTGAAATCTTTGCGAAATTCCTCATGGAAAACGTTACGGAAACGTTTCGGAAGCGCCTCGGCTTAGATTTTCTTCACGGAAACAATTTTTCCAAGCAAATTCGAAAGAGAGAGAAGTGCCTAAGGGGCTGAACCCCTTCCTTCTTCACTTCCTCCCCTATTTATAGCAAAATAGGGGAGGTGGTTGCCGCCCAGCTCGCCCAGGCGAGCTCAGCTCGCCCAGGTGAGCAGGGTTGCTTCCTCCAGAAGCAACCGCCTTCTGGAGGAATATTCCGGAGGGCCCAAGTGGGCCTGGGTGCTATTTGCACCCCCATTTTTACTAAGTACACCCCCCTCTGCTGTTTTTTGGTGATTCTTTTTTCGTAAAGTTACGGAAACTTACGAATTTCGTAACGATACTTGTTTTCTTTCCGTAATGTTACGGAACCTTGCGGATTACATAATCATCCCCTTTTTGACTTACGGAATGTTACGGAACCTCACTTAATTATGCAACGATGCTTCCGCTTGATTTCCGGTGTGTCACGGAAACTTACGGATTGTGCATCAATATTTTTTTGGTTTTTCGGCATGTCCTGGAATTTCATAAATTGCCTAATGATGGGTGCCAAGCACCTCACGAGGACCAAAGAATGGTCGCATGTCATCAAGCAAAGGTCCCCGGACGAAATTAGGGTATGACACCATGTATCGAAAAGATCACTCTTTTGTCTAAGGAAGAGGATAGGATACTTGAGGCACATGAAGATGCTTCCCCTTCTCAGCCACAATTTGAACATCAACAGTTTAATATACTACGGCAAAGTGTGGAGACTCGAGGCTTAGCGCGACGTCGGGAAACTGTTGATGCAGCAACATATAGTTTGCCTCCGATGCCAGAATGACAACATGGAATGTATTACACACCGCCGACATTCACCCAAGAACCGTCTCAGATGTCGCCGATGTATTCATACCCACATGATTTTCAACCAGGGTATAGTTTTGCAAGCATATTTGGGTCCTCTCCTTCTTCAACGGAAACTCCTTCATTTACCCAAAGTGGTCAAGTATTGACCCCAAATGCCCCACTTGCTGGTCCGTGGAATGTACCTGGAGATATACCCGACATGGACGACTTATTAGGGGTCGATTTACGTCATGATTTCTCTGCCAAGGCTGACCAAGTGGATCAAAGGGCGAATCCTAGAAGAAGAAATCCTGATAGGGCAGCTAGAAATTGGGACTGGCCATGTGGGACTTCGTCGCGGCATCACAGACATAGTGATGATTGATTAATAATGAGTTTACATTTTTTCCGCATGGTTTAACATTTTCATGTACTTTGTATTATTTTTTTCCATGTGTTTCATATTGTCATGTACTTTGTATGATTTTTTTTCATGTTAATTTTATATTATTGTCACTTCAACGTTTCAATCTTATTGTGCAATTCTTTTAAAATAAATAAAAATAAATAACCATAATGTTAATGACACATAAACCAAAAGTGATCTCTAACGTAATTTAATGACCAAATCAAAAAAGAATTAACCAAATCAAAAAGCATTTTAAAACATTTTAGGATTTCAAAATGTATTTTAGGTGAAAATGTATTTTATTGAAAATGTACTTATATATACTTCAAAAAGAGAGAATAATAAAATATAAAAAAATAATAAATAATACTAATAATAAAAATGAAAAAAATTTAAATTTTTGATAAACAAATTAAAAAATATACAATTTAGAGTGTATAAAAAATAATCTTATTGAAATTTTGGGGTGGGGGAATATAAAAAAATAACAAATAATACTAATAACAAAAATGAAACAAAATTTAAATTTTTTATAAACAATATAAAAAATATACAATTTTGGGGTGGGGGTGTGGGAAGAGGCTGGGGGTGTGGGAAGAGACTGGAGGGTGTGAGAAGAAGAGGCTGGGGGGTGTGGGAAGGGGCTGGGGGGGTTGGGGGGTGGCGCCTGGCTGCCCTGCGCTAGCCGTAGCGCCTGCAGCAGGGGCGCCACTAGTGGAGCCTGACCCTGGGCGCTACCAAAGGCGCCCGTGTCAGGGGCGCTACCTGCTGTGCCACGTGGCACGTGCACAGTGGAGGCGCCTGTCTGGGGGCGCTTTGTAATAAAAAAACAGACCCTCCAGAAATAATTTCAAAAGAGTTCCTTTTTAGTAAATAATTTGTAAAACTGCCCCCTTTTAGTGTTTTTGCCGCTTGTCTCTATCTATTTTTGTCATTGCCGGTTGCTACTACTTTGACGTTTTGTTTTTTGTTTCAATTTCCTACCTTGTCTAGCAATTGGCAGTTGACAAAACTAAGCATCGATCCCTGCAGATGAAAAGCAACTTCTGACTTACATTTTAGTTTGTTATTTATTGAATACTGTCTTCTTTTTTTCTGCATTCAAAAACTAATAACAAAATATTTTTATTATTTCTGTTTCAAAATTTTAAAACCAGGAAAAGCAAAATAACAATTTTATAACTATTAGTAAACCAAAATATCTAAACCATATCTCTTAAATGAAACTAGCCCTAAGTTTTCATGGATCACCAATGATTATGACTCATTAGTGCACTTCATTTATTGGGCAAAAAGTTAGGCTTAAATTTAATGATTCCAATCCATTGGCAATGCAACGCAACAAAGCTGTTTACGCATCCTTGTATGCGAACCCATTAAGCATGCATGCATCAAAATTCAAACCACCATTTTTTTAGTTTCATTTAGATACCAAGTCGGTGTAAAATAAACATCCAATAAAATATAACCATTTTACAATGTGATCTATTCATTAGTATAACTATAATATAGGGACAAAATTAGCGTTGTATAAGATGTGTGTAAAAAGATTCTACTAACCATGCTTACAAATTAAACTCCCAAATTTCTAAACTCCCAAATTTCTAAAGAGCGGACCGCAACCCATCAAATAGATGCTAGACTTTCATTGACACCTTAAAGAGTGCAACACTCAAATCATTAATCTTATCACTTATCTTTCTTCTCTTTTTACGAAGTTTAATGATTATACACTTATCCTGTCATCCCATTATACGATTTTTAAGTAATTATTATAAAACTTAACAAACTTATCATGAATGATAGATTGTAATTAAATGACGGGATAAAATTATTTCACACTATTAATGTATGACCCTTATCTCCTTTATAAACTATCATTTTTCAAAATGAAAATAACCTAACATATGACCATATGACGAGAACAAAGTACTAATTCCAAGGAAATGAAAAGGGAAAGGCAACCACTTCATAATATAACAATGACACACTATCAATACAAAGCAGCATGTAATCATGAAAGGACCATTGACTATAAGCAGGAATGATCCTCACAACATAAACTTTTTCACAGAATCCTTCCCTTCAGATGTGAAATCTTTTCCTTCCAGATATTCCAAACCCTTTGAACAACCCATGGCATACTATATATATAAATTGATCAGAGAAGTCAGTTTGCATTGTCTGCCAGCAGCTCATATTGCATAAACTATTTCTCCACTGCTATCAATGTCGAGGTCGGGATCGGTCTCTAGGTCCTCGTCCATGTCGTCGTCATCAATGTCCAAGCTACCAGTAAGATACTGGTTGAGAGACTGAGTTCCGGCTGCAGGAATTGTAGCCTCACTGATTATCTGCATGATTTCTTCAATGCTCTGCATTGGTTGATCAGGCTCCTCAAATTGCCTGTTCATCGTGTTCTCAACCATGAGATCGGCCGGCAGGTTCTTCAAAAACCATTCGTGGTTTCGAATCTCGGGAATACTTATTCTCTATTTAAAACAATATTAGCCTCCAATTGAAAGTTGATGCCATCATATTTCAGGAAAGAAAGAAAGAAAAAAAAATAAGAGGAGCATGCCTTGGAATTGAGCATTGTAGTTCCCAATAAATTTCAACTAATAATAGATAGTGTATTAGTAATAGTGTGTTAGAAAGAGTATTAGAGTGTGTTGCTAACAATTTTCAGATTATATAAATATCGCACATAATTTTCAGATTAAAAAAAAAAACTGACCTGTGCAGGGTCTGCCACAAAGATCCTAGAGATTAGATGACGGCACTCAGAAGATATATGAACATAATCAGGAATTGAGTACTGGACTTTCAAAATCCTCTGCAAGCATAATCCAACAGTTTAAGAAAAGTAATTCAATATTATTACTACATTGACCTAAAAATGGTGCAGTAGGTTACATGAATTGTCTTCCGGAAATTTTTAGGTTCCTCTGGATCCTCAAAAGGATATGCACCCACCAACATGACATATAAGGTCACCCCACAAGACCACACATCTGCAATCTGAATCATAGTAGAATGGAAACATCAATACAAGGCATTACTAAATAAGAAAAAAATGCATAGCTAGCCAGGAATCTTTTGCATTAACATCTAATATCTAGTTTCTTGTGCAGGAGATAAAGCCTAATGTTACTCACAAGCCTATTTCTAACCGTAAATGAAAATTTGATAAATGTTATTCACATTTATCAATCTTTTCTCTTCAAGATTCACAACCACTCAGCTGAAACTCACATTGAAAAAGGAATGAGAAGCAACGAGCCTTTCACACTGGGGAAGCTATAAAAGTGACAATCCAATTAAACCCCTAGTCATTGCAGAATATATCATTCTAAGCTTGTTCCCAGGCGACACCTTGAAGTTTAAGTTGATTGTGTCTTTCCTGACATTAAGTTCAAAGATTCTACAGGGCACGGAACCAATTAACAACTGGTTGTCGTCGTCACAATTTTAAAATTATGATCTGAGTTATATTGTAGTAAGGAAAACAACAAAGGTCCACATATGCTAACAAATACAGCTCAATGAATTTTCTTCAAGGATAGAAGTTACATAATACCTTGCCGTCATATTCCTTCTTAAGCAAAACTTCAGGAGCAATGTATGCAGGGGTACCGACTGTAGATTTAGGTTGTGAATGTAGCACGGAGGACTGCAAAAGTAAGACAGTCAAGATTTGTGTCACAGATATTACAAATTAATCCACCAAAGGCAAAGGACATACAAAGAAATATTCTTGATCTTGGAGTAAAACAATTTTGCAATGAACTTTCTAAACAATGCCCAGTTCAAATGTGATTTCAACAATCTGGAATGCAGGTAATATAAGCCTGAAGGTACTAACAGATAAAACAGTATGAAGAAAGAAGTATACCTTTGAATACCCAAAATCACAAATCTTCAAACGAGGAGCTGGACTACCATCCAACAATGTGTTCTCCAACTTCAAGTCACGATGGCATACTTGCTTTATTAAATAAGATAAATAGACATTCAAGTCAGCAACTCATTATACCTATTGTAAGAGTAAAGACTAAAGATGCCGAACTTATGTACCATTGCATGACAGTAGCTAACCCCTGATATAAGTTGTTGGAAGAAGAAGCGTGCCTGCAACAAAACATAATAGGCATTAATGGTAAGCAGTAACTGCAACAGAACTGCAACAAAAATGCATGAAAGGAATAGAAAAGAACCTCATCTTCACTAAACCGTCCTGCATTGCATATCCGCTCAAATAACTCTCCCCCAGAAGCGTACTCCATCACAATAGCCAAATGTGTAGGGGTTAATATGATCTATACTTGCAGAGAATGAGAACTAATTAAAATATATCTCAGTTATAGGTAGGAGGAAATAGGCTAAGGCATTGGATGCGTACAGAGTTCAGAGAACAAACCTCCTTGAACCTGACAATATTGGGATGCCTCAGTGATCGGTGATTTATAATTTCCCTTCGTACATTTTCATCTATCTGTTTAGAAGAAAACACGGTTGAGCTCAACATCACATAGGGAAATCCACATGCACACAACACAGTTTCTTTCGAACTTCAATTAACCTACCCCACAGCTTAGCATGCAAAATCCAATGAAATTGACTCACATGAACTCCAGAAGAAATAAGCTTCCTCATACAGGGGAATGGAGGCGTACATGTGGCTTATTGAACCAACACAACACATTAGTTATACCATTAGTTATAAATTCTCATTTACTATTCAGAAGTTCTGCCATCAAGCATACTGTAGCATTTTAACTTCAATTTAACCACCGCAACAAACATTTAGACCCAACAACAACACATATCATTATGCCTTTGAAAACAAACAGAGTTCTAGGGTATCTTATTATGTCCACTAATTCGCATAAGAGGCAGATGGGGGGGCACCACCATATTAAGATCAATAAAATAGGTAGAAGAGGAAAGCAAAAACTAGGTTCACATTCAACTAAGCATCCTCTATTACCCCAAAGGGCCTCAAATTCCATCCAAAAAACAAGAATAACAAAATCAGTACACACAGTTAGATTAGGCAACACGTACACATCTCAAAACTTGAAAAGACTGAAATCAACATGTACACCCCCATTAATCACCATCACCACTTTTAGCACCATATCCAACAGACAACCAAAACACCACCACCAAAACCACAAATCAATTATAAGTTTATAACCAACAAACAATTCAGCTGCCAAAAATCCCACCCACACAAGCACGCGCGCGCACACACAAAAACCAAAACTTTACAACCAGCAACAAAACAAGAAAAGAAAACTTAATTTAGTAAAAAAGAAAAAGGAAAAAAAACAAATAGAAACAAACCTTGTCACCTCTCTCAATATACTTGACAGCAACAAGCTCCTCAGTGTGCTTGTCTCTCATGAGCCTTGCCACCCCAAAATTCCCAGACCCAATATCACGGACCAGCTCATACTTGTCACTGTCATGCATGATCGGCATATCCATTCCTGGCCCAACAGTCATAGCAGAACGATCCATATCCACCACCCCTTTTAAAAATCCCACCTTTTTTTTCTTTCTATTATACTATTATGCAACAAAAACACCAACACCCCAACAAAAAAAACCTTAACTTTCACATTGAAATATCCACGACCCAGATCAGATCTTTGCAAAACAAAACGATGGTCGATGCTGAAAAAAAGAGACTGCCAAGTTAAAAAGTTACTTCAGCTTGAGCCCGTGAAAAAAGGTTGCAACTTTCACCAACCAAACCAAATGGGGATATTTTTTTTTTCTTCTTCTTTCAGAGCTTGCAGTGGTTGAAGTTGAAGTAGAAGTTGGAAGTTGCAGTTGCAGGTGCAGAGGGTCGGTGATAGGCTCGTGAAAGTGTGAACCAGAACGTGAACGTATCGTCTCGTTGCTTTTCCTTTTTTCTCTCTCTCTCTTTCTTTCTTACACCAAAGTTTATCTTTTTGATTTTATCCAAACCTGAGAATCTGAGATGCATGAGACAGCAAATTTTTAATTTTTAATTTTTTTTTGGCTTTGGATTTTCTTTCTTTTTTGTGCTTTCAGACTTTTTCAGCAATACCAATGATGATGATGAGTTTAGAGAAGTATTTATTTATTTGTCACTGAATCAGTGAAACGTGTGATCCACAAACTTAGAAATTAAGGTGAACCTTTGGTATTTTTAGTTCAACTAAGTTACTACACCTTTGTGTTTAGACTTATAGAAAAGCGTGATGAATGACATAATTTTAGTAACACATTCTTCTTTTTAGTATTTTTAATGGAAGTGGATTCTCTACTAGGTGTATTTATATAATAAATTTATTCATTCTAAATCTTTTTTAAATTTTAATTTTAATTCTTTATCCTTTTTTATCCGTAATTTTAATTATATACTAACAAACATTTAGCTAAAATCTTAAATCTTAAACCTATTACATCCTACAATACTACTAGTAAGCTTCCTTGATCGTAAGAATCATGTCAAAAAGCCAGCATTTACTGACAAATATTTTCCGCAACGAGGAGTTCGAATGTTAGAACGATCACTTTTTAATCGAATTTGAGAAAAAATAAAATTTGAACAATCAATTTTCTATGGTTAAGATTACTAGATCTATGCCTGCATTTATACAATTAGATACAAAATTATACATTTTTTAAACAGGTTCAAAACCTAACATGAAACAAAACCACATGAAAATTAAGTCTCAATCAATTTGGAAACCCAAAAATCTTTCAAAATCAGCTAAAATATACACTTGAGACTTATTTTTAATGTCATTTTTATTTTATTTATATTTCTTTTTCTCAAACATCAATTGCATTTCATAATTTTCATATAAATAAATTTAATAGGACAAATTTCATATCTTTAATCAATAAAAAATAATTCAAAACCATATCCTAAAATTAATACAATCAATTTTTTGAAAAGTATCAATGTGTTATAAAATAATTTTTTTTCAACAAAATAATATATTATATATATATATATATATATAAATGGTACTGGAAGCACCAAATACAAAAATAATTAAATAAATTATATTTATATCCCATTTGTTTTTCTTAAAATGTATTTGATACTTTTCTTTCTTTATATTATTTTTACTTTTGTTTTGTTAACATTGTTAAGTAACGTTTTCTTAAATATGTGATGTGAGTAAATGAAATTATCTTAAAATTTTTATTATATTCATATCTTTTATATTTTTTTTCAAATATACTAAAAAAAACACATGGATACAAATGTAATTTACTCAAAAAAAATTTCCACAATCAACGCATGACTAAAATACTAGATAACCTTTAACAAATGACTAAAGTACTAGATAACCTTCAACTTCCAATAGCTGAACAAAAATATATATCCCTCCAACAATTTCTAGTACTGCCCTTAAATATACTATTCCAACCCCCCACCAAAATATTCATTCAACCAGCAACATCACCCCTCAAACCTGAGAGCCCACCCACACTCACCATTACAGCTTCACTTTCCCACCTCTAATACATGCCACATGATTGCCACTCCAAAGCACAAATGAGTGATTAAATCCCCGCTGCTGATGATATAACCATGACCAGGATTGAAATTTTATATACTTCATCAGTTTCAGTATGTTCACTTCAATATTGTTGAAAATCTTGTTATTTCTAGCTCCCATATGCAAAAAATTACTGCACACCATAAAATTTGCCACATCTCACTTTCTTTCCTACATGAAATAACATTTGCAAATTGCTTGAAATGGCCCGCTAAATCTCCAATTTTGAGAGTAGAGAATGTTGGGGATATCCAAGTTTAACATCGTAGCCATATTTGCCTAACCACCTTGCACAATAAAAACAAATGTTGAGTTGATTCAAAATCAGATTGACATGTACCACACATCAACTCAACCTCATCAGTCATAACATTGTGTTTCTTCAAATTGTCCTTATATGGTAATGGATTCTTGAGAGCCCTCCACACCATGAATGCCACTTTATTTGGTATCTTCAACTTCCACAACAAAGGAAAGGTGTCGTTGACTTGCTCCCCGTCACCGGCAGAAATTAGCAACTTGTATGCCGAATTAGTAGAGTACAATCCAGAATCATCATGTCTCCATCTTCAAGAATCTGTGGCGTTCCTCTTATCTTTTAATAAGGGATCAAATTACAACCTAAAATAAAGTTAAAGGACCATATGAATAATTTAAGCTAAATTATAATCAAATTAATATAATACCAAGCTAGTCTAATATACGGATGACACAGTATTTATTGGGGAGATGACCACTAATAATGTGGTGGTGATTATGAGTACATTGAGGTGTTTTAAACTTGTGTCTAGCTTGAAAATCAATTTTCATAAAAGTAGATTTGGTAGATTGGTGGGAGTGAAGGAAGAAACTATGGGAAGATTTACAAGATATTTGAATTGTAAAGTTTTGCAATTCCTATTTGTTTACTTGGAAATCCCAATTGGTGTCAACCTAGGAGAATGCAGACTTGGAGCCCCATCATTAACAAAGTATCAAAGAAATTCATCCTTTGGAAGCACAAACATCTAAGAATATGCTTGATCAATTTGGTATTTTCTTCACACTTTAAAAACATGAGAAACAAAGACGGTGAATTCACAATGGTTTTATCAAAACAGTCGTCGATACAAATGACATTTTTGTAAATATCAGTAAAATTATAATGATTTTTTTTTTCAATGACGTCAAATTTTGAAATAAAAAAAGTTCTTTGGAAAACCGTACTTGAAATCCCTAATTCAAAGACAGTTTTCAAAAACGTTTTTGAAGCTCAAGTATTTTGGCTTTTATACTCTTGCCATTTCTCGGTATCTCACCCTGTCTCACTAGCTCGCATCCTCTCATAGTCTCTTTGCGCCCTCTCTCGCTCGTGTCGCCGACGAAGGTGTCCAACGCCGCTGTTGAAGGTGATCACTGCCGCCGTCGAAGGTGTCCAGGGCAGCCGTTGAAGCTTCCTTCCGGAGAAGAAGGTTATTGGTTACATATGGGTGACGATTCTCGCACCATTGAGAACACGAGGGAACACGACGAGACCGTTTGCAAGCCCGACGATGATGAGGTTTTGAACTTTTATTATTAGGGTTTTATTCTGATTTGTGCCTTGTGATTGCAAAATTTGTGATTTTGTGTTACTGATATAGTATTATTGTCCTTAGTTTTAATCCCTAGTGGTTCTCCGCCTTTGTCTCGTACAGGAACCAGGCTATAACGCTTCAGGTTTTGCTGCCGCCTCTACACCAGGAGAAGCGAAGCTTGGTGTCGTGTCGCCATTGATCGAAGGCATGCCGCTTCCGGTGTTGGTAGAGGTGTCTCACTGGCTGGCGGTGGATGAGGCTTATGGGGTCGTGGGTCTGAGGCTGATATTTCAGGGCAGAGTGAGGTTGAAGGCTGGGGCCATCAAAATTGCGCACTACGGATTCTATGTTAAGCGGAGTTACACCCTGCGATGTCGATCAATGATTATCATTTATATAATATGACCCTCCTCAAGCTACCTATATCTTGTTTTGTTTCTGTCTTCAATTCACTGTAATAATGTCCTGCTACTCTTACTCTCTTTTATTTTTCTTTTCTAATCAGCAATTATATTTAGAGCCATAGGAGTTTGAGTTTTTTTTAAGGGGTTTGTTTTTCCAATTGAAAGAATTTCCAAGTCGCAGTGTCAAAGGTTGTGTTATTAATATTATTTATTTTAAGGAACCAGCAGAATGTATTTGTGAGTTTGCATTTGGGTTTGTATAAATTCAGCACCTAAGACTGGTGGTGAGGTAAGATCAAAATAAAACCCATCCTCTTGGTCACCTTCATTTTACTTTGTAATCCTCCGTTTCCTTTTTCTTAATTATTTAATTAGAACAATTTAATTGTGAGTTTGTGACAACTGACCCTTTCTCTGTGTACATAGTTTTAATGTATCACGATCCATTAGGTAGCAGCACCTGGCATTTGAAGATATGATCTCTTGGATGCGAGAAGGTGGCCAGGTAAGATCATGATATTTTTGTTACTTTAATGTGTTCTTTCATGTTATTTTGCATAAGTTTTAATTTGGATTTAGGTTGGGATATTTGATGCCACAAACAGTAGCAAAGAACGAAGAAACATGCTGATGAAATTGGTTGAAGAAGATGCAAGATGCAAGGTAGTCAAAGATGGCACTAAAATAAGTATATGATATGACAATGATAAATTTAGTTTTTAACTCTTATGATCCATCTTTTCGTGTTTATGTTGTAGATAATCTTTTTCAATTTTTCCTAATTATTGGGATTGTCAGACCAAGAGATTAGAAGTAAAATTGATTATGAGTTCTACAATAATTTCTTATTTTTTATACTTGAAGATGATGCGACATTCTTTACCAAATGCAGTACATTAATCTCAAATGTTGATCATTACTTATGAGTTCTACAATAATTTCTTATTTTCTATATTAACTCAGTAAAGTATCATTCATTTTCAAATTTGAAAGGTCGTCCCTTTGGGCACAAGATGATCAAGGAAACCAATACAATCCATTGTTGCAGAACCTTAGCTTTCAGCAGCAGAGCTCCACATTGAATGGACGTACACCTCTGTCCTCTGGCTTTGCAAATTGTTCGGTATTGAACTCTGCTACTCTGGGGCTTTCAGGTACTAGGTTCAGTGGAGGATCGACTTCACAAGTGTTTAACAACCAAGCGCCTCAATTTGCAAGCTTTTAAGGTATCATATTTTTCACTTTGGCATTTTATTTTCCCTCTATGTGATGCTAACAATATTATATGTGCCTATGTTAGCCATGCCATTTTTTTATTAACTAGGCTATAGTATATATGTTAACATTTATTACCATTACTAGTCCTGAAAGAGCACCGGGGGTACAACAACAGCAAGTGCCCCCTCTTTCTGTGAACACATTAATCACTCCACAATGTGCTGGCAATGACCTTGCAGCCCTAGCTATATCTTCATCTTTTAGGTATCTATGATTTCTTAAGAACTTTATAGCTTGCATATACCATGTTGGGAATTCTGATTGATTTGCTTTAACATTCAAAGTAATAAACATCTTTGTTTTTGAAGATATGGGTTGTTTGGAACTTTGATTGTCAGAGCAATAGATTTTCATAATCAAATTATGACCAAAAATCATTTTTTATAGTTTATTTTGACCAAAAAATATTCTTTTTTATATCAATTCCTAATAAAAAAAATTTAATTTAAAGGTTTCTTAAATTGACTCACCGTAAGAAAACATTCATTGACTAATCCTACTTTTACTTTAAATATGGGTCTTAAATAGTATATGACTGTACCAAATCCAATTCCGGAAGCAAATACGCTCCTAAATAGTAGCTATATCTTGTCCTGAAGACATGTATTTATGTCGAGCACTACACGAACATTTCAGCTATATTTAACTGCAATTTATAATATCTCTACTTTTAATTTTAAACTTTGAGTTTAATCGTTTTACAATATCTCTACTTTTATTTTTAAATTAGATACATGGTTGGTGAAAAAGATTGTGACATTATTAATTAAAAATTAGTAAATAATCTATATATTAATAGTGTAAAATATTCGTTACTGTATTATTTAATCATAAACTGATATATGTATGATATATTTTTAATTTTTTTTTATAAAAATAATAAATTTAGCTTGCATAGTTTCAAATATCCAGAACAAGTTACTGGTTGGTTTTGTTTATTTGGCCTTAAACTCCTGTGGGGTTTGACATTTGGATTCAAGCTCAAGGTCTTTTGCCTCATTGTGTTATGGCCTTTTTTTGTTTCTTTACAGCTTGGGGTGTTTGGTGTTTGTTCTTCTTCTTCTGATCACCAGTTCTTGTGTTTTTTTTTTCTTCTCGATTTGAATAACTGGTTACAACTTATTTGCAATTAAATGATCAGGGTCTTAAGCATCATACCCTGACTTTTTCTTTTTTGCTCAATTCATCAAGTGATTCATGATTCAATGTTATTTCTTCTACGAGTACTATCCACGTAATGAATGCTCCACTCTTTGCCAATTCGTATAATGTTTGACACTGTTTCATCCTACCTTGATTTCATCAGGTATTTGATCAATTGTGGTGCTCATTTTTTTACGGGTCAACATTTTTCTTCTCTTAATATGATAAAGGTTATTGAGTAATTATATTTGAACAATGGATAGAAGCAACATTAATCTGCATTGCGAAGTGCAATTTATGTCTAATCGTTGTCCTTTTTATACAAAATTTGTGTTTGTGTTGGAATGGTTCAATCTAGACTATCACTATAGGATTAACTTGAATGTAACTTGATCCCATTTTGTGCTGAAGTTTCAGGATTGGTACATAATATATCAGTATGCGGGATAGTGAGAAGAAGTTAAACAACAAAGGATCTAAAAAATCCAGGCCTTTGAAGGTGCATAAGAAGGGACAAGGGAAGAAGGAAGAAGTGAAAGTGGGATCAAAATCTCACACAAAAACTGCTTGCACTGATATATCAAGGAAGAGAGTTATCTCTTCTCTCAAGGTCAAAGGGCCACGTAAGGAAGAGAGTTAACTGTGGAGAAGGTTGGAAAGGTCATATGTATGGGATACTTCTTAATTGATTTTTCCTATTGTTATTATAAGAAAGAAAGGTATGCTCTATGTCACTTGAAATTTATCACATGAAAAATTTAGGGGACCATATCATTTAAAGGAATTATAAGTATATAAATGGTTGGTTTATTTAGTATTACTTAAATTGAATTTGGCGATATCAGGAAATTTTATGTACTCTTTTAAGTTGAATTTTTGTTTTCCATGAAAAAATTGATGTGGTATGCTATATGGTTGATTATAAACCAGGATGGTTTTCTTTCTCCAAACATTTTTCATGGAAAACAGCTTGCGGCAATGCAGTGTGATCTTATCCAAAAATAACTATTAGCTATTTTATCTTAAAAAATGCACGTTACTTAAAACTTAAGAACAGAAAGGTTTGGTGCCACATTTTGATCTCTCATTGTCCAATTTATGCAAGTTTATTTTGTCTTCCACTATTTTTATTTTATTTATTGTTTTAAAAATATAAAGAAAATAATATTTTTAATATTTTTATTTTTATTAAAATATACATATTAAGATGGTTCTCTCTGAAAAATTGTCTTACAATGTTTATTTTTTAAGATAATTTATGAAAAAATCATTTTAAAATCCTTATTTTTTATTTTTTTTAAAAAAACATTCTAAGACGGTTCTTCTAAAAATCATCTTAAAAATTTACTTTTTAAAACAGTTTTTGAAAAAATAGTTTTAGAATTCTCAATTTTATATATTTTTTTTAAAAATAGCATTCTAAGACGATTTCGGGGTAAAACAGTTGTAAAAAATGTATTGTTCTAAGATAATTTGAAAATTGTCATGGAAAGTCTTGTAAAAAATCTCTCATAATATAATCAATATTTAATTAATCTTTCCTTAAACATGATCATTCATTAACACCCTTTCTTTCATAATCATAAAACTGAATCTTTACGAAAAACTTGATTAATACTTGAATGAGTGAAAAAGATCATAACAAATGTAATAAAGAACAAAATTTTGATTAAATTTAGAAAATAAACAACAACAACTACTACTAACATTATTTCATCAATTAAAAACATGATTATATAAAGTTATGATCTTTATTAGAGCTTGTTTTTGTCATTGATCCATGCATCAAAACAATGATCTCTTCAGTAGGTCCTGATTTACGCAACATGACAAAGATTTCTTCTGGAGATCGGCCAACCATTGCATACAACTTGATAGGACTTTTAGAACTAAAATGTGAAAAGATGAAAAACATCTTCCCCGCTTCATTGTCGTCTTTAAGCTCCATATAATCATACTCAACACAATCATTACCTAAATATACATGTTTATGGTAAAAAAAAACCTCAAATAAGCTTCTTCCACCTCTTGTGACATCTATAATTGCTTCCCTCAAAGTAGCAAGAGACATTTCCTCACTAATTTTTATGAATTTAAGACCATTAGGACATTTAAACAATACCCCCTTAGAAGTTGATACCACATCACTATCATAATACACAAGAACTACTCCCTCCATCTTCAATGCAATATGTTGAAAGATCCAACACAATGTATTTAGCTTCCTCTTACCAATTGTATTCATTATCATCTTGTAGTATTCTCTCGTGAGTCAATTATCAACAACGACCAAGATTGCACCGACAAAATGGATTGTTCAGATTGCATCGAGGTCTACAAGGACACTATTTGCTTGTCAGATCGTCATAAATATGATTGTTAAATCACACTATATAATAGAATCATGATTTCGTTTTATAATTGAGGGGTGGAATCAAATAACACAATGGAAATACAATTTCGTTGTGTTACCCCACTATATAACGAAATCATGTTTTTATTGTGTAATTGGGGGTGAAAAAAATTAACCATGGAAATGTACTTTCATTGTGAATTTTTTTTCACCTCCAAATTGCACTAACATAAACATGATTTCGTTGTTCAATTTTTCAGGGGCAGTTTTGGGATATGTCTAAGGTGCACCCACGTGGGTAGTGTCATTAGAAAAACTGCTAGTGCGAATAGCAACTCCCACCATGAAGCTTTCATCCATCCCTAGGGTATCTAAGTTGGGCCGAGACAAAACAGACCCAACAGGCCGAAAGTTGAAAAAACTCACTCTCCCCACAAGTCTCATTTCAGCTTCAACAAGGATGATATGACACTGAAGCACAAACCTTGCAGCTGCAGCAGAGTGTAACCGAGCATGGTGGGGAGGTTTGTGACACGTCACGACCTTCTTCTTCCACTTCCACTAACTACTCTTTCCCCAAACCCTAATCCTCCAACCATGCGCTCTTCCTCCACCCTCCTCCACTCTCTCGCTCTCTCTCTCTCCCATCTCCACCACCCCTTCCTCTCCGCTCCTCCGCTCTTCCCGCGCCTCGCCGTGACGGTGCCGGAAAGGGAGGTTCTCAGGTCGGCGGAGGCGGAGGCGAGGGGGCTGCGGGGGCCGGAGGTGGAGGTGGGGGAGCTGAGCGCGGTTCCGGAAGAGTGGCGGAGGGCGAGGGTGGCGTGGCTCTGCAAGGAGCTGCCCGCGCACAAGGCGGGGACTCTGGTGAGGATACTGAACGCGCAGAAGAAGTGGATGTGGCAGGAGGACGCCACCTACGTCCTTGTCCACTGCCTCCGCGTTCGCGAAAACGAAACCGCATTCAAGGTAACTCTTCATCTTCCTACCTTGTTACCATAATTTTAAATTTGATTTTTTAATTTCGTCCATAAATCTCTCCGTATCTAATTAAAAAGGAACATTTCAACTAATTCACATTTTAAAAAAAATAGTTAAAGAAAAATAATTAATTTAATTAATCAAATTAAATCTATCAATTAATAATATTACTATTTTAAAATTTTTTATGTTTATTTTTTATGTAGTTAATTCTTTCTTATTAATATTCTACTTAATTCTCTCTTATTAATGTTGAGAGAAAAAAATTAAATAAGAATATGTATGAAAAAATAATTAAGGCATCAAGTAGAAAGTAAAAAAAAAGTGTTATAAAAAAGAGACAAATAAATCTTTAAAGACCATGTTGTAATCACGGATGGAGAGAGTAATGTGCTAACTTACGTTATTATTTTTTTTATTGAGAAATGTTAATTTTTTAAAATTTTAGTTTTATTGATTTGTTGGCATAGGGGATAGAATCCACTATCTTTCTCTGTTTCTCTTCTCACTTAACCATCTAATCCACCTTATATCTTCACTAATTTGTGTTATTAATTATTATTACTATCAACATAGTTTCGCATGGTTGTCTGATAACGTTGTCTCTTAATCGTTTAGTCAGCAGTTCAATTCCCGAGTCAGTGTGTATGGAAAAAGATCTGATGGAAGAGGTTGGTCTTTTAAATGAATCTCAGAATCTCAGTGTATTGAGAGATTAGTCTTTAGCTTCTGGTAGGAGATACCTTGGGTTCACAAAAAAAAAAAAAACTTGCGTTAATACTCTGGCCTCTTCAAATTTGTGTTTTTAAGAATTAGTTCTTTGAAGGTGTAATGTGCCTTCCCATGCAGGACTAATTTGCATATAGTATTAGTATTTTCAGGGAAATAAAATAACTAGACTTGCCTCTTTTGGGGATGAAGTTGCGTATTATGTTGTAGGAATTGATAAGAACCCTAGGCTTTCAACTGGAGGATACTTATGGGTGAGTTTAATTTATATGCATTGTCGGTGTGAAACATTTTTACATAGCCATCTAATAGGAATTCACCTTGTCGTCATATTTTATTAATGAATAGGATTATGTGGTAAGATAGTCAAATCCTATTGGATGTATGTGAGAGTTTTATGATGCATATAAATTAAATTCATTACTGATTTTCTATTTAATGTTGTGCATGAAATGGTTTTTGTGAGAATGGCGGAAGGGATGCCAATGGTGAGAGAATGATTATGTATTGAAAATGTTGTTCTAGAAAATCAAGAAATTGGCATCTTGATGGAGTTCGAGTGCTTTGAAATTGGGTCTTGGTCGTAGTTTATTGTAGATTCAGGGAATGCTTTTGCTGATATTGGTTAACTTAGGTGGTGTAACTAGATTTCTGAAGTTCCGTGACTGGGAGCATGATAACATGAAAATCCGTTCTATTCTTATTGGCTAATATAAATTTTTGGTGTGGCATATTGAATGGTGCAAAGCTTCCCTGTCGCTAGTTTGTATTGTTATTTGTCATGGAAAGTTTTTGAACCTGGAATTGTTGTTTTACTAAATGTGTCCATCTTCCTTCCTGTGAATTGGTTGTTCGTTCTTTATTTCGTCTAATGGTTCGAAATTGGAATTGATACTTGGCTGTAAATATTATGTGCTTGATTACTTGACCAGAACATTTTACAAAATTTCATCATGAGCTATTAGGTTTTTTCACAAATTTAATTACTTTTGTCCTTCCTAAAGGTATACAAGTGGATGATGCAACGTAATTGGTATCGATTTGATTTTGCTCTTGCTACCAAGCTAGCAGATTACATGGGTAAAGAGGGAAAGTTTTCAAAGTGCCGTGAGGTATTTGATGATATTATTAATCAAGGCCGTGTTCCTAGTGAGTCAACCTTCCATATATTAGTTGTTGCTTATCTCAGTGCTCCTGTTCAAGGTTGTTTGGATGAAGCATGCAGCATTTACAATCGGATGATTCAGTTGGGTGGTTACCAACCCCGTCTTAGCATACATAATTCCGTCTTCAAAGCTCTTGTAAGCAATCCGGGGATCTTGTCAAAGAATTACCTTAAGCAAGCTGAGTTTATATATCATCATTTGGTTACAACTGGACTTGATGTGCATAAAGAAATTTATGGGGGCCTAATTTGGCTGCATAGCTATCAGGATTCCATAGATAAAGAAAGGATAGCAGAATTGAGGGAAGCAATGCTCCGTGCTGGATTTGAGGAGGATAGAGAGGTGCTATTATCAATCTTGAGGGCTTGTGCAAGGGAAGGGGAGGTGGAGGAAGCAGAAAAGAGTTGGGTCAAACTTCTCGAGTTTGAAAATGACCCCCCAGCTCTGGCTTTTGTGTATAAAATGGAAGTCTACTCAAAGGTTGGCATGCCGATGAAGTCATTGGATATATTCAGGGAAATGCAGTCAAAACTAGGTAGAACAGATGTTGCAGCATATAATCAAATAATAGAGATACTATGCAAAGCACAAGAATCAGAATTGGCCGAATCAATCATGGCAGATTTTGTCAAGAGTGATCTGAAGCCCCTTACGCCATCGTATGTTTATTTACTAAGCATGTACTTCAATTTGGAATTACATGACAAACTGGAAGAGTCATTCTACAAGTGCTTGGAGAAATGTCGTCCTAATTGTGCTATATACAGTATATATCTGAATTCTTTGGTGAAAATAGGTAATATTGACAAGGCCGAGGATATATTTAACCAAATGAATCATGATGCGACCATCGGTGTTAATGCTCGATCATGTAACATCATCTTAAGTGGATACCTGTCTTCAGGAAAACACTTAAAGGCAGAGAAGGTCTATGACTTTATGTGTCTAAAAAAGTATGAAATTGAATCCTCATTAATGGAACAGCTTGACTATATCCTGAGCTTGAAAAGGAAAGTTGTTAAAAGACCAATAAGCATGAAGTTAAGCAAAGAGCAAAGAGAAATCAT
The DNA here is from genome assembly GCF_004193775.1 of Glycine soja. NCBI lineage: Eukaryota > Viridiplantae > Streptophyta > Magnoliopsida > Fabales > Fabaceae > Glycine > Glycine soja. Next base: position 36,446,749 of record NC_041008.1, read on the forward strand.
GATTGGGTTGCTTTTAGGTGGTTTGCGAATTGATTCTGATGACCGAAGGAGGAATCACATTATTCGTTTTGATTTTGATGGCAATTCCGGCAGCCATTATGTCCTGAAGAGTCATATATATCACCTGTTTTTTGAGTGGCTGCATCCTACTTGTAAGCCAGGTGACAATAGTGAAAACATACCGGATAAGTTTTGCACCATTGCAAGCTCTCATTTTGGCTTTTATGCAGATCAGTTTTGGTCAAAAGGTGAACCTAGTATTCCAAAACTAGTCCATAGGTGGTTGTCACCATGTGTTCTTGCATACTGGTACATGTATGGTGGCCATCGAAATTCATCAGGGGATATTTTGCTGAAAGTAAAGGGAAGTCGTGAGGGTGTTGAGAACATTGTCAGAAAATTTAAAGGCATGTCCATGGATTGTAAAGTCAAGAGGAAAGGAAGGGTTTTTTGGATTGGTATTCTGGGAAGCAATTCAACTTGGTTCTGGAAATTGGTTGAGCCATATGTCATAGAAAATAAAGATTTTGCTGAAGCAGGTGATGAGACAAAGGAGCAGGATGCAAAGGAAACTGAAGATATTAACTTCAATAGTGATTCAGATGAATGAAAAAGAATGATACTACATTGATGATCATGGTTTGGAGAAGGTTTTTTAAGGGAGTTTTCCTGGCCAGATTGTGCTTTTACACCTGTTTCTAGTACTTGTTTGATTTCTGTACTTCCACAGATTCATTTTACTAGAGTCACTGCTATGGTTGCAAAATGAAGGCTTTCTTGAATATTTTTGTATCCATCCTCTGAAATATTCTACTTGTATATTCCTAATTTCCGATGCATAGAAAATTAGAGTAGGGACTTAAAAACTCTGTTACACTAATTCAACATGGTTGAAGCATTACATGGAATGTTTGTAATTCTTTTCTACTACAGTTTAGTTCTTTAAATGAGAACTGCGAATTATTCTCTATTGCAAGTGATGATACTAGCTAATCTAAAATAAAAGTCGATATCATATACGGAAATTATACGATCTCATGGTCATCTATCTGTTGTTCTGGGAAAAGTTTTCACATACAAAATCATGTAGTCAAAGATTATTGTGATTCAATGTTATCTGCATTGCTGTGCTCATTGATGGCCTTGCTAAATTTCTCAAGGATATGAATTATTACATTATTTAATTTTCATGGAATAATATTTTGTTTTTTTGGTGCGATGATGCTACACTAGTTTTTGAAATCAAATTAAAAAAAATAAAATTATAGTTATGCAAAATACATATGTAGATTCTGTAGATAACCACTAGGGTCAGCCTAGTGATGAGAGTTTGGAATAGTATGCAACAGGTTTGAGGTTCAAACTTTAGTGTGATCATTGTATAAAAAAATTGTAGATTTTGTAGAGTTTAGACTCTAAATGATTTCAGTGTGACTCAATGAGGATAATGTCTTAAGTAGCTTTTAGGTTAGTTTTTTAAGACAACATTGAGATGAAGGGGTTGAAGAGGATTGAAATTTTGTTAATGGAAACATTCAAAGATTTATTGTTGCTCAAAGGTTCATTCTTGTGACCATATTTAGTTTATCTCCTTGTTTGTTATGGAAACATCTATTACTCCTTTATAAAACAACTAGTATTCTACCCGTGCATCTGCACGAACGTCCTTTATATTTACACATGTGCACATTCTCTATTATCATTCGTGTAGTACTTTTAAGAATTTAATTGAATTAATTGATAATAATATGTGTAGTGCCCAAGGTTATCAATATCGAGAGTTTACGTAGACTCGCGAGAGCTTCTACAAGTCAACTCGTAGAGTCGTAAGAGTCTACTTCGTAAAAAAAAATATGGATAATAAGTAAATATATTCAAAATACATCAATTTGCAAACAAATGACAATAAGCTCATAATTCATACTTCATACTTCATATTAATCTATTACAAAACACAACAACTGACCCTACAATGTTGGAGTTGGATCTATCTTGTTACTGAAATTCAACAGAATTATACTTTTCATATATGATGAGATGGAAAATGAAAAGGAGAAGATAAAAAGCAACTTTAATAACACCAAGAAAAGGTATAATTTCTGAACTTTCTCAAATTTAAAATTTGCTTGTGTATTATTTTAAGTTTTAACTATTTCTAATATAGCATATTTGATATCTATTTTAAACTTTTGATCTAGATAATTTAATTTTCGTGGAACTTAATGATGATGCACAATTTGAGGAAGACCTTGATGATGATGGAGATGGTGATGATATTCATGGAGATGATCCTATTAGAGGATTGGACATGCTTCTTTGAAGACATTTGTGCTTTTTTAAATTATTTAAATGCTTTAATTTTGAACACTTATGCATGATTGTCAAACTCTAGAGTCAATTCGTAAACTCTTACGAGTTTACATGAGTCCACTCCGAGTCCACCGAGTCTGCTCCGAGTATGCTCAAAAACGAGTTTGCTTCCGAGTCAACTCGCGGGATTGAAGTAAACTCTTAAACTCGTAAGAGTCTACGAGTTGACTTTAGAGTTTGACAACCATGATAGTGTCTTTAACTCAATTCAATTGTCTTTTAAGTTAGATGTGGAATCATATTTTTTTATTTGGAAAGAATATATTATATACTAAGGAAGTTTGTGATAAGAATAAGAGAATTATCGATAACTCATCCAAACCTAAAACATCATATGCTAAGGTAGTAAAAGATAAGAATAAGAGCGTTGTTGATAATTGATCCAAATCAGAGACTTTATACCATAACTTATAATCATTATATGTATGTCATTGTAAGTCAAGACATGCTGACATTTTAGAAAAACCATTTTAGCAATGGAAAACCAAAAGAGGTACAACAATAATAAACACAAAATGTTATAATAAGTGAAACTATTGTTGTAAAATAAAACATTAAACCCAAACCCAATAACTTGTAGTTAACTTTTGTCACTCCAACCACCTTTTCCATTGCAGGATCAAGGGTAGAGAGAATTTTGTCTCCCTTCTGTAGTTTGCTATATTTGCAGTAATGTTTCCAATCTTTTTCAATCTTCATTGTGTTCTTGTGAAGTTGATGGATCAGACCTTTGCATTCAGTAATAACTCCACCCAAGAACTAAAAAATGATTGAATTAGATTTAGCTTGCATTAAGAAATTCGCAACATGGAAGGGTAAGTTCTGGCAAAAATGAAATATAATAGCCACCAAAATTTTTGGGTATGCAAAGAATTGAAATAATTTTATTCCAAATTAAAAGTGAAAATAAAATAAGTGAAAGACAAAAAAATTAACCATATGAATTGGCTTCATATTGCTTTGTACTTGGTCAATGTTGCTTCAAATAAGATCTCTTTTTAGTTGGTTGCATCAGGTGACTGAGGTTTGGGAAACTGATCACATTCTCCACCCTCTTGAGGTTGAAGCCGTTCAATTTTTAAAACAATAATTAAGAACAATGAGTGAAAAGATATGCAACAAAATAAAAGATTAAACGTTCTATTATGAAAATGTAACCCAAAAAATTAATCATTGGTAGTCTCGTGTTTTGATTTCCTAACCTGCAAATTCAATTACCTAATTGAGTAAATCATCGTATTGATCATATTCATAAAATCTTATGAGTAATTCTTTTAGTGGTAGTTCAAGATGAAAACTAAAATTAAATTTAATTAAATGAAATAGAACTGAAAGTTGCAATAGATGTTTAGAACAACTTACATTTCTAGAAGAGTGTGAAACTGATGAATTGGACAAGACATCGCCAAAATCATCCATCACATTCCTTAAAGTAGAACTTGAGATTGAAATAAGACTTAAGTCAAAGTAGAATGTACACCTCAATATTAGTTTGAACTACTAAAAGTTGGAAGTCATAACATAAAGTGCTTTTCATGTGTGATATAATCAGAATTTTACCAATTAAAGATTATGGAACACTTCTTTGAAGACTACATTTGTTGTAGTATTCAATGGTCTTCCTTCTTTATCATGTATCAAGATTTGGGTAGGTGCTGTTGACAATGCCATGTATAGGGTCATTAAAATCTGAGATGAGAAGCTCTTGCGGGATCTCTATTATAGCAAAACCATCATTTGGTTCAAAAATTTTTCCATCTCCAATATCAAGTATCCATTGGGAAAAGTTGCTAAGTTCACTTGCAGATAAGTTGTCCATACTAGATTGCAAATGCATATTTTTTGTCAAAATCAACACCTCACAATGATCCCATACATATGATGCATTAATCGTTGAATGAACAATATCAGATTGGCTTCCTCTTGGAACAATCGGTAAGATTTGACAAAAATCTCCACCAAAAGCAATGACCTTTCCTCCAAATATTGTAGATGATTCATTACCAAGTCTCATGATGTCTCTCAAGCTTTTATCCAGTGCTTCAAAGTAAAATTTATGGGCCATAGGTGCTTCATCCCATATAATCAACTTTGTCACTTTCAAAAGCTAAGCTAATTCACTACCTTGGTGAATATTGCAAATTGAGTCATCAAAAGTAGGAACATGAATCTTGAATTTAGAGTGTGCAGTTTGCCCTCCAGGTAACAACAATGATGTTATTCCACTTGAAGCCACTGTTAAAACAATCTGTCGTTGACTTCTTAATGCAGAAGTTAATGTTTTCCACACAAAGGTTTTTCCTGTACCACCATAGCCGTATAGAAAAAAAACATCCTACCTTCCTATCTATCCACAACTGTCATAATTCTTTCAAATATATTTCTTTGCTCATCTGTAGACGTAGTTAAATAAAATACTTCATATTAGAGAAGAAAAAATAGTACTTGAAATGAAAAATTTAATCAATACATCCTTTATTTGTACATTTAAAAGTTTTCTTTTACCTGTAAGAGATTTAAAATAATTATCGAATTGAGATTTCAATTCAGTAACATCATAATCCAGCTCTGCATAAATCAACCTATTTCCCAAATGTGTTGTGACATAATGTTGTCGATAAGGTATCGATGGAAAGTCCTTTAGGCTTTTTCTATTTTTCTTCTAGTAATTTCTCAATCTCAATCAAAGTTAAATTTTGTAACTCTTGATTAGTAAACTGCAAATCTATACACATAACACATTATAATAAGTAATCAAACACAAATAGTAAACACATGACTCATATTTGTCAATACTTGATTCAGTATTTATCTTGAATATTTGACATTCTTCTTTGTTGAAACAAAATCCCATCTGAAAGCCAATGCCAGAATTTTATCCAGAAATCTTCGGGTTTATTAATGCTATTTGACAACAACATAGTCACAAACAATTTTCTCAAAAAGTATAGGTTAGATTCTTTGCCTTTGGATATTTTCTATTTTCATCCATCCAAGAGGTGAACCTCGATTCGGTAACACTTGGGTTTAAAAGAACATCATCAATCACTTCGTTATCTTTAAAATAAACTGCTTGTTCACCAGGTAAGTGAAAGAATAACCTTTCAACAGCTGGTTTCCTGCTATGAATAGGAAAAGAAAAAATTCTCCCACAAGCTTTTGCTGGTGATATATATATATATATATATATATATATATATATATATATATATATATATATATATATATATACACACAATCCAGGTATTGCTTAATTTCATCAACCACCCCACCAGAACATGATACTTGGTGCTCAGTTGGAATGATGGCTGTTGTAATCCTATCATAACCCTTGTTGACGTACTTGAATAAGTACTTAATCGAGGTACTCTGGTTACACCATTCCATGTTAATATGTGCTTGGAACTTTAATAATAACCTGGGATTGTAAGGGACAATGGTACGATTGTCAACTATTACACCATTTTTCAAAACAATATGACCATTATCTCATTGCCTGTAGACCGGATAGCCATCTTGATCAACAATGGTTGAATTCTGGAACTTCTTAGGATAATACCTATAACAATTTCCACCTTTCATGCATGGTGATGATTTGTTGGATGAACCACAGGGACCATGAATCATGTGAGCTTTCACTAAATAGTATAACTTAGGTTCAATTTTCGGTCAGCAGGGATTACATGTAAAAGTAACAAACAAATATGGAAATCCAACATGGCTACATATAGTCATTCCATCAAAATAAAGTTGATCAATGTAGCATCGACCTCCTATGAATGATGAAGGTAAAATCACTCTTTTTCCTCTACTTGAACCTTCAATTTGGACACCTTGCTGTGATTCAATCAAGTTACAATATTTGTCAACTCTTAGTTTTGCTTGATTCCTTCTAATGAAATTAAGTCTCTCTACCTCTAGAATTGCATAACCATCTATCAGGAATTGCTGAAAATTTCTCCTAGACCGAAGTAGAGTTTGTGCCTTATTTGCTCGAGTTTGGATTCTAAAACACAGTCACTCCCTGATTGTAAGTCAAATCCTTTTTTGAGAAGTATATGTTGATTGGTGAAGAACATCATGTCTGTAACCATCTTCACCATAAGGAAACAAAAGAGGGTATTGAAAACTTAAATAACTAGTATGCAATTCATCAATTCGTTGAAGTTTTCCACTCTGCATCTCCATTATAATATCTCTCTTTGAACCTGTATCAACATCCCCAACAACTAGGGCAACAACTCCAAGTATAGATGGTATGTTATATATTCTACCATCTTTACTTCTGTTAGAAATTAGCACCAGTTTCAGATCATGAATAGGTTTAGTTTTTAGCCTTTCCTTCGCCATTTTGAAGGACTTTGCATGTACATTGTATTCATCTAGCATGACTGATAACTTAGACACAATTTCAGCATCTATGTTCTTTTGGTTCCTACATTAATTAAAGTATCATTAAGGCATTGCTAGTATAGTATTTGACACTAAGATAATAGAATAAACTACATTAAAATTTTAATCATTGTTATGAAAAGGTTTATACATACCTGATTGATTGAATCCGATTATGTATCTCATTTTTTGTATCATAAATGTAAAGTTGTGCAAACTTTTGCGTATGGCCAGGAAGAGGTAACAAACTCCCTATTCGGTGACATGATTGACCTTATATCCTTATGGTTGGTGGTCCTTCACCATTGTTAATAGATATATCAAGCTTAGCCCCTAGTGATGTAAATGCAAACATCATATTATAGATCCTAATATGTTGTTGATAATTTTTGCTATCATTAGCATTGTTATCAAATAGAAGATACTGGAGCATAGGAGGTGGATCTTTCAAAAGAGGGAGTTGAACTTTGCCATCACCACAACAAAGATAAAATTTGGGGATTGTGGTGTGTTTGTGTTTCTGTGTTCTTTCTTGATACCACATATAAGCTTGGCAATGTGTACATTGGATTATTGGATCCCCAATATCAAAATATCCTACAATGAATAAAGATGATATTAGATATTGAGACTCAAGTTAAATTGATAACCAATATACAATATACAATACCTTCTAGTATGTCATCAACAAAAATTGTTGTGGAATTGGTAAATAGGTCATCTTCCTCAGAATCGAAATTATTTTTAGAAATTATTTCTGCATTATGAAAAAAAAATTGTGTGTAACATGGATAAACTAATCAGGTGACAAAAAGCATACCAAAGCTCTTAATTATTTTTAATCTTGTACCTTGTATCCGTTCCAACTGAGGAAAAGATCTGATATATTATGCATTGTTATCTTCATCAAGATCAGTATTTCATCTTAAAAATTGGTATTTGTTGTTCCTTCAAAAGATCACAATGTTGATGTTGAACAGTTCAAATTTGACAAATCTTCCACCAGATTGCAGGTTTTCTCATTGTAATCATTAGTGGAGTTATTCACATTGGAAGCATCAAACCTTGACTTTAAATTGACCCCTGCCAAGTGCATCACAGTTGTGCATCGATGACTTTGAAAATAATTATAAGTGGGACTTGGTTGAGTGCACACTTGAATAATATGATTATTAATCTTAGACTGTTGGCTGATTATGTTTGGTGTTATAGCACCTAGTGGTGTCCTTCTTCTAGATTGTGTCTCAACACATAAATTTTTACTTTTTTCTCCAACGGAAGGTTTACATACATGTTTGTCATGTAATATAATCTTCCTTCTCAGTCGTGCTTGAGCTGCATCATTGTTCCTAGAATTGTTCTCTTTATCCATTATCCTGGACAATAAAAGTATATTAGTTCACTTGGTTTAGTTTATTTTCACATATGTTCAATCTTAATTTTGAAATACAGGTTCCTAGTCTTATAAACAATGGGAACGAATAAGAATATAAATTGAATGGATGAAATAGAAACAAAGCTCAAAACTTAGTATTAAGTATATCACATGCCACCAAATTAAGCATTATAATACCATATGACATTTTGTTATGCCACTAAAGTGAGCATTATAATACCACATGACATTTTGTTAAGCCTACATAAAAAGAAATATTTAAATGTTTCAGGAAACATCAACCAAAATAAGAACATAAAATGACCCAAAAAAATGAAACACAACAAATCAACAAGCTAGCGCATTTCATCATAGAAAAGAAAGAAAAGAAAAACTTTTACTGGAAAAGGATTTTTGTTTTTAAACAAAAATATATGTATAACCAAACCAGTGTATAAACACCCAAAATCATAAGCAAGCAAAGAAAAGGAACATCTATACGAACCAATGACTTTTTTAGGTAAAAATAAATTCCATGTTTGAAACAAATCGATGTGAAGTCTGAAAGAAAATATTGTGAAGAAGCTTCTTGGGTCCTTCAAGCTTAATAAGATCATGTTCAAATGAAACACAAAAATGCAACCTTGTCAAGCCTTATACCAAAACAGGAACAATATACAAAAACTGAAACTAAAAAATTTAACCAAAAAAGACCTTGATTCTATTAGAAACATTTTGTCAAAATAAGAAAAATAATTTCAACAATTAAAATAAGCAAAAGCAAGACTAATTTTAGATAAAAATAAATTTCATGTTTGAAACAAATCGGTGTGAAGTTTGAAAGAAACTATTGTGAAGAAGCTTCTCGGGTCCTTCAAGCTTAATAAAGTCATTTTCAAACAAAACACAAAAATGCAACCTAGTCAAGCCTTATACCAAAAAAGGAACAATATACAAAATCTGAAACTAAAAAATTAAACCAAAAAAGACCTTGATTCTATTAGAAATTAAACATTTTGTCAAACACCTCATAAGCAAAACAAATTTCAACAATTAAAATAAGCAAAATCAAGACTAATTTTAGGTAAAAATAAATTTAATGTTTGAAACAAACCGATGTGTCTGAAAGAAACTATTGTGAAGAAGCTTCTCGGGTCCTTCAAGCTCAATAAGGTCATGTTCAAATGAAACACAGATATGCAACCTAGTCAAGCCTTATACCGAAAAAGGAACAATATACAAAAACTAAAACTAAAAAATTAAACCGAAAAAGACCTTGATTCTATTAGAAATATTTTGTCAAACACCTCATAAGTAAAACAAATTTCAACAATTAAAATAAGCAAAAGCAAGACGAATTTTAGGTAAAAATAAATTTCATGTTTGAAACAAATTGGTGTGAAGTCTGAAAGAAACTATTGTGAAAAAGCTTCTTGGGTCCTTCAAGCTTAATAATATCTTGTTCAAACGAAATATAGAAATGCAACATAGTCAAGCCTTATACCCAAAAAGGAACAATATACAAAAACTATTTTGAGAACAATTGAGGAGTCGTGTGTTTTGTACAATTCATAGATAGAGTCTGTGTACTAAAATGTTTTTTGGGTTGGACCTGAATCAGGAGGGAGAGGCCCTGACGGACTCTTCGGAGTGTAGGCCTTGGGGGTCACACGGTTTGAGTGCTCCTTTAAGCCTATGTTGATCCCATATGGTTGGAGCATTCTCGCAAAACACTGTGACCCTGACTGGTCTCCCTATGATATTACCTAGTGAGAGTGACTTGACTTGCTAGTGTGTGGTTTGTCTTGTCATGTACTCCTAGGCGCCCGACAAGGTTTTTCATTGACATGGTACCACATTGCATATAAGTTTGAGTCTTAGCATAACTATTGCATACGCTTGCTAATTGTTTATTAAGAAATTGATGTGTTATTATGTCTTGATCGGAGTGTGTGATTCTTGTGTATTGTGATTGATGATTGAAAAGTAAATTTTGAATGACAAAGTGATGAAATAATGTGAGATATGCTAAGTAAATTGTATTTGGCTACTATATGTTGTCTTGTTTCTCTCTAGTAGCTAGGAATGCGATAACTCACTCCCGGTTTGTTGTTTGTGTTTGGATCCTGTGATGATCTTGAACTTTGTGTTCGGGGGAGTAGATGAATAGGTGGATGACTATGAAGAACCTCATGCTAGAGGACACGGAAACACAACGCTTTGATAGGATGTAACATTAGGATATAGGTTCTATATTAATTGTATAAAGCTTAGGCGACCTTGTTTGAGCCGAGATGACTTTATTATTTATTTGGACATGTTTGAATATGATGTAGAAGAAAGTGAATGTGAGCCTTTTACCCCTTTGAAAGGCTTGTATTTAAAAATGTTTTAAAAATACTTTTAATTAGTATTTGAATTTTTATTCCTTTATTAGTATATATGTGAGGGGTAGAGGGTGTCACAGGTAACGGACCAATTTTTTTAAATAATCCATGGTTATACAGTATTTTTGGGCCCACCCCACTTAATCCATGGTTTGAGAAATCCACCAACTACAACACCTTGTTTTCTAAAGATAGACACGTGGTGTTATCCATTTGTCTTGCAACCAGCCACAGTGCCTTTTAGTACCTTGGATTTTCTCTCTTTCACTTTAAGGACCACTATTATTTATAAATTTATAATAATTTTATAATAATATTAATCGTCACATAGACAATTAGACATAGACATAGGCATAATTCTGCTCTCTCTCTCTTACAAACCTAATTCGACTAAACACATAACACACCACAACTTTTCTTTCTTCTTCTCCTCATGGTTGCAACATTTCTTCTCCACACGATAGGACATGCCTCACGTAGTCACGCATCCCTTTGTGTCGCACGCCTTGGGCCATCACCGCGCCACCACCGTGCCACCACGCAAGGTACTTCTATTCTCTTTGTCTAGAATTTATTTTTGTCCTATTTTTGTTGGGGCTTTTTTTTCTTTCTAAAATTGGGGCTTTATGTGGAATGCTCAATGGATGCCTAAGAGATTCACTGCTGTTGTAATATGGACAGTTGACATCCTTAAATTTCTAGAAGGAGAATAGTCTTAAAATAAAAGAAAAATGAGAAAAGTCTATAACTTTAGAATGAAAAGTATCTCGTTTACTTTTATATATGGACTATGGAGATTGTACAAAGTATTCTTAAAATGGTTTTTATATTTAAAGGGTATACCTATAATTAAAATTAACTTTCAAAGAAGTCATTTCTCTAATTATTATTATATGATAAAATCATGGGATAAGGGAATGAACCACGTAACTCTTGATTTGCAAGTTATAAACATGATGAATTGAGTTTGCGTGTCATTTATTTGAATTTAGAATTGAGTTCATTTAATTTTACTATTCCAGCTTTTAAATATGGATTCTTTTGAAGTTAATGTTGATGAGAATGACAATGAGAGTAATGATGTGGATGTGCATGAAAATGTTATTCATGAAGATGAACCCATTGAGTCTAAAATGCCAAAAAAGAGGGCTAGAAATTATTCATCACTTGTGTGGAATTTTTTGACAAACCTGCTATACATAGTGATGGAAAAGTGAGGAGTAAATGCAAATATTGTTTGAAAGATCATGTGGACAGTGACAATAAGAATGGGACTTCAATCTTATGTCATATGGGGAAATGTGATGTATATTTTTAGACGCATTCTAATAGTGATGTAAATATTATTCTTGATCATGCTGGGAGATTAAGAACTAAAAAAATTGATCAAAGTGTGGTACATGAGATGATATCTATGATGATTATTGAGCATGATCTTCCATTCTCTTTTGTTGAACATAAGAGGTTTAAAGAGTTATTACAATACAATATTTGCATCATGATGAGAAGGTACCCTCTAGGCGTGTTGCTACCATGAATGTGAACAATTTGTATGATTTTGAAAAGAAAAAAATGAAATGCATGTTGTCTAAAGTCTGTAGTAGAATAAGCTAGACATACGATGTATGGACATCTTGTACTTCTGAGGGTTATATTTCGTATGTTGATGCAAATTGGAAGTTGAATAGTAAAATGCTTAATTTTTCTCATTTTCCTCCTCCACACTCGGGGCGTGAGATGACTAAATTTATATATAGTTTTTTGGAAGAATGGGGGATTGAGAAATTTTTTTTTCATTAACTTTGGATAATGCTTCTTCTAATGATAAAATGCAAGACTATTTGAAGGAAAGACTTCTTTTGCATAATAATGATTTAGTAAGTTGTGGTGAATTTTTTCATATCCGATGTTGTGCTCACATTTTAAACCTTATTGTTCAAGAGGGGTTGAAAGTAGTCGGTCCTGCTATAAACAAAATCAGAGAAAACATTAAGTATGTTAAGGGATCAAAGGGTAGAATGAAAGTTTTTAAAGTTTGTGTTGCAAAAGTTGGTGGTATTCACACAAAGATGGGTTTGCGCTTAGATGTCATTACTAGGTGGAATTCTACTTTTTTGATGCTTGAGAGTGCCCTTGTATATCGACGTGCTTTTTGTAGTCTTGCATTTAATGATAGGAGCTATTCAAGTTATCCTACTAATGAAGAATGGGAGAGAGGACAAAAAATGTGTGATTTTCTGTGTCCTTTCTTTCAAATCACAAAGTTGATATTTGGTTTCTCTTACCCAACATCTAATTTGTATTTCATGCAAGTGTGGAAAATTGAACGTTTGTTGCTTCAAAATTTGAGTAATGAAGATGAGTTGATTAGAATCATGGCAATTGATATGAAAACAAAGTTTGATAAATATTGGAGTGATTATATCAATGTGTTTTCCTTTGGGTGCATTCTAGATCCACGCTTTAAAATCAAACTTTTGAAGTATTGTTATTCAAAACTTGGTCTTGATCCAATATCTTGTCAAGCAAAGTTGAAAGTTGTGGAGCACAAGTTGTATACTCTATATAATGAGTATGTTCAAATGTATTCTGAACAAACAACAAGCAATGTTGGTTTAAGTCAAGGTTCATCACAAGAGACTATGGCTACTACTAGCACTATTAGTATTGCTCAAGTTGATGCTATGGATGTAAGTCAAGGTTTCACTTAATTTTTTTAACTATCAACCATTTATTCTTTTTCACTTTGACTAACTATTTTTTATTTTTGTGGAATTAACATAGGAGTTTATACAATTTGAAGATGAAGATATGTCGCAAGTGGGTAAATCTCAACTAGATACATATTTGGAAGAGGCAAATATTCCAAATAAATATCATCCCAATCTTGATGTTTTGCAATATTGGAAGGACAATCAAGCAGTTTCTAGATCTTTAATTATTGGCTTGTGGTATTTTAAGCATCCAAATTACGACCGTGGCTTCCGAATCGGCATTTAGTATTGGCTCATGGGTGGTTAACAAATATCGAATTAGGTTTCTTGCCGACAACGTGCAAGCCTTGATATGTACTAAAATTGGTTACTAGGATTTGATGTGCAAGGTAAATAATGTGTAATAATCATTGTCTTTTAATCACTTAACTTGAGTTAATTCTAATATTTATTATTGTTTTGAGTTTTAGGAAAAGAAGATGAAGATGTGGAGATGGAGAAGGCTCAAGCTACTTCAAATATGAAATCATTTGTTGTTGGAGATATTTAAGTTTCATATTTTAGATTTATTGTTTGAATTTTCTTTTGTTAAGACATTATGATGAAATCCTCCCTTGGAGGGGACCCATCACCAGAGCCATGGCTAGGAAACTCCAAGAAGATTGGGCCAAAGATGTAGGAGAAGGCCCTATAGTTCTCATGAGCTTTAATATAGATTTTGGGTCAATGGACTAAGTATAACCCACTTATCTTTGTATATATTAGATTAGGGTTTCATTATTTTTGGGCATTGTATTTAGGGCTTCATAGTGTAGGGAGGGTACCTTAGTAATGTAGGATTTTTCAACCCTTGTATTTTAGGGCACCTAGACTAGTTTTTGTATTAGGGGTAGTTTTGTAATTTCACATGCATTAAGTGTACTATCTGATATGTGTGTGTTGGGAGAGAAATTTAAATGAATTGAGAGAAACCCAATCCAATTAAATTTTGAATCATCCTAAGGGGGAGGTGAGCATTTGCTTGCTACACCCCATTGTCACATCATATAGTCACACTTTGTGCATGTCATTCATGTTTTACATGTCTCATGACACCTAAGCACACTTAGTGGAAAATCTTGGACTTGAACTTGGATTAGTGGGCTGAACCATAACTAAAATTCATTAATCATAATTAGTGAAATTTTGGCTCCATATTTGGCTCCACAAATTCAAATTCAAATTTTCCTCCAATTTTGTGTGACACTTAGGCTATAAATAGAGTCCTCATTGATACCACATGATGTAGCTCCATGTAGAACTTGTAGGCCTTGGATCTTCTCCTACCTTCAAGCTCTTATCCATGGCCTCCTGTGGTGGTGAGCTTGTTCTTGGCTCATCTTCTCCTTGAAGTGGCGTCTCCAATCACCTTTCCTCCTTCTCCATTCCGCTGACATTGATCTTCAAGAAGCAAAAGACTCCGTTGATGAAGAAGATCCAAGGCCTACAAGCTCTACATGGAGCTACTTCACATTATTTAATTTATTGATGTAATTGACTAATTGTTGAGATTTTATTTATATCTATGTTGAACTTAATTTGATTGTGTTGTATTTTTGTTAAAATTGTAATTCTTTTAAAACTAGGCCTGTGGACCGACCCGTTTGGCCCACGGGGTCCGCGAGGCGGGGGCAGACCAATTTATTAGGTTCGTGTAAGAATGCGAGGTGGGCCGACCCGCTTACCCATCCTTATCTGCAAGACTAGACTTCTCCAGTGGATGTGATGTTTCTCTGCTGCCAAAATGAAATTTTCTACGTTGCCCATTTTTATTTCTTGGCCAAAATCAAATCAAAATACCTTTTGTGATTCTCATTTTCCCTTCTTTCATCTACAACCTTCTACAATCTTTTACGCCTCTTCCATTCCTTTTCTCCTCTTTTCACACCCTATGTTCTGGTAGAGAATTGACCTATTCCTCTCTTTTTCTGCTTCTCATTTCACGCTCTCTAGCATGGGTAGAGAGCGAGCCTCTTGCTTTCTTTTTCTCCTGCTTTACTCACATTTTCTCTTCTGGCTAGACAACTGGTGGGATTTTTTCAGAAGTTAAAGAAACAAGTTATCATTTTCTACTGATTTTCTACAAGGTTTGTGAATGTCTTCATCTCTTTAATTTGTTGTCTTTTTTGTTAATAGCTTTATTCGTACATTTATGAATGACTTTTGTTTATGGTTAACATATGTTGTGACACCCTCTACCCTCACAAATAACGAATAAAAGGAAATAAAATCATGCAGAATATTTTTTAACACATTGAATTTAAATTAATTTCAAAAGATAAAGGGTTCACATTCACTTAATGAAAACATAGTAGAAATTGTTTGAATAAAAACAAAGTTATCCTGGCTCAAAACAAGGCCATCCATGCTGAATAAATAAAAAAAAACTAAAACAGAAACATAACACAATTATATTGTTTACGGAAAATTATAACATGCGAAGTAAAATCCTATGCCCCAATGTCACACTTATCAGAACATGTCTCTATCATAGACTAAGTCTCTCAGTCTCTATCATGGACTCATCATATGATGGCTCACCTGAAACAAAATGACAATCAGCCTAAACACAAACACACACTGGGAGTGAGTTATCACATTCGTATATAATAAAATATTAGAGCATGTGAAACATATAATACTTAAAGCTAAATTTATATAAATAACATCACTTCACAAAATCACACACATTATTCACACCCATTTGAGTTCATACACTCTAGACAACAACATCAAACCACAATTGTTAACTCAATGAAAGTCAAACACAAGCGTTATGTGACAGATACACTAGACTCAAGCCTACATGCAATGTGGTACCATTTTTCAGTGAAAAACCTCGTCGGGCGCCTAGGAGTACATGAAAGGACATGCCTCACAATGGATAAGTCATGTCTCTCTCACTAAGTGAAATCATAGGGAGACCAGTCAGGATCACGCTGTTTTGCGAGAATGCTCCAACCATGTGGGATCGACACAGGCTTAAAGGAGCACTCAAACTAGATGAATCCTAAGGCCTACACTCTGAAGAGTCTGTCAGGGCCTCTCCCTCCTGATTCAGGTCCAACCCAAAAAACACATTTGAACACACAGACTCTACCTATGAATTATGCAATGCACACAACTACTCAATTGTTTTCAAAATCTCAATTATATATATATATATATATATATATATATATATATATATATATATATATATATATATATATATATATATATATATATATATATTAACTCATCGCGTCTCAAGTGTTTAAACTCGTCGGGTTCCCATAGTGGATCCCATCACAACTCATCGCGCCTTAAAAGGTCTTACAGTTGTGTGATTACATAATTCATGGCTCACAACTCAAAACATACAACGTCCCAACAATCATGTAATTCAGAATCCATTACGTACTAAATGATTATCACTTACACACAATTCCCATCACAATTTCATAATAAAATAATTTATCGCATTCCATGCATCCTACACATATCATTTAATAGTAACATTTACTTGACACAGCAAAAAGAATATAAATTAAACCGAAATATATTAACTCAACAAAATAAATAAAAAAAACTTCTACAACAATTAATTTATAAAATAAAAAAAATAATTACTATGAAACAATAATTTCTATAACCTTATTTTGATTATTCCTATTATTATTATTTATTTACTTTATTATTATTATTATTATTATTACACATTACAATGAAAATGCATACTTGAAATACACTAAGACAAAATAAACACCGTACCAAACCCTTTTTTTTATACTTCCAAATGTTTCTTAATGCTCTAATATATATGTTAAATTATGAGAAATCTCAAACAACAAAGCAAAACAATGCCACGAGGAATCACGTATAGGGCATTTTCACCCAAAAAGCTAAATATCTACTTCATATATATATATATATATATATATATATATATATATATATATATATGTACAAAACCAACGTACAAGCATTTGCACAAAAAAGGCTTAGTATATATAGTATATATATATGTACAAAACCAACGTATAGGCACTTTCCCCCAAAAGGCAAGCTTAATATCTACTTTATATATATATATAACAAAGTCCAGTATGCGTGGTTCATAAAATTTGATTACAAACAAAAAGAAATACAATTATTTGTATCAAATTTTTCATTCCAATGATAACAATTCACTGACACATAAAAAAAAGCGGTAAATCACAAGCGCAAAATGCGTTAATATACAAAAATAAATCAACTAATAACAATTGACAATTTAACAAAAAAAATCTGATATACACTAAACAATATGATATCAATATACACTAAATAGGATCATAAAATTTCATAATAATAGATATTACACTTAATTTAGCGTATGAAAAATTCAATTTGAAAGGGTTCATGAATTAAAATTTTATAAAAACAACCCAGAATATTCAAAAATTGATCCTCTAGGAATTCCTATACATGTTCATTCTAATCCCCAAGCGTGAATAACTCATCCCTTATCTCGATGTAGTCGCTCAAATGTTCTCCGTTAGCAATTGAGGCATTTCTGGTGCTCTCTAGAACTCCTCTTCCGGTTACTCTGTTAGGGTTCTTGTGCATCAGAAGAAGAAGAAAGGAATAGAATGTGTTTTTTTTAAAGTTGCTCTAGGTTAACATTTGGCTTATATAATGAGAAATTATGACCTATTTACTTTTACTTATTTATTTATTTATTAAAAATTACGGCTGTTACATGTTTCCTATCACTTCAAATAATCAACACAGAAGAGAGCGAGAGACAAAGCTTTGTTCATACCTTTAGGTATGCCTTTTGTTTATGGTTAATGTATTTTTCTTGTCACTCCAAAAAAATCAACACAGGAGAGAGAGAGAGAGAGAAAGCTTGTTTCATACCTTTTTGTATGACTTTTTTTCTTAATCACTTTTTTCTGTTTGGGCACTCTATTCTTAGTTGCTTTTTCTTTCCTTTTCTGTTTGTGTATATTACTAGTATCGTATTTAGTCAGAGTAATGCCTTTATTCATGACTTTCTGTATGACTTTTGTTTATGATTATTAGTGTATGTTTTTAGCAGCTATGTTCTTAATCACTTTTCTTTTTATGTTTGTGCATATTTACTGGTATCATATTTAGTCAGAGTAATACTTATAGATGTGTTTTTTATTTTTGGTGGAAAATCGAAGGATGTTGCTGAAAGTAAATATCATTGAAGAGATTGATGACTTCAGAGAGACTTGGAAATTGGATGTGAGAATAACAAATATTTGGAGTAGATTGTGGTCTCAAAAGAAATAGTTGAAATGATCTTTGTGGACAAAAATGCAACATTGTCAATTGAATGAAAATTTTGGTTTCTATATTTTTGATTGGTTACTGTGTGAATGTGTTTTGTTTGTTCTGTTGGTTGGTGTTGTAGGAGATAAAATATTTGCTCGTGTGGAAAATATATGCATTGAAAAAATGGCCAGGATAGTTGAAATAGGACCAGACTTATATTGTGCAAAACTTTGAAATACAAAAATACATTGGTGAATTTAGGGCACCAAATCATCCTTACAAGTTATGTTTTGCTGAAACAACTATTGTCAAGGAACAAGATAAACCAGACATACCCTAAAATGTCTATCATTTCACTCAATTTGAGGCAATTATCAATGGAAAGGCTTGTGTTGATATTCAAATAGGTAGTTTATTCATTAGCATATCTATCACTAATACTAAAATACTTTTTCTAATACATTAATTACTTTTATTTGCAAGACTTTTTCTTTTTTAATCTCATTTCATCCATGTTTAGAATGAACAGATATCATTGGTCAGTTAATTGACATAAAGCAGTGGCAACTTGAGAATGACCCAAAACAAGTTATTTTGACTTTGAGGACTGAAAGGTAAATGAAGCTCAACATACCTATTTGAATGTTTTTACTCTGTTTCAATCAAATTGTCACAATTGTTTTTGTGGTACCATGAGTAATACACTCATATGCAATTTTTGGGGAGCTTTTGCAATCCAATTGAAAGCCTACATGGATGCGCATCAAAATGAATCTATTTGTTATAGCTAAAGGTTTGTTACCATGAATTTACTATAATCTATTTGTTATATTCACGTGTATTTTGTGTGTTTTTTAAAATATAGATTTGATACCTATTTTTATTAATCTATAATTAGGAAACTCTTGCCTGCATTCAAAAATCTAAGTATGCTTTAAGGTTGTTCATTAATGAAAGCATCAAAGAGATTGGAGATTTATAAAAAAGGTATTTGTTAATTGACCTAATGTATTATTGTTCAGTACAATGTAATAATCATTGTGTCTTGTTTCTATATGCAATTTGGATTCAAGTTAGAATACAGTAGCTTTATTCAATCAAAAAATTATTCAGTTGTCTCAAAACTCTTAGATCAACTCACATCACAAGTTTCTTTAGATTGCTCAAGTCAAGGCTCTAAGTGAGCTCAGTGACATAAGAAGGGTTGTTATGAACTTAAGAAGTATTAATTGAATCGCTTATCTAGTGGTTTTGTTATTGACAATTTAATATTTTTTAATTTAACATCATGACAACTATGTTACTGTTGCAACCACTAAGAAGCTACTGGTAGCCAATGGATGAAGCTATGAAGGTTGTCCTAAATGTATCAAAAAAGATGAAGTCGCCATGTCACTATTCATTTGCAAACGGTGTGGGAATGAAAATTTGACGCTTAGGTGATCGATGATATATACTCTATCTCTTTTACATTCTTTAAATGTATAGGTAGTATTAGATGAAATCTATATGAAATACTATCATATTTTGTAAGACAATTTTTTTTTCTTTTTTGCAAATAGCAATTTGTTTATATTCAACAAGACATTTTGTAGCAAATTTTTGTGAATGTGTGTAAGGATATGTTAAGGTGCAGCTAGGCTAAAGAATGTGATGACAAAAAAGTTCAAAAATAAGTAAAGAATTTTGTTTTTACCTAGGAATATGATCAATCATGTTTTATTTCACAGATTGAAAGTCAGAGTTTCACACTAGAAACACACTTGAACTTTTATGTTGTGGAATAAGAATGTACTCAATTGATAGGGCAATTTGCGGCTGACATAAGAAACTATTGATTGATAAGGTATGGATACAAGTGTATACTACTTTACTTTGTACCTTTCACTTTATTGACTTTCAATAATATTTATATCAAATTGTATGCAGGAAGGTCAGTTTGATCCAAACTCTATGCCCGAGGTAATAGACAATGTATTGGGCAAATAATTTTCTTTCAAGGCCAAAGTGATTCCGAATACCAATCATTATTCTGTTGTGGAACTATATGAAGATTTAGAGGTGATTAAATCAATTATGAAAAAATTGGAAGTGGTCAGGTTAATTTTGTTTTACTTATGTTGGAAGTGATCAGGTTAATTTTGTTTTACTTATGTTTCCATCTTTCTTCTTTACTATCTCTTGAAGATGTCATGTTGTATAAGTGGTCCTAAATAGTATGTTCAATTCTATAAATTCTAAGAAAAAAAACTTTTTAAGTCTAATTCATTTGTTCGCACTTTTAATCTCCTTAGTATTTTGCAAACATTGAGACATAAAAGTCAGCTTCCTCTATCTTATTTCATATTATATGACATTATCAATTGCTTTGATTTTCTCCAAGCTAAAATTTTATTAATATTATGCCTTGAGTGTTCAGCAAGTTGCCTTTGCATTAGCCGAGTATGATCCTGAACTATCGTAGTCTTATGCACCAGCTAAGAGATTGTCAACTGAGTCTAACTTGATGATTTTAGTCTGAAAGATAGTGTTCCTCTTCAACTATCTTCATCAAAGTTATCAAAACAAATTATATATGAATGAATGTGGTGCTTTAAGCATATCTGTTTTTTTATGTGTGTGTGAATGTGGTCTAAATATGATCTATTGATGGTTATAACATGTATTTTTTTTATTTTTTTTATTTTTTTATATTAGAACACTGATGCATGGAGCTGGAGTAGGAAGTGTGTATGAGCTACAATATCTTGTAACACTTTTGGGTATCGATCCCTTTTGGTTTGTAACTATATTATATAATTTTGTACTTAGTTTTGTGTTTCATTTTTTGAGAATGTTGTCATGGGTCAATGTTTTGTAATTTAAAAATTATTTGCTTATATCATGATTAAGGACACGTGCTTATCATTTTATGATTCCTTTACTTACAAAATTTTTCTTAAAAATTAAGATTATTAGAATTTGATGCAAAAAAAAAACTATTTCGTTTGTCATTTTCAAGTATATGATCTTTCATGATGCTAAGAATTAGATACGGTATATAAAAAATGGGAGAATTTGAAGAAAACAATAATGTGTTTAACACTTCATTATTTTAAGTAACTTCGGCCTGTTTTTTAATTTTTATTTTTCTCAGTTGATAAGTTTACTTAACATGTTTTATGTTTTATAACAAACATTTTATCTTTTTTTTTTTCATTTTTTATATTTTTACCTTTTTTTATTTTGTTATCTCATAAATTTGGTTAACATTTTTTTATAATGTTTTACAACAATGATTTTATGTTTTTTATTTCATTTTTTTAATCTTTGTATCTAAATCAACTTTTTGTATTTATTTTTAAAATTTTCCTTTTTCGGTAACATGTAAAATTTAAAAAGCATTTAAATTAAAGTACAAAATTTACATGTGAATTATGGTACCTACTTTCTATAAAAGTATATTGTACCTATAAAAGCTACAATTGTTCTATACATGTAGCGTTTTTTTAACATGTCATTTTCCCTCAATTGTTTTGTATATTTTTTTATATGAAGTTTTGATTTGACAATACAACTTTGTCAGATCTATAGCTTCCCCTAGAAGTGACTTCTCTGCTCATATATCAGTACTTATTTTTCCAATTAAAATAATTAATTCATTGTGTTTTTCAATACTTGCATCAAGTGGGTTTCCATTACTTTTTTTACCTTTAGATTTCCTTTCCCTTGTTCTTACTCGAGGAAATACAAGCAGTTGTTACGAAGGCAAGACAACAAGTTTTCTCGTGTTTTCATTTCCCCCTCCTTTTCCTCTTACACTTGATTTACAATCCGGTTTTCCCTTCCAACATCAAGTTTCCATTTTCTTCTTCATAAGACCATGTCTTTCTACTCTATGAAGATCATGACTTTCTAACTTAGCAACACCCTATCACGATTAATATGTTATTTGCTTCTCTGATATATTTTTTCACTTTATGTTTTCATGTTTTGTTGCTTGAAACAAGAATGGCTTGGTCTCAACTTAGTCAAATCAAAGTAAGTGAGATACATCCAGGTTTACATTCGTGGCCCGTGAAAGCAAAAACCATTCAAATGTGGACTACCCAAGACAAGAAAGATAATACACGAGTCCCATATTTGCAACTCATACTGTTTGACAGGTGAATTTAATTGCAATTAATGTTTCATTTTGCACTTTATATGCTATCTACGCTGGTGTTACTTCTCATTTCATTCCATGTCTAACTGTATACATATTATGCTGATATAAATAAACTTATATCATAAAATAAATGATTGAATAGGAGATCAGGGTACTTAGTGTGACACTCTCTACCCAAACATATATATAAATGGGAAAAACGTATAAAATATGAAATCTAATTAAATTAATTTTTATTTAATAAAATCGTAAGTAAATCTATGTGAGTAAAAGATCCACATTCATTTCACAGTTACTAAATAAAATTTTTCAGAAACATTTCTAGCTCAAAAATAAGGTCGTTCAAGTTTACAAAAAAACTCAAGTTAAATAGCAAAATAAAATAATATATTCGGAATATCATGTAATTAAAACAAAAAAATGTATCCTAATGTCACATCCTATTAAAACATTGTGTCCTAGCGTCCTTTAGCACGAGGTTCCTTAAAACAATATACCTAATCATATGCTCTTATGAACACAAGGATTGAGATCATCATAAAATTCAAACACAAACAACACAAGAGAATAAAATAAAATACAAATAAAGAAAGACATAAGCAAAATACATTATGGAAATATTTATCACATAGTTCAACTTAATACAATCCACATCACTTCACCGCTTTATTATTTAAAATTCGTTTTTCAATCACCAATCACATTACACATGAATCACACACTCGACTTAAGACGTAACAACACTTACCAATTCATAATAAGCAATTCACATGTATTATGCAACAATTATATTAAGACTCAAATATATATGCAATGTGATATCATATCAATGAAAAACAACACCAAAGTTTTAAGGAGTATATAACAAGACATGCCATACAATGGGTATGTCAGGTCACTCTCATTAAGTAAAATTATAAGGTGACTTATCAGGGTCACTCTCTTTTGCGAGAATCTTCTAACCATATGGGATCAACATAAGCTTAAAGGAGCACTTAAACTGAGTGTATTTACCCCCAAGGCCTAGACTCCGAAGAATCCGTTAGGGTCTCACCTTTCTGATTCAGGTCCAACCCCTAAAACAACTTTTGCACGTAGGCACTACTCATGAATTATACAATACCCACAACTCATAACGCAAGTAATATCATATCAAGTATTAAACACACACTTATTCACAACCATATCCCATGTCCATAATTTAACATCTCACAATATCACAATCCATCATCATATGTTCACATGTATCCTACATATTAATACATGCTCAACTTGTCACTTATACTCAATCTCAATCATAATTTCATAATCCCAAAATGATATGTCATTACACCTCATGTTTATTTATACATTTTCATAACATTCATAACAATATTCATAAGGTACAACATACACATGTACATCAAATCTAACCATAATATTCTCAAACTCTAATACTTGAATAATTTTCTGAATCATACTATAAAAACACTACAATATTATTTACATCAAATCTATGTATATAAAACTAGCACACATCATACTAGATCATGAATTTCAAAGTAAGCTTTCAATACACCAATTCCAAATAATCATATGAACACTTTACCCCCCCCCCCCCACACACACATAACTAACATGACACAAGGCATAAGAGTAAACAATTCAAATATATAAAAAGTAGAAAGCAAATCTACTGGACTCAATTATATAAAAAACATTATCATAAGTAAATATTTATATAGTAACTAAAGTTGTCATTGAAAATACCTTTCCAAACTAACATGCATAATATGATATTATTAACATGACTTAATCTCAAATATTTTAAAAACACACACACACACACACACACACACACACACATATATATATATATATATATATATATATATATATATATAAATGTAAAAATAAGTATATATGAATTCATATATATTATCTAAGAATACATCACACAATCTACTAGGAATCTTCGGTCAATTTCAATTATAATATTAGTTCCAAACTATATAAAAGAAACCCTAGAAAGCACGAAAAGGGAAAAATACAAAATCAATATCTCACTCTTATGGGAAATCTTTCCTTATTTAATTTCATCAATTCACGCTAATTAGAAAATTTCCAATTTCTCGGGTTCACACTCAACACAAGAACATATCAATTTCACAACAATTTCGGCATCGGGACGTCAATCGATCTGTCAAATACAGTCAATTTGTAGTTATAATTGTACATGAAAAATTAAAACGCATAAAACGCCCCAAAATTATTCCCAATTTGATTCTCTAAGGATCCCTACACATATTCACTCTAACCTCAATTGCAATAAACTCATCTCTTATCTCTAAGTGGGATCGCGTGTGTATTCCAGTAGTGATAGCAGTGTCTCTAGCAGCTCTCTAAGATTGTTCAAGCTTTTCCTTTGGTTTCTTTGCTAGGGTTTCCAAGCATTAGAGAGAAGGAGAAGATATTAAAGCCTTAATTTCACTATCTCCGTGCGAGGGATATTTCTCTCTACAAACATTATTCCACAAATCGCAATGGTGAGAATGTGCAAAAATGAGTTCTAAAGGTGGTGTCCAAATTTTAGGGTGATCCAACGATTAACGAGTTTGACATCATAGTTTTATTGGAACAAGTTTTAGTGTGTGAAAAAAAAAGGAATTTTGGAGAGGAATAAGGAAAATGAATTTGGGAGGAATAGACAGTGTAGAAACATATTGTAAATGTAAAAACTGATCTAATATGTTTCTATTTATAGTTAGGGTACTCTGAACCTATTATTTATTCTATTTTTCTTTATTTTATTATTTTATAAAAATGAATTTTATTTTACTCCTTTTCAAATGAATAAATAAAATATTCTTTTTATTTTCTAAAAACATTTATTTTATTTATCCCGAAACCATTATTTTGATTAATAAAACTATTTCTCCTTATTTATTTAATTACAAAAATCTCATTATTTTTTAAAAACTCTATTTATTTTTGAATAACACTTTTTTTAATTTATTTTACGAAAAATAGAGTGTTACACTTAGATAATATGTGATAAATCTGATACTTCTCTTTCAGCTAGCTAATCACGTGTAAGCTTTACCTGTTAGCAAAATATGTAGTAGGTACCTGGATGTGGCTTGATATATAGGCTTGTATTTTGGCCATGTTTTGCCCTATTGCTTTACTTGGGTTATCTGCTATTTACCAAGGATTTCTCAATGTAAGTTCTCTGTAACCTTTTGATGCAATCCTACCCCGCAAGGGTATTGGATAGAAGACTCCAAGTAGATTGGGCCAGAGATGCAAGAGAAGGCCCTAGGGTTCTTATGAGTCTTAGGATAGATTTTGGGCCCATGGGCTAAGTATGAGCCCACTTATCTTTGTAAATATTAGATTAAGGTTTCATTATTTTTGGGCCTTGTATTTAGGGCTCCATAATGTAGGTAGAGTACCTTAGAAATATAGGATTTTTCAGCCCTTGTATTTTAGGGCACCTAGACTAGTTTTTTGTATTAGGGGTAGTTTTGTAATTTCACATGCACTAAGTGAATATTTGATGTGTGTGGTTGAAAATAAATTTAATTGAATTGGTAGAAGCCCAATCCAATGTAGCTAATAAGTGAATATTTGATGTGTTTCAAAGGTACAAGCTTACCCTACTTGATTTTGATATAGAAGTATGGGG
Source organism: Glycine soja (assembly GCF_004193775.1). Taxonomy (NCBI): domain Eukaryota; kingdom Viridiplantae; phylum Streptophyta; class Magnoliopsida; order Fabales; family Fabaceae; genus Glycine; species Glycine soja. The sequence continues at coordinate 36,473,108 of NC_041008.1, forward strand.
TCTATATGTTTCAGAATCTCAATGTAGCTAATAAGTGTACAATTGAGAGAATAACAAATCACAAATATAGGTTGGTTTTGACAAGGTATTTTGTTATTAGATCTATCAAATAGAAAAAACTTAAGGATATTGTCAACTTGACATAATGCAACTCACCTAATAGGTTAGGCTTCATTAAAAGTGTTTAAGATCGTTTTCCTTTATTTAATAGGGTTTTGTACATACTGTTTAACACAACCTATATGTTTGACGTTGTTGGATTGCTAACTGTAATGTCATCTTAAAAAACTTATATAAAAGATGGACAAGCTGTTAGGAGAATTTTCTTGCAAATAACTAATAACACGTATTTATTCTAGCTTACTATTTTTTGTCCATTTTTTAAATTTGCTTTCACACTTTCTATTATTTGAGTTTTGACGACTTTGTCCATAATTTATTAAACTTAGTGGCTCAATAGGATGTGCTTTATCTAATGAATGTGTTGACACTATCAAGGAATTCTTTGAGGACACTGATGACTCTATTTCAATGTTAATAATACATTATGCAATTATCTGACCTTATGATTATATGTTGTTTCATTAGTTCTCTTTCACAATATTATTTTCCTGCTATGAAAAAGAAAATCTTAACTATTATCAATTATTATTTTTTAGGTTATGTAGTGATTAAGAATCAACCAACAATCACTAATGTGGTTTTCAATCTTGATATCCCTAAGATTGTGGAATTGAAGAAATAATATGTAGTTCCAGTCTACTCTACACAACAAAATTTCAATTATATATACACCAATATTTTTAGTAAGATTAATTTGATTTCACTTCTCAACTTAATTCAAGATGGTTGGGACATGAATAGCAAAGATTCAACTTCCTCTTTTGAAACATTCACCAGATCCTCTTCACAATCTCTTATTTGACCAAGACTCCTGTGATAGCAAAAATTACCAAAAACATATTCGGGCTTATAACCGAATGTTTGTTTTCACATCACTAGGAGCAAAGCTTGACAAATCCTTCAACAATGGGAGGACCACCATCTTTTAGAATACAAGGCCAATCTTGTCATCTCATTGGGAGTTTATTGCCTATGCCTAGTCAATCTCGCAAATTTGCTCAGCTCTAAATTTATGACACTGAAAATAAAATTCAAAATAGACTTGGAGGCTTGAGGTTAGTAAAGAATTTCTTTTCTAAAACAATTCATATATCTGAAAAATATTAATTGTATCTTAACATCTAACATTCCATATCACTAACAATTCCACTTGGTTATGCTTTGCAGCCATAGATGCCATATTGATGAACAAATTATGATCAAGTGAAAAAACCATGCTTCATCAGCATAATGTCTTTGCTCAGTCATTTAGAATGGACAATGAGAGGTTTGTTACCACTTATACAAATGATCTTTAGATTAAATATGATTTCAAATAGAGACACTAATGGAAGGATATATAACTTGCCCACAGTTTCTAAGGTTGATGCTCTAATTGTTGGTGATGAAGACATTTCATTGAATATGGGCATAATACTTGAAACACAAAGTGGTAAGCTGTAAAGAATAAATGAAATACATGTAAGTTATTTGTATTAGCAATATCCAATCCTATTTCCCTATGGAGAAGATGGATATAGAAATGATGTACAACATAGGCATATGATAAACTCAAAAGAAAGAAAAAGGAACAAAATTACCATAAGAGAATTCCTTTAAGATCTAGAAGGCTTTTTCAACAATTGGTGGTTGATGGTTATACCATGATGAAGTAAGAAAGCGTGTTCTACATCAAGACTCATCAAAAGCAACTCAGGGTTGATAAATATATCAGTTTGAAAATTCTCAGGACTATAATTAGTCTCAACCATCAAATCTAGGAAAAAGAGTTATATTGGCTTCATCCTTTATTGGTGGTCAAAGGTATTTGAACCAAATGTACTTTGATGGTACGACAATATGCAACTACGTTGATTTTTCAAATTTGTTCTTGACTTTTACATGTAATCCCCAATGGCTAGAAATACAAAGTTTCTTGAGTCCTATGAATTTAACTACTTCTATTCGTCTTGATGTTATCTCAAGAGTGTTCAAAATAAAACTAGACCAACTTCTCATGGACTTGAAGAAGAATCAAATATTTGGCAAAGTCCTTGCATGTAAGTCAAATTTACTAGTTTGAATTATTTTCTCTATTATTTTTGCATTCAACCTATATATCTATAAATACATAGTGATTTATAATGAACTTCATTTCCTATATACAAATATCTACACAATAGAGTTCCAAGAAAGGGATTTGCCTCATGACCATATCCTTATATTCCTACATCCTTCCAACAAGTATCCATCTCTTGCAGATATTGACAAATCATCTCAGCTCTCACCCAATCAAAAGGAAGATCCAAAATTGTATGAATGTGTAAAAAATCATATGATGCATGGTCCTTGTGGGTCAGTCAATAGGACATCACCATGCATGAAAAATAGGACGATTACCCTTTTTATAGAAGAAGAGAATATTGAAATGTTGTTGAAAAAAAATGGCATGTCTCTTGACAATCGTTATGTGGTCCCTTATAATCCACAGTTATTGGTAAGGTGCAAATCTCTTCTTAATATTAAATAATGCAACTAAAGTACTTCTATCAAGTACATCAACAAGGGCTATGATATGATTACAATTGTCATTATACCTTTAGAGAATGCTGATGATTCTGAAATGCAATGCAAAGATGAAGTAAAGCAATATTTGGATTGCAGGTACATTTCACTATTTGAGGATTGTTGGAGAACCTTTGTTTTTCCAATCCATGGAAGAACACTTGCAATTGAAAGATTATACTTTCATTTCCCCAGAGAACAATTTGTCCTATTTGGCGATTTTGAGGATATAGATTCATTGCTTTCTAAGCCAACTGTTAAGGTGTTAGTGTTTACATCTTGGTTGTAAGCAAACAAAACTATATAGTGAAGGTAGAAATCTAACTTACACACAGTTTGTCTCAATTTGTCTACATACCTTCAAAAAGATGTTGGCAAGTGAGGAAACAAGATTACACTATTGGGAGATTGAATTGGGTACCTCCCACCATTGGTGGCCTCTTTTATTTGAGGATGATACTCTTTGTTGCAAAGGGACCATGTAGCTTTAAGGATATTAGAATTGTTTCTTGAATACTTTATCCTACTTTTCGCGATGCATGTTTTACAATGGGATTTTTGCATGAAGATAGAGAATACATTAATGCTATCAAATAAGCTAGCAATTGAGAACCAAGCCATTTTTAAGGAAGCTATTTGTTACAATGCTTATCTGTAATAGCATAAATAGGCCTAAACATGTGTGGGAGCAAACATGGGAGTATTTAGCGGGTGGTATTTGTATGAGCAAAGACGTATATATATATATATATATATATATATATATATATATATATATATATATATATATATATATATATATATATATATAAAAGGGAAAATAAAACAAATTAAAGTCATATTTGCACACTTGATTAAAGGCTGTTGTCCCTTGTGACGGACGCGTGGGGTGCTAATATCTTCCCCGTGCGTAAATACAACTCCCGAACCTTTCACATTTAAAGTTCGTAGACCACACATTTTCGGTTTTTCCGATGTTTTCCTCGAATAAACGTTGGTGGCGACTCCACACATTTTCCTTTCTTGGAAGACGCACCCGTGAGCTCCCGCGTCGCCCTCCCGCCGAAGGGTAGGTTGTGACAGTTGGCGACTCCACTAGGGACTTTTTTAGAGAGTTAGGCCAATCAATCAGTGTGCTTTCCTTACCATGACTTCCCTTTTGTTCCTTTTTTTGTCTTTTTCCTTATGTTCTTGTATATATAAACTCTTTTAATGCTTTTAGTGTGTTTTTTAAAATGTATGCATGAGGTAAATATTTATTCATTTGATGCACACAAACACCAACACTATTTGCACACACGGTGAGTTGAAAATGGGCCCTATACCCGGGTCCATGGGAACATAAGGAGTGGAGGTGAATCTGTGGTCATGCTAGGTCTCCGACTTGCTTGATAACAGTGAACTCTCATCTAGAGTTTTTCTCTTTGATAACATATTGTTGCTAGTAGTCCCTACTGCCGCAATATGTTCTTTGAAGGGGATGATACCTCTAGAGACCATCAAAAGAGATATGACCACCTTGGGAATTATCACTAAAAGCCCTTTTAGTTTCCTCCCGTGTAGGTCCCTAAAATAGGGGCATGGAGCAAACACCCTGCGTGCCATTTTTAACACTGCCTTTGCTTATAATTGTTTGTGGATATTGTCGTACTATGTACATCCCCGTGTTGTGCCTTTCGCATATGCATCATGCACGGATTGCGTCTTGATCCCCTCACTTTGTCAAACCGACGGAGGGTCCATGTCGCCTTCTTAAATACATACGTTGGGCGCCATGCTGCCCAAATGTTGTATCTAAGAAGGGGACAATTTCCCGAGCTCCCGTATTCATAAATTGCATCTGTGCCATGTGCATTTCTTCATGCATTCATCCATTCCACCCATGATAGATGTCGGAGTTTTGATTCGCACTGGGTTTTGTTTCACTTTAGTAAAACATGGGATCGAGTCAGGCGCCTTCGCTTAAAAAGAGGTTCTATCAAGTCAAGGTCAAGAGCCTAGGAATCACTAGTCTGAAAGAGTTAGGGCAGTTGATGGGTCAGCTCCAATGACAAGCTTTTTGCAAAGCTTATGGTAAAATCTGGGACCTAGCCATGGCAGAAGTCTCCACAGAGGCCATTGCCTCCCTCGCCCAGTATTATGACCAGCTGTTGAGGTGCTTCACCTTTGGGGACTTCCAGCTATCACCAATGGTGGAAGAATTTGAAGAGATCCTAGGATGCCCTCTAGGGGGAAGGAAACCATACCTCTTCTCAGGATTCTATCCCTCTTTAGCTAGAATTTCTAAGATAGTCCAAATCTCGGCGCAAGAATTAGACCACAGAAAGCAAGTCGAAAATGGGGTGGTTGGAGTATCGAGGAAATGATTGGAGGCAAAAGCAAGAATCTTGGCAGGTAGAGGTGAATGGGCCCCGTTCATAGACATCCTCGCACTTTTGATCTTTGGAGGAGTCCTCTTTCCAAATATGGATGGGTTGGTGGACCTAGCGGCGATCGACGCTTTTCTCGCCTTTCATGACCGCAAGGAAAGTCCGGTTGTCGCTATCTTAGCCGATCTATATGACACCTTCGACCGAAGATGTGAAAAGAGCAGTACAAGGATTGTTTGCTGTACTCCGGCCCTCTACGTATGGTTGGTTTCGCACCTTTTCCACCAAGAGGTGAGACATGCTTGCCCGCTAGAAAGCCACCGTTTATGCACAGAGAAGAGAGAGGCAAGTTGGAACCGACTCTTAGCAAGCAAAGAAGGAGCGTCTGTCAACTGGTTCCCCCGATGGAAAGAAGGAAGAACCGGGGTTCTTATTTCGTGCGGAGGATTTCCAAATGTTCCCTTGATGGGGACAAGAGGTTGCATCAGTTACAATCCCGTTCTTGCTATAAGACAGCTTGACTACCCTATGAGAGGGGCGCCACTAGAGGAAGAGCTCGCACCTATTATTGCACGATGTTTCAATAACAACAACGTGGAGGCGCTTCAGAAGGTCCGCAAGGCATGGGAGATGGTGCAAAAGAAGTACAAGGAACTCAGAGGCAGTAACAACGGGCCCATCGACGGCTACCGTAGGTGGTTGAAAGCCCACATGCAAGGTCTGGATTGGCTCCCGAGTTTGAGAACCACTAAAGGGGTGGAAGTTGAAGCACCGGAGGAAGATGAAGAGGTGCAAGCCCTTAGGGCAGAACTCGAGAAAGCCCAAACAGTCAAAGAAAGGTTCAAATCAGCAGCTCTTAAGATCCGAAAGGAGAATGCTGAATTGAGAGACGTAAATATAGCTACCACCAAGGCCTTGGAACAAGAGACCAAAAGGGCTCGTAGGGAAGAACACGGCCGGAACAAATTCCGAGGGGCTCTGTGGGGCAGTAACAGCGAGCTTAAGCTCCGGTGAGAGGAAAGGGACCAATCACGAGTAGAAAGTTTGATCTTGAAGGATGAGTTGAAGGTTTGCCTAAGGTGCAAGAGAAGCTTGTCTCAACATTTATGCGAGATGGAGACCAACATGTTAGCCATCATCAGCAAGTACCAAGAAGAATTAAATCTAGCCACGTCCCACAAACACAAAGTGGTGGACGAGTATGCCCAAGTGTACGCGGAAAAGGAGGCTAGAGGAAGGGTGATCGACTCATTACATCAAGAGGCAATAATGTGGATGGACCAATTTGCTCTTACTTTGAACGGGAGTCAAGAACTTCCCCGATTGCTGGCCAAGGCCAAAGCAATGGCAGACTCCTACTCCGCCCCCGAGGAGATCCACGGACTTCTCAGCTATTGTCATCATATGATAGACTTAATGGCCCCGTATAATTAGGAACCGCTAGGAAGTTTGTATTGTCACTCAGATCTTGACTAGTTATAACTTTTTGAATAAAATGAGTTTATCTCGCGTTTTTACTCCAAAAATTAGTGCGAATCAAATTACTCCCGCATTTTATCTCTAGCATGCATTCATTATTTTTACGTACTCCTCACGTTTGGTTTTTTAGGAAAAACGCCATAACTAAACGCGCCCCAAGGCATCCCTATCGCACCAGATCCAAATCTAGGACGATGGGTGACCAAGAGGAGATACAGGAACAAATGAAAGACGACATGTCGGCTTTGAAAGAGCAAATGGCTTCCATGATGGATGCCATGCTAGGAATAAGACAACTAATGGAGAATAACGTGGCAACCGCTGCCGCTGTTAGTTCGGTTGTCGAAGCAGACCCAACTCTCCCAGCTACCGCGCACCATCCTCTCCCAAACGTGGTAGGACGAGAAAGAAGCACACTGGGGCACATCAGCAACCCCCATCTGGGATACAACCGAGAAGCTTACCCTTATGGATTACCACCTAATTACACGCCACCAGTAATGCGTGATGACGCGGGACATGTCCCTTCCCCCATCCTTGAAGGGGAGCCTCCTCGACATTTGGACGAGGTTCACGAGGATTGTAGAGAGTATGCCCAAGGAGACATCGATTTCTACCCCCCGGTCCCAGTCGAGGGGCCGGCACCCAACACACTACCTCAGCCCAACCTCATGGGAGAACCTCGAAACCTCCCAGCACAGCCAATATTCTTGTCCGCAGAAGGGCCACCCCCGACAGCGAAAGAAAAAAGGAAACTCGATCTCATCAAAGAGAGATTGAGAGCTGTTGAAGGCTTTGGCGACTATCCGTTCGCGGATATGGCAGATCTTTGCTTAGTACCGGACGTTGTCATCCCTCCAAAATTCAAGGTACCTGATTTCGACAAGTACAAAGGGACGACTTGTCCTAAGAACCATCTCAAAATGTATTGTCGCAAGATGGGGGCGCATTCTAGGGATGAAAAGTTGTTGATGCACTTCTTCCAAGATAGCTTGGCTGGAGCCGCAGTCGTCTGGTACACTAATTTGGAAGCTTCCCGCATCCGCACTTGGAAGGATCTGATTATTGCCTTCCTTAGGCAATATCAGTACAACTCCGATATGGCTCCAGATCGAACCTAGCTGCAGAACATGGTTAAAAAGGAAAGCGAGTCCTTTAAAGAGTACGCTCAGCGTTGGAGGGACCTGGCAGCGCAGGTGGCCCCTCCCATGGTCGAAAGGGAAATGATTACCATGATGGTAGACACCTTGCCGGTGTTTTACTATGAGAAATTAGTGGGCTACATGCCCTCCAGCTTCGCAGACTTGGTATTCGCCGGGGAAAGTATCGAAGTGGGCTTGAAGAGAGGGAAGTTCGATTACGTCTCCTCCACAAGTACCAACGCTAGGAGGATCGGAGCAACTGGGGCAAAGAGGAAGGAAGGAGATACCTATGCCATTACTTCAGCGCCCACATGGATCAAGCCGCCACAGATCTCTCACGGTACCCATCAGTACGCGCAACATCACCTGAGCTTCTTAGCTCGTGCTGGGGACTCTTCCAACTCAGCACCCGTACAAGCTAGGGCGACTACGCCCATCCAGAGGGAGACCCCCCAAGCTATGGCTCCAACCCCGACTCGCTCGGCCGGCAATGCCCACTTTGGCGCCGATTCCAACGTGATAAGGAACTTTCCCCCGAGGACAACATTCACCCCGATCCCAATGACGTACGAAGACCTCTTGCCATCCTTCATCGCCAACCAGATGGCTGTGATATCTCCCGGAAATATCTACCAGCCTCCTTTACCAAAGTGGTATTACCCTGACGCAACCTGTGCATACCATGGGAAAACCCCGGGCCACTCCACCGAACAGTGCCTGGCCTTTAAACACAAGGTCCAAATTTTGATAGAAGCCAGATGGCTGATGTTTCAAGAGGACCGGCCCAACATAAAAACAAACCCGCTTTCCAATCATGGAGGGGGAGCGGTTAATGCTGTCGAGTCGGGTAGGCCGCGCAGGTCCAAGCCTTTGAAGGATGTGAAGACCCCCTGAAGGTTTATCTACGAGGCCCTACAAAAGGGGGGCGTAATTCCCCGCGGTGGGCACGAGGAAGATTCCTGTTTAATGCATCCCGGCGTGCTACATAACATGGAAGAATGCTTAGCAGTAGAGGACCCGTTGCAACAGATGATAGACCAAGGCTGGCTGGAAGTCGACGATGAGGGGGGTGAAGAGTAGCACATATGCATGCAGTCCGCAGATGAGGAAGGTCTTGGAAAGCCTAAGCCTTTGGTGATATATTTCACCAGAGACGCAACTCCCCAAACGCCCTGATACCCCTCGGTAGTTAGACCTATTCCGTTTCCATACCAAAACAGCCACGCAGTTTCGTGGAGGTATGCGCCTCCAAGCGAAAGGAAGGAAGAAGCCACTGACATCATCTCATTGTCGGCCAAGGTAACCAATATCACGGGGCTGAGCGGCGTGACCCGCAGCGGTCGCGTGTTCGCACCTCCTGACTTGCCGACACAACCCGCAAACGCTAAAGGGAAGGCGAAGATAGCAGAAGAACAAAATGACAAAGTGATCCCCGCTCCGGACGGGGATATGCCAATGAAAGGTCTTTTTGAGAAAAATGATGGTTGTGGCAAGAAAGAAGTATCGCTAGAGGAGGTAGGCGAGTTCCTCCGCATTATTCAACAAAGCGAGTTTAAGGTCATTGAGCAGCTCAACAAAACCCCGGCCAGAGTCTCTCTTTTGGAACTGCTCATGAGCTTTGAGCCTCATCGGGCTTTGCTAGTAAAGGTCTTGAACGAAGCTCATGTAGCCCAAGACATCTCCATTAAAGGCTTTGGGGGACTCGTGAATAACATCACCGCCAACAACTATCTCGCCTTCACTGAAGAGGAAATCCCTACCGAGGGGAGAGGGTATAACAGGGCTTTGCATGTGTCAGTCAAATGCATGGACCACGTCATGGCCAAGGTACTCATCGATAACGGCTCAAGTTTGAACGTAATGCCCAAAAGCACGTTGGAGAAATTTCCGTTTAACGCTTCCCATCTAAGGCCGAGTTCTATGGTGGTCCGTGCCTTCGACAGCAGCCACCGAAAGGTGAGGGGAGAGATCGACCTCCATGTACAGATAGAGCCCCATACCTGTCAGGTTACGTTCCAAGTGATGGATATTAACCCGGCTTACAGCTGTCTTTTGGGACGCCTGTGGATCCACTCGGTGGGAGTCGTTCCCTCTACACTCCACCAAAAACTGAAGTTCGTAGTGGAGGGGAATTTAGTCATTGTATCGGGGGAGGAAGACGTCTTGGTAAGTTTCCTGTCCTCTATGCCATATGAGGAAGCCGCGGAGGAGTCATTGGAAATGGCCTTCCAATCTTTTGAGGTAGTAAGCATTGCCTCCGTAGATTCCCTCTCTGGCAGCCTTGCCTGTTCGATACGACAATGATGGTGGCCCGGGTGATGTTGGGGTATGGCTATGAGCCCGGAATGGGTTTAGGCAAGAACAACGGCGGCAGAACCAGCCTAGTAAGCACCAGAGGAAACCCCCGGAGGTTTGGGTTAGACTATAAACCCATGCAAGCGGACATAAGGAAAAGTATCACGGAAAGGAAGAGCAGAGGCCAAGGTTCGCGATTGGGACGACAAGTCGATGGGGCCCCACCCTGCCACATCAGTGGGAGCTTTATAAGTGCGGGTCTAAGACACGAAGGCCAAGTCGTCGAGATATGCAAGGATGACTCTCCGAGTAGGTCGGATTTGGTACGACCATGCCCTCCTGGTTTCTGACTAGGAAATTGGCGAGTGGAGGAGCGCCCAGACGTTTACGCGACAAGCACAATGTAACCCTTTGTGGCTTTTAAACTCTACGGTTGGGCCTAGGCTTTAGAGTTTCCTTTTGTTAAGGCATTATGTCTTTTGTTCTTGTTTATAATATAAAGATCTTTCTTCATTTGTTCCTGTGCCTCTACCCATTCTCATTCATTTGCATGTTTATTTCTTTACGCTTAAAACGCCAGATCCGACGACGAGTCCCTCGAAGGTACTAATACCATGGACCCAGCCATCGATTTCAAGCAAGAAGCGGGTCAGACGGAGAGTGAAAAGGACGAGGATGTGGGACTTCCCCCAGAGTTGGAGAAGATAGTCGCTCAGGAGGACCGAGAGATGGGGCTTCATCAAGAAGAGACAGAACTAGTAGACTTAGGAACCGACAATGGGAAAAAGGAAGTAAAGATAGGTACGGGTATGACCGCACCCATCCTTGAAGAATTGATGGCCCTGCTAAAAAACTACCAAGACATCATTGTCTGGTCATACCAAGATATGTCCGGTTTGAGTTCTGACATCGTATAGCACAGATTACCTCTAAATCCTGAGTGTTCCCCGGTAAAACAAAAGCTGAGAAGGATGAAACCCGAGACGTCCTTGAAAATAAAAGAAGAGGTAAAGAAACAATTTGACACTGGTTTTTTGGCTGTCGCTCGGTACCCGAAATGGGTTGCCAACATTGTACCAGTCCCTAAGAAGGATGGGAAGGTACGAATGTGCGTAGATTATCGGGACCTGAATCGAGGCAGTCCCAAGGACAATTTTCCTTTGCCACACATCGATATCCTCCTGGATAATACGACCAATTTTGCTTTGTTTTCCTTCATGGATGGGTTCTCCGGTTACAATCAAATAAAAATGACGCCAGAGGATATGGAAAAGACTACCTTCGTCACCCTGTAGGGAACATTCTGTTATAAGGTGATGTCCTTTGGGCTCAAGAACGCCGGGGCAACTTATCAACGGGCTATGGTGGCTTTGTTCCAGGATATGATGCACCGAGAAATCGAGGTCTATGTGGATGACATGATCGCCAAGTCTAAAACCCAGGAGGAACACCTTGTCAACTTGCAGAAGTTGTTCGAAAGGCTTAGGAAGTATCGATTGAGGTTAAACCCCGCTAAGTGCACCTTCGGGGTCAAGTCAGGGAAATTACTGGGTTTCATCGTAAGCCAGAAAGGGATAGAGGTGGACCCCAAAAAGGTGAAAGCCATCCTTGAAATGCCAGAACCGCGTACCGAGAGGCAGGTCCGAGGTTTCCTGGGGCGTTTGAACTACATTGCCAGATTCATATCACAGCTCACCGCTATCTTTGAGCCGTTGTTCAAGCTCTTACGCAAAAACCAATCCGTCCGCTGGAACGAGGATTGTGAAGAGGCGTTTGGAAGGATCAAACAGTGCCTCATGAACCCTCCTGTGCTTATGCCGCCGATGCCCGGAAGACCTCTCATCTTGTATATGACAATTTTGGACGAGTCAATGGGGTGTATGCTGGGGCAACATGACGAGTCCGGGAAAAGAAAGCACGCCGTCTACTACTTGAGTAAGAAGTTCACGGCCTGTGAAATGAACTACTCCCTACTGGAAAGAACGTGTTGTGCTTTAGTTTGGGCGTCCCACCGTCTAAGACAATACATGTTGAGCCATACCACCTGGCTGATATCCAAGATGGACCCGGTCAAGTACATCTTTGGGAAGCCTGCTCTAACGGGGCGGATCGCCCGGTGGCAGGTTTTGCTATCTGAGTTCGATATAGTCTATGTCACCCAAAAGGCGATAAAGGGAAGTGCCTTGGCGGATTATTTGGCTCAGCAGCCTCTCAACGACTACCAACCCATGCATCCCGAGTTCCCAGATGAGGACATCATGGCCTTGTTTGAGGAAAAGCTAGACGAGGACCGGGACAAGTGGATCGTGTGGTTTGATGGAGCGTCAAACGTTCTAGGCCATGGCGTTGGGGAAGCATTGGTTTCTCCGGGCAATCAATGTATACCTTTCACAGCCAGGCTGGGGTTCGACTGCACCAACAACATGGCTAAATATGAAGCATGCGCCCTGGCCGTCCAGGCAACAATTGACTTCAATGTCAAGCTACTCAAGGTGTACGGAGACTTAGCACTGGTGATTCACCAGTTGAGAGGGGAATGGGAAACTAGAGACCACAAGCTGATACCCTACCAAGCCTATATTAAGGAATTGGCTGGTTTCTTTGATGAGATCTCCTTCCATCACGTTCCCCAAGAGGAAAATCAAATGGCGGATGCGCTTGCCACGTTAGCATCCATGTTCCAGCTAACACCGCACGGAGACCTACCGTACATTGAGTTCAGGTGTCGTGGCAGACCCGCACATTGTTGTTTGGTGGAAGAAGAGCGGGACAGTAAGCCTTGGTATTTCGATATCAAGCGATACGTTGAAAGCAAAGAGTACCCCACCGGAGGCTTCCGAAAATGACAAAAGGACATTGAGGAGATTGGCAGCTGGCTTCTTTGTGAGTGGAAGCATACTATACAAGAGAAACCATGACATGGTTCTGCTACGCTGCGTGAATGCTAAGGAAACTGAGAACATGCTAGGGGAGGTCCGTGAGGGCTCTTTTGGTACGCACGCTAATGGGCACGCCATGGCTAGGAAGATCTTAAGGGCGGGTCACTATTGGTTCACCATGGAGAGCGATTGTTGTCTCCATGTGAGGAAGTGTCACAAATGCCAGACGTTTGCAGACAATGTCAATGCTCTGCCCTTGCCTCTGAATGTCTTGGCCGCACCGTGGCCATTTTCCATGTGGGGAATAGATGTGATTGGGGCCATAGAGCCCAAAGCTGCGAATGGACACCGTTTCATCCTAGTGGCGATCGATTACTTCACTAAGTGGGTTGAAGTCGCGTCGTACGCTAGCGTCACCAGGAGTGTGGTGGTCAGGTTCATTAAGAGGGAGATCATCTATCGGTATGGTTTGCCGAGGAAGATTATCACGGACAATGGCACCAACTTGAATAACAAGATGATGGGGGAAATGTGCGAGGAGTTTAAAATCCAACATCATAATTCCACACCCTACAGACCAAAGATGAACGAAGCCATGGAGGCAGCCAATAAGAATATCAAGAAGATTATCCAGAAGATGACCGTGTCATACAAGGATTGGCACGAAATGCTCCCATTTGCGTTACACGATTACCGAACCTCAGTGCGCACATCAACCGAGGCAACACTGTTTTCATTGGTATATGGAATGGAGGTTGTGCTACAGTTTGAGGTGGAAGTCCCGTCATTAAGAATCTTGGCAGAATCCAGATTAAAGGAATCAGAGTGGGCCCAAGCACATTTCGATCAGCTTAATCTCATAGAAGGCAAGCGTTTGGCTGCCATGAGTCATGGGCATTTATATCAGAAACGAGTGAAGAACGCTTTTGACAAGAAGGTACGCACGTGCCGGTTCAACGAAGGGGACTTGGTGCTGAAGAAAGTCTCCCAAGCTCTGAAAGACAACAGAGGAAAGTGGGCCCCGAACTATGAAGGGCCTTTCGTTGTAAAAAGGGCTTTCTCTGGAGGGGCCCTGGTGCTCGCCAACATGGATGGCGAGGAGCTACCTTCACCCGTGAACTCCGATGTTGTCAAGCGATACTACGCTTAAGATCTGGGGAAATTGAGGAAGTCGCTGCATGTTCTTTTTATTTTTGTGTGTTCTTTTTGGTTTCCCCTAGGGATTCTTGTCCTTTGTAATTTTCTCATCGCAGTCTTTTAAAAGAAAAGAACGTAGGATTGAGGTTTCGGTCCTCGCTTTGTGCTTTAAAATATGTGTAGTATTTGATAACCTGAGCCTTTTCGCTCAGTCCATAGGATGCCCCAAGCGCTTAAATGAAACTGAACCCCACCAGCTTTTGTTAAAAAGATTATTGCATTTGAAAAACGCTCATGCATACGCATACACATGCATATTTTGTTATCTTATGACCAGAGCAGGATCGTCTTAGGCGATGGTCAAATACCGAGCCAAATCCAAAGACAGAGACAAATCGAGGTAAGCGGTAACACGGCCACGATTTGCTGCGCAATATCCTGCATTCAGGTACTTAGGGACGGGCACGAGTGGAGGCTAGGTCCACGATCAACGGATCGTCGTACCGCGTCCAGCTCCGGACAAGCGAGAAGCACTGCTGGGAGGCAGCCTAGTATCCTTTAAATTCCTAGTTATTATTATTGTTGTGTCTTTAAGGTAATGGTCGGATGCCTAATTTAACCTAAGGGGTTCGAGTAAGCGAACACCGACCCATAGAGAGTGCGTACTGTAACATCCCAATTTTTCGTAAATAAATTTAAAAAGCTTTTTAGTAAAAATAAATAAATAAATAAATATAAAGCAAATAATAGGCTGAGTATCCTAGGTATAAATAGTTATGTTAAGTCAGCTGCCTCCTTTTGGCCTCATTTTCGTTTTTCCCCTTCTCCTCTCAAAACCCTTTCTTTTTCCCGCAGCCCACCAAACCTGTCTCAGAAAAACGACGATCTCAAACCCGTTCACCGTTGGATCGTCGTGAAATTTTAGTATCATGTTCGCAACCCAATTCTGAACATTCTTACCGTTCGGAATTTCAAAATTACATATGAGCTTAGAGGAAAACCCTTCGCATTGTAGCATTTTAATTTCCCGCAGAAACTCAAAACTGTCTCGGTAAAACTACGATCCCGGTTTCGTTAGCCGTTGGATTTTCATGAAATTTGGACATGTTGTTCGGAATTCAATTCCGCACGCTTCCACCGTTGGGAGTTGTGAGATAATATTCGTGGAGGGAGAAAAGGGAATCGCATGAAGACAGTACAAGTGGTGGTTTCAATCTCTTCTCCGTCTCTCTGACGTTTGGGAATTCCATCGGAGCAGTCGGATGAATAATTGAAATAATTTCAGGGAACCACTAGAGATGTTGCTATCACTGACTGAAGACACGTGAGTCCGCTCAGAGGTAAGGGATGAGTTATTCACAGTTGGGAATTAGTGAGAACATGTGTAGGGATCCTCAGAGGATTAAATTGGGGTTTTATTTTGAGATGTTTATTAAATTGCAATTTTTCCTTTATGATTATAAATAAAATATTGATGTCCTGATGAAAATTGCTTGATAAATTGTGCTCTTGATATTTGTATATTTCGACCTATGATTTTGATATAATTGTGTAATATTATTTGAGGGGTTTTAATCCTCATGTTGTGATAGTCTTTTATATAAATTGTTATATTGAGGATATGAAATGATAATTCAAATTGTGAGTATGTGATGAATTGTAGAATAACATGTTGCTTTGAGATTATAATATTGTTATTGAGATTGAGTATAAGTGTAAAGTTGAACATGTGTTAATTTGTGAGATACGTGTAAACATGTGATGGTGGATTGTGACACTATGAGATGTGAAATTGTGAATGAGTTCTAATTGTGGATAAGTGTGTAGTTAACACTTGATGTGAAATTACTTGTGTTGTAAGCTATGAATTGTACAATAACCCGACCAACGTTATCTTGAGAAAAGCGTTGATGCGCAGTGTTAAAGAGAAAATGTAGGTTTCCTATTTAGGAACCAGTGTTAAATCGTAGCGCAATTGTGTTGAACGTGTTTAAAACACGAGTGTAAGGTCGTGGGTATTGTATAATTCATGAGCAGTGTCTGCATGCAAAAATTATTTTAGGGGTTGGACCTGAATCAGGAGGGAGAGGCCCTGACGGACTCTTCGGAGTGTAGGCCTTGGGGGTCACCGGGTTTGAGTGCTCCTTTAAGCCTATGCTGATCTCATATGGTTGGAGCATTCTCGCAAAACATCGTGACCCTGACTGGTCTCCCTATGATCTTACTTAGTGAGAGTGACCTGACAAACCCATTGTGTGGTGTGTCTTGTTATGTACTCCTAAGCGCCCCAGGGTGGTTTTTCACTGACATGGTACCACATTGCATATAGGATTGAGTCTTAGCATAACTGTTGCATATGCTTGCTAATTGATGTGTTATTATATCTTGATCGAAGTGTGGGATTCTTGTGTAATGTGATTGATGATTGAAAAGTGAATTTTGAATGACGAAGTGGTGAAATTACGTGAGCTATGTTTAAGCAAGTGGTATCTCATTTATATAATATGTATATTTAATTGTCTTGTTTCTCTATTAGCTAGGAATGTGATAACTCACTCCCTGTGTGTTGTTGTGTTTGGATCCTGTGATGATCTTGAACTTGTGTTCGGGGGAGCAGATGAATAGGTGGATGACTATGAAGAACCTCATGCTAGAGGACACGGGAACACAACGCTCTGATAGGATGTGACATTAGGATATATGTTCTATATTAATTGTATGAAGCTTAGACGACTTTGTTTGAGTCAAGAATACTTTATTATTTATTTGGACAAGTTTGAATATGATGTAGAAGAAAATGAATGTGAGCCTTTTTCCCCTTTGAAAGGTTTAAAAAAAAATGTTTTAAAAATACTTTTAATTAATATTTGAATTGTATTTTTCCTTATTAGTATATATGTGAGGGGTAGAGGGTGTCACACGTACCGTTGTTTTTTTGGAAAAAAAAAGATGCAGGGTTAGCTCGCTTGGGCGAGCACCCCTGCACCTGAAAACATAAAAACGAGGGGAGGCTGAGTTTCTCTCCACCCAAAACTCCCCTCCCTCATTCAAAAAAATGCAGCACCCACGGGTTTTGCTGGTTTTCGCCCCTAGACCACCATTTTTGCGCTTTTGCTTCCATTTTTAGTGTCTTTGGTCTCTCCATACAAGTAAGTGCACTATCCTTTGGTTTCTAGCTTTCCATTAATGCCTTTTATGCTTTGAATTGTACATAATTTGACCAATTCCGTGAGACAATTTGGGGCAAGTTTATGCTTTGATTATTTGAATTGGGGGGTTGTAGGGGATGGCCTTAGGGCTAGTTTGTATTCTGAGATGATGGGACAAGCCATATTGCCCCCATTCCCTTGTTGTTGGTACCCAAAAGTGCGCCCACCAAGTGCTCGGTGAAATGCCTCAATGGTGTTTTCACCTAAGTTTGTGAATATGGCTTTTAAATTGGGTTTATTCATGTATGATTACCATTTTTGGGATGCGGACAGCTTGTGAAAGTTAGGATAAATGCCAAAACATGACTTAGGCCTAGGGGCCCAAGCCTTTGTTTTTTTTTTTTTTAAATGCAAGAAGGCATGAAAGTGAGAGCATGTTGGTGAGGTTTCCCCTTTAGGCCAATACTTGGTTTAGGCTGCACCATGATGATTCTTTATACCTAAATGGTGTTAAAATGTTGTTAACCATGTGCGTGTGTATGTTGAATAGGTAGCCGAATGCTTTGCAAATGTGCATATATGTTAAATATGGCCCGAAAATGCTTCTCAAAATAGGAACATTTGGCATGAAGTTGCCTCTCAAAATGTGAATGAGTAGTACAAAAATTGCTTTTCTAATAAATGTGCAACATGAAATTGTTTCTTACACGTGAACATAAATAACATGAAGTTGCCTCTCAAATGTATGAACATGTATGTGAATGAAATGTGAACATATAGCAAAAATAATGGGGTAGGTAGGTAGCAAATGCCTTGAAAAATATGTATGGATAGTTTGACCTATAACATAAGGAATTTCTTTGCAAAAAAACAAAAGTAGGTGCATCTTATAGGATGTCGTTCATCGAGGGAAATATAGGTATAAATGTATGAATATCCTAGGAGAACCCGTGCATTAACGCGTAAGCATTCCTTTCAAAATTTGTATGGATATTCATGCTTTGTTGGAAAAAGGGTATGCTGTTTGGCTTGATCTGGCTTTCGTTTTGATCAAGTTTTCTTCACGTTTTTGCAGGAAATGGCTCCGAAGAAACTCTCCACGAAGAGGTCTAGAAGAGACGCCACAGGAGAAGGGTCTAGTGCCGCCCCCGAGTTTGATAGTCATCGTTTCCGGAGTGCCGAGCACCAGCAGCGCTTCGAGGCCATTAGAGGATGGTCGTTCCACAGGGAGAGGCGTGTCCAGCTCAGGGAGGATGAGTATACGGACTTTTAGGAGGAGATAGCTCGCAGACGTTGGACGCTGCTGGTGACTCCCATGGCCAAGTTTGACCCTAAGATAGTCCTAGAGTTCTATGCTAATGCTTGGCCCACAGAGGAGGGAGTGCGAGACATGCGTTCGTGGGTGAGGGGTCAGTGGATTCCCTTTGATGCAGATGCCCTCAGCCAGTTCCTGGGTGACCCGCTAGTTTTGGAGGAAGGCCAGTAGTGTGAGTCCAGCCAGAGGAGGAACAAGGCCGACGGGATCGATGAGGAAGCCATTTCCCAACTGTTGTGCACACCGGGGCAGGATTTCGCCCGGTCCGCTGCAGGGAGGCGGGTGCGGATCATGCGCACCAGCATGACCACTTTGACCTAGACATGGATGATATGCCATCCTGACACGGATGAGCGTCCACGTGGCTGATTGAGGCCGTACCCGAATCAAATAAATATTAAAATGTAGTAACTAGGAAGTGATCCTAGGTCATTTCCCAACGAGCAATGATAAACCAAATGTTCATAACAGATAGTAGGAAATAGTAACAAATTGGGGGGGGGGGTTGTTTGCTTTTGTAAATTAAACAACGAGTAAAATTTAATTAGAAAATATCATAATTAAAATACGTTTCTTCCCCTTGATTCACAAGCAAGTCTCTTATCCTAGGTTGCGAGAATTTATCCTTATTCAGTTCAACCACTTAATCCAACCCTAAATTAAATTACTAAGCGAAATTCAACATAAGGCATTCATTATGTGATTAAGCATCACATACACCAATTACTCATAAAGGATCATTAAGCATGAACGTAAATTAAGCGTAGAGACAATTAATCAAGCACTAAGCATGCATGAATTAATAGCAACAAATTTAGAGTAATTAGTGAAGAGGAAAAAGATCTGAACAGAATTTAACAATAATAATAGAACCTCAAAGAGAACTGTGCTTGATCTTCAAGAGAAAACAACGCTGGGGACTTATCCTTCCATTAATCAGATAGAGAACGAAATTTTATTGATAAAACTAAAAGTCTGAACTGGAATTAAAAAAAACGAAAAATAGAAGAGAGAGAGGAGAGAGAGAGAGAGAGAGCTAAACTAGAACCTTGCTGCTGTTATATAGTTTTTCAGCCCCAAAGCTTACAAATCTCTTTTAAATCCAAGCCCATAAATAAATTAAATTCAAATCTAGATAAGATAAGATAAGATCTAGATTAAATAATATCTAGATGAGATCAAATCTAAATAATATCTAGATAAGATAAAGATAAGATAAGATCTAATTTTTTAGAATAAAATAGTCTGCCCTCTTCAAGTCCAAGCCCAATTCTAGATTCAAGCCCAATGCTTCATTAATTCCTGAAATTAGATTAAAAACATCAAATTAGCTTAATGGGCCCAAATAATAAAACTGCCTAATTAATTTGACAATTAAGATTAATTAGTACTTAAAATGGTGCAAAAAAGGTTAAGAAATAGGAGAAAATAATGGCACATCAGTGGCCCAGGTGATTGTTGACGCCATTTATTTGTTTGCAGGTATGGCACCTACCAGACACCCTCTGGACCCAGATAAGTCCAACAGGGCCCTAGGGTTTCCGGTGCTGATCACGGGCCTTTGCCAGTCCTATGGAGTTCCAGTCACCCCCAGTAAAGTGATCCGACCGCCGATCACCCAGGCCTTCATCGAGAAGTACTGCACGCCTAGGCAAGCACATGGTGATGCACATCAGGCCACAGACGCACCGCCACCACCTCGGCAGGCCGATCCAGCTGGGTCACTGGGCATGGAGCGTTATCTACAGCATTTTGTTCACCAGCAGGCGGCCAACCACCGTGGGCAGGTGCAGATACATGAGTGTCTCTACCGGTTCAGCCTCAGTCAGCAGGGGCAGGGTTTCACCCCTTTTGCGCCCTACTCCGAAGCAGTTTGGGGCTGAGGTCGCATGGCCTGAAGACTGGCCCGAGGCCCAGGTAGGGATGGAGCCTGCAGGATCCCCCGGTGAGGCAGATGAGTCCCATATGGATGAAGAGATGACTGACCTGCTCGGTTTCTTGGGAGGGAGCGGAGCCACGTGACCAAGGTCACCGTACTTTTGTTATTAACATTTCTGCTTTCTGTTATTGTCTATGTTGTTACTAACATTATAGTTTTTCAGTTACTATTTTTGTTTATGCTAGAATTTGGCGTTATGGCTCTCAGTTATTTTGTCACTATTTTTTTTTGCGACTTACCATTTCGTGCGTTTTTTTTCGTTTACCTTGTGGTTAGACGTAAGTAGGTAGTGTGCGACCTCGTCCGCACGACCTTTTTAGAGAGAGAAAAAGAAAAAAGGAAATAAACAAATAATAATAACTTAAAAAGAAGGAAAAAAGAAAGAAAAAAAAGAGAGAGAAAAAAGAAAAATAAGTTGTATAGCTGAAAAACCAACATGCTTTTGAAAAGAGATAACTTCCAGCTTTTCTTTGAAAAAATTCACTGATAATAACCAGTTTTTGAAAGAAAATGTGTGTAATACACCTGAAGGGTGAATGCTGTGAAAATTTTCCCGAACGCCCAAAATGGACTCGGATGATTGCATAAATTGATAAAAGAACATGTTTTGGAAGCACTGGGTTGACTAAGATAGAGAAAATGAATCCTGAGCCCTAGTGTCACATGACCATAAAAACTTGATGCTTGAGTGTCCTCATAGGTGCATGCATGACCAGTTTTGCATAAAATTTCCTAATCATCATTGTTGCATGTGTATCATGGAAATAATGTGGAACATCCCCTTTATCCCCGAACCGCTGGCCAAACCCTGACATATACCATGTCCAGCCATTCTACAAGCCTTGAGCCAAAATCCCAACTTACTACAAACCTTGACCCAGGGTGAGGATGTCAATCCTTGCCCTTGGAAGAAAACAAAGAAGGAAAATTCCCAATCAAAGAGTGAGAGAAAGCAACAAAGAAGGAAAATTCCCAATCAAAGAGTGAGAGAAAGCAAAAAAGAAAGAAAATTCCCAATCAAAAGAGGGGGAGAAAGCAAAAAAAGAAAGAAAATTCCCGATCAAACATCGGAAGAAAAAGAAATGTGCAGAAAGGTCTTTGGACCAGACAATATCTGAACAATACAGAATCGTCACCAAGTAAACAAGAAAAGAAAGGAAGCCACGACCTAAAGTGGTCCTTTCCCTTTGATTGCCAACCAAAATCCTATGCGTCGGTGACTTGTTCGCCTCACACTAAACAAAAACAGAAAAGGAAAAGGCCAAAAACACTCAAAGCCAAATTTCCCACAAAAAAAAACAAACCATTCCCAAGAAAAAGTCCTATTGATCCATGATCACACATGTAATCTTTGATTTGATAGGAAATGATTTGCAAAATCAAGTCATGACATATCTATGGTGTTGGACCTTGTGGCCTCAATAATCTTAAGAGGGATAGGCTTAGAATATAGAAGAAGCAACAACAATCAATTTAACAATGTTCTTTAAACATGCAAGACACAATTGATTGCAACAAAATAAATAAGATAAGGGAAGAGAGAATGCAAACACAGTTTTATACTGGTTCGGCCACAACCCGTGCCTACGTCCAGTACTCAAGCAACCCACTTGAGATTTTCACTATCTTTGTAAAATCCTTTACAAAGTCTGAACCACACAGGGACAACCCATCCCTTGTGTTCAGATGCTTTACAACAAGAGACTCACAGTCTCTTAACCAATCTCATTGAATAAGAAGAATAGAAGAAGAATTCTCTCTTCAAGAGAAGAATATTACAATGAAGATCATGTAAGAATCCTTATAGATTTTGCAAGTGTTTGATCAAGGATTTCTTGAGAGAGCATTTGACAATGAAGTTCTTTTGGAATCTCTCTCATTGTCTTTTGAGAGGATAAGACATTTTTGCCAAGCAAAACTCTCTGCATAAAATTCGTGCCCAAGTCACCTATTTATAGGCCTTTGATGGCCATTCACAAATCTAATGAAAAGATGTGACTGTTGGCAGATTTTCTGAAAACTTTCCACTGGTAATCGATTACAATGTTTGTGTAATCGATTACACAGTTATAATTTGAATTCCCAACGTTCAGAGTCTCTGGTAATCGATTACATATGATGTGTAATCGATTACACACTTTCATGTGCCTTGGTAATCGATTACATGTATTGGTAATCGATTACATGTGCCTTGGATGACTTGAAATCTCTACATTTTGAGGCAAGGCTTGATCTTGAAGAAATATTGAATCAAGGCTTTGTTTGTTGAAAAAATCTTGTATTAATCTTGAAGCAAAATGAGCCTTGTTTGATTCTTCTTTTGACATCATCAAAATCATGTATACATACATTCACATTCTCCCCCTTTTTGATGATGACAAACATGTGATTTCTTCTCAACACCATCAAAGCTTGCATGATTTACATTCTCCCCCTTTCTCAAGCAAATTCTTAATTCTTCTTGACATCGTCAAAATCTTCATGATTTACATTCTCCCCCTTTTTGATGATGACAACCACCTGTAGGTTAGGAGCAACAACAAAGAAAAAATATCTATTTGCATATAGTTTACTCCCCCTTGGTTTTGCAATGATTGCTTATATGAAACAGTTGAAGATTTCATATTTTTCATATGTAAACCTTATTGTCTCATAAACAATAGATAATTTTTCTTACTATTTTATCTTTTATCTTTCTCTCCCCCTTTGTCAACATCAAAAACAAATCATGAATAGAGAAGAGAAAGATGTTACCACTTGTTGCAATGTATGAGAATCAAGTGACACCAAAAGGCATTAAAACAATCATTCAATATTAATCAAGCAAAAACAAGTACAATAACACATCAATCAAACACAATCAAATACAGTCAATAATCAAATATTTCAAATCAAATTAATTAAATTAACAATCAACTAACTATACAAAATAATTTCTATTATTAAAAAAAATTCAAATTTCAAATTTCAAATTTCAAATTTCAAATTTTAAATTTTAAATTTTAAATTTTCAATTTTCAATTTTCAATTTCAAATTTCAAATTTTAAAATTTAAATTTTAAATTTTAAATTCCAACTTTCAATTTCAACTTTTAGTAACTTCCCCTTCCAACTTCCAACCTCCATTTTCAACTTTCAACTTCCAATAACTTTCATTTCCAACTTCCAACTTCCAGTAACTTTCATTTCCAACTTCCAACTTCCAGTAACTTCCACTTCCAACTTCCAACTTCCATTTATAACTTTCAACTTCCAATAACTACTTCCAACTTCCAACTTCCATTTATAACTTTCAACTTCCAACTTCCAAATTTTAATTTCAAATTTCAAATTTTAATTTTCAATTTTCAAATTTAACTTTTCAAATTTCAATTTCAAAATTTCATTTTCTAAATTTTAAATAGTTTTCTTAAAACATGAAACTAATTTGAAAAGTTTAATAGATTCTTTAAAAACAATCAAAAACTCAATCAGGAACAAACATCAAAGACAATCAAACACACAATAAAAAATACAATCAATCAATCATCAAACACAGTCAATCAAATTCAATCACAATCATCAAGGACAGTCTAAACTCAAGTAGAAAACAAGCATCAAAAGTAATCAATCAAAGACAAGTGACCTGTTGATATCATTTGATATTACTTGTTGCGGTTGTTGATCAAGTGGCCTTTGTTTGTTGTCTCCATAAATCGCATATTCACTTTTCTTGGGGAGAAATGTGGCCTTCGTTTGTTGTCTTCATAAATCACATATTCATTTATCTTGGAGAGAAATATGAATAAACTTTGATGCATGTCATGTGTTTGGAGAAATTGCTATCAATGTATCGACTTTGCTCTTTTCCATTTTCATAGTCTTTCATCATGATACCCAGACTTATGATATTCTTCTTTGAATCACTTGAATAATTTATGACATTATCTTCCCAAGTGATATATCCTTTCTTTTCTTTCTTCTCATTGAAATTCATCTTGTCGAATTTTTCCATTCTTCTTTTAAACACAGGACAATTGAATCTCATGTGCCCAAGTTGATTGCACTCAGCATTTTGGGGCTAAAGAGGAACCTTCTTCTTTCTTCTTTCATCATCATCTTCTTTCTTCTCAAGTTTTTTTTTTATGTAGTTGCATTTCTCTCTACCATTGTAGGAATAAATGAATCAAATTCAATGGCTTCCCATATCTTTAGATCTATGGCTTCTATAAAGATCTGCATTCGGGTTTTCCAATAATGATAACCCTCACCATTGAACATAATAGCCTATTGATAGAATTTCCCTCAGGAAATAGAAATTTGGATGAGGCCATATCTATTCTTGAAGTTTTTAAACTTTATACAAGAATCCCGCTCTGATACCACTTGTTGGACCTTGTGGCCTCAATAATCTTAAGAGGGATAGGCTTAGAATATAGAAGAAGCAACAACAATCAATTTAACAATGTTCTTTAAACATGCAAGACACAATTGATTGCAACAAAATAAATAAGATAAGGGAAGAGAGAATGCAAACACAGTTTTATACTGGTTCGGCCACAACCCGTGCCTACGTCCAGTACTCAAGCAACCCACTTGAGATTTTCACTATCTTTGTAACCCGTGAGGTTAGGGGGCAGGCAGAAATACCCCAGTGGTTATCCGTATAAACATTCTTTTGCTATCTGTAAGACTCAACGCCAGATAGAACGCAAAGACTAACGTCGTCTTCTGCACCTTTTGTCAACCAGAGGCAAGCGAGCCCGTTGACACGCAGAGACTAACTTTGTCATCTGCACCTTTGTCATCCAGAGACGGCGAGTCCGATGACATGCGGGGGTACCTTATGGTTATATGCACCTTTTGTCAACCAGAGGCAAGCGATCTCGTTGACACGCGGAGATTTACGTCATCTTCCGTGCAAACTACCTCTATCAAGCACTAACCCGTGAGGTTAGGGGGCAGGCGGAAATACCCCAGTGGTTATTCGTATAAATATTCTTTTGCTATCTGTAAGACTCAACGCCTGATAGCACGCAGAGACTAACGTCATATTCTGCACCTTTTTTCAACCAGAGGCAAGCGAGCCCGTTGACACGCAGAGACTAACGTCGTCATCTGCACCTTTGTCATCCAGAGACGGCGAGTCCGATGACATGCGGGGGTACCTTATGGTTATCCCCACCTTTTGTCAACCAGAGGCAAGTGAGCCCGTTGACACGCGGAGATTTACGTCATCTTCCACAAAAACTACTTTGTCAAGCACTAACCCATGAGGTTAGAGGGCAGGCGGAAATACCCCAATGGTTATCCGTATAAACATTCTTTTGCTATTTGTAAGACTCAACGCCTAATAGCACACAGAGACCAACGTCATCTTCTGTACCTTTTGTCAACCAGAGGCAAGCGAGCCCGTTGACACGCAGAGACTAACATCGTTATCTGCACCTTAGTCATCGAGAGACGGCGAGTCCGATGACATGTGGGGGTACCTTATGGTTATCTGCACCTTTTGTCAACTAGAGACCAGCGAGCCCGTTGACACGCGGAGATTTACGTCATCTTCCGTGCAAACTACCTTTGTCAGGCACTAACCCGTGAGGTTAGGGGGCAGGCGGAAATACCCTAGTGGTTATCCGTATAAATATTCTTTTGCTATCTGTAACACTCAACGCCTGATAGCACGCAGAGACTAACGTCGTCTTCTGCACCTTTTGTCAACCAGAGGTAAGCGAGCCCGTTGACTCGCAGAGACTAACGTCGTCATCTGCACCTTTGTCATCCAGAGACGGCAAGTCCGATGACATGCCGAGGTACCTTATGGTTATCCGCACCTTTTGTCAACCAGAGGCAAGCGAGCCCGTTGACACACGGAGATTTACGTCATCATCCGCGCAAACTACCTCTGTCAAGCTCTAACCCGTGAGGTTAGGGGGCAGGCGGAAATACCCCGGTGGTTATCCGTATAAACATTCTTTTGCTATCTGTAAGACTCAACGCCTGATAGCACGCAGAGACTAACGTCATCTTCTGCACCTTTCGTCAACCAGAGGCAAGCGAGCCCGTTGACATGCAGAGACTAACGTCATCATCTGTACCTTTGTCATCCAGAGACGGCAAGTCCGATGACATGCGGGGGTACCTTATGGTTATCTGCATCTTTTGTCAACCAGAGGCAAGTGAGCCCGTTGACACGCAGAGATTTACGTCATCTTCCGCGCAAACTACCTCTGTCAAGCACTAACCCGTGAGGTTAGGGGGCAGGCGGAAATACCCCAATGGTTATCCGTATAAACATTCTTTTGCTATCTGTAAGACTCAACGCCTGATAGCACGCAAAGACTAGCGTCATCTTCTGCACCTTTTGTCAACTAGAGGCAAGCGAGCCCATTGACACGCAGAGACTAACATCGTCATCTGCACCTTTGTCATCCAGAGGTGGCGAGTTCGATGACATGGGGGGTTACCTTATGGTCACCCGCACCTTTCGTCAACCAGGGGCAAGCGAGCCCGTTGACGCGCAGAGGCTAACATTGTTTCCTGTACCTTTTGTCACCCAGGGACAGCGAGTCAGGTGGTAGGCGGAAATACCTTATGGTCATCCGCGCCTTTCGTCAATCGAGGGGAACGAATTCGGCGGTATCAGGATGATGTTGGTCGTTCGATGCTGATCATTTTCAAAATTTTTGCAGGTTTTTTACTCTCATCGTCCGGAAACATTCAAGCCCAACGATGCGCGAGATTCTTCTCTGTTGGGCAGAGACTATCGAGAGCAATGGCGAAGGGAAGTGTCGTGGTCGTCCAACTTTGTCGTTTTCAAAACACTAAAGTTTGTTGATGCTTTTGATGCCTTTTCTTTTCTTTCTGGACGACAGGTTCCGCTGGCAGGGATATCGATCGGTCGAATGATGTTCCGCTTGAACGAGATTAGTGTCTTATCTTTACTTCCCTTTTATCTCCAATAAAAGACAAGTAAAAAGGGGCAACTATCATACCCTAATTTCATTCGGGGACCATCTGTTTGGTGGGATGCGACCTTCGCTTGACCGCTTTGAGGTACTTGACACCCATCGTTAGGCAATCTGTGAAGTTCCGTGACATGTCGGGAGTCGAAAGGAAGCATTATTGCACAATCCGTAAAGTTCCGTAACATTCCAGAAGTCAAAGAGGGGATGGTTGCATAATCCGTAAAGTTTCGTGACATTACAGAAAGAAAACAAGTATCGTTACGTAATCCGTAAAGTTCCGTAACATTACGGAAAAAGAATCAACAAAAAAAGGCAAAGAGGGTGTATTTAGTAAACAAGGGTGTGTAAATAGCAATCAAGCCCACTTGGGCCTTCCAGGATGTTCCAACAGAAGGCGGTGCCTTCTGTTGGAAGCAACCCATCTCGCCTGGGCAAGCTGGGTGGCAACCACCTCCCTCTTTTCCCCTATAAATAGGGGAAAGAGGGCAGAGCAAATTCGTTCAACCCTCCTGGTATCTGAGATTCACTTGAAATTAGTGAGAAAAATTGTTTCCGTGAAGAAAATCCAAGCCGAGGCGCTTCCGTAACGCTTCCGAGACATTTTCGTGGGCGATTTCGTGAAGGTTTTCCTCCGTTCTTCATCGTTCTTCGTTCGTTCTTCGTCGTTCTTCGGTCTTCAACCGGTAAGTTCCCGAAATGAAACCTTTCAATTCATTCTATGTGCCCTTAGTGGTCCCCACTTGTTTCGCGTGCTTTTATTTTTATTTCGTTTGCTTTCTGTACCCCCTTTAGACGTGTTTTAATCATTTATTTAAGTCGTTTTCTCGCCTAAATCAAAAATAAAATAAATTTTCATCGATCATTTGAGTTGTAATATCTTTTAATCTCTGTTAGAATAAAATCCGACCGATCTTTCACGCCGTAACCACGTTTAAAACCAAAAAGAGGCCAAATAATAATATAATAATAAAAAAATATCTTTAAATAAAATAATAAAAAAAATCAATCGGAAGTTTTTCTTTGGGATTTTATTCTTAATCGAATTGACTAATAACCAAAGTGAAACTAAGGCTAAAATCAACTCACAAATCAAGCTTTTGTCATCACCTAAAAACCATTTTAAGGTCCAACGCCTTGAAATGATCCTCTTTGTTTTTATTAAACGTGGACTTTTAAAAGCCTAAGATCAACACATAACTTTGTCACTTCCTTCAAAAAAACCAAGAGATCATTAATGGTCCAATGCCTTAATGTTTTCTCTCCTTTCAAAAGAATCAAAAGATCGTTTAAATGGTCCAACGCCTTAAATGACTTTTTGTTTGGTCACAATGTATCTTGCAAAAAAAAGATAAAAACAACTTAACCAACGTTTAATTCTCAAAGAACTACGTAGGTCTGATTTCCTTATCACAATTAAGGAATACGTAGGAGCAAGGGAAACACCCTTGTCGACCACAAAAAGATAAAAAAATACAAAAGGCATAAAAAGACATAAAAATGTAAAAGGGAAAATAAAACAAATTAAAGTCATATTTGCACACTTGATTAAAGGTTGTCGTCCCTTGTGACGGACGGGTGGGGTGCTAATACCTTCCCCGTGCGTAAATACAACTCCCGAACCTTTCACATTTAAAGTTCGTAGACCACACCTTTCCAATTTTTCCGACGTTTTCCTCGAATAAACGTTGGTGGCGACTCCGCGCATTTTCCTTTCTTGGAGGACGCACCCGTGAGCGCCCCCGTCGCCCTCCCGCCGAAGGGTAGGTTGTGACAGAGTGATTAGAGAGTGTTTGAGTGATTGTGAGGTGCCAAGAAGAGGAGGAGGGATCCCCCTTCTTGTGTAAGCAGCAATTGCTCTTCATTTTCTGTCTGATTTGTAATTTAGGTCTCCTTGTAATAGATTGCTAAAACCCTAGTTGGGGATTTCTAATGAACAGTTGATGTAAATACTTTTCATATCTAGTTAAGTGTGTTTTATGTGTGTTCATTGCTTCTATCAATGCTTTATTGTTGCATGCCTTTGTTCTGATCACCCACTAGTGTGTATTGTTAGGGAACTTTAGCGTTGGGAAATGTATTGTTGCCTTAGAACTTGATAAATTAGGGCTAAATAACTGCATTACTAGGGATAGAGTGCAGGGTTTTAGTTTTTCTTATGTTGTGAGTATAATGTTGTTTGAATTAAACCTAGTTCAACAAGAGGTATCTGAGAACGAAGTTTAGTGTGAATTAGTCTAAACATACGAGGGATCGAGGTTTAGTACTTTAGTCTTCAGCATAGAACACAAGAATACTCTTAGTTAGAGAAATATATTTATATGCATCAACTTGTTTGTTAGAAAGACCCAACGCTTTTAAACCATTTTTGTCTCTTTTAATTGCTTGCATTTACTGCATTTTAGCTTAGGATATATTGCATCTTTGTTTCTATTTATGAATATCAATGTCTATTTACACAAGGCCTGATTCCTAAACAAAACTCTGTCTAATCCACAAGTTCCTTGTGTTCGATACTCGGATCACTCTGTTTTAATTTAAAATACTTGACGATCTGGTGCACTTGCCGGTAACACACGCGACCCCACTTCCATGTTTAGAAAAGAAAAGAAAAGAAAATAAGAAGTGAACCGTGAGTGGGGCAGAACAAGTATTTTTGGCGCCATCACCGGGGAACTTAGTTAATGAAAAGAGCTTAGTTCAGTTTTAAGGCATTGATTCATTTTTTTTTTCTTTGATTCTTTGATTATTTCTGTTAATAGTAGATACTACATATTTTTTGTTCTTTGGAATGGGATAATTGTTGTTTTGCTTGTTTTGTATGCAAAGAAGATCTGCTACAGGTGCTTTGATTCCCATAGATTTGGAGATTAACGCAACTTGCAGGAGAAGAATTGCAGAAAGAAATAGAAATTTTTTTGCAGGACATAGAAGCAGCAGCAACTCCAGAAGAAGAACCTCGATCTTCTAAGGCATCTTCTAGTTTTCCTATACAATGGCAATCTCACACAAGATTAGCTAAAGACTCAATCATGGCTGAGAAGCCAAGGAGAGTGACCCTTGAAGATTATTCAAGTTCAAGTGTGCCGCAATTCTTTTCAAGTATTGTGCAGCCGGAGGTTCAAGAACAGACCATCACTTACCCTCCATCATTAATCCAATTGATCCAGAAAAATTTGTTTCACGGTTTGCCTAATGAAGACCTATATGCGCACCTAGCCACCTATATTGTGATTTGTAACACTATTAGACTGGTTGGTGTGCCTGAGGATGCTATCCGTTTGAGCTTGTTTTCATTCTCGTTGTCTAGAGAAGCTAAAAGGTAGCTTCACTCATTCAAAGGAAACAGTCTTAAGACTTGGGATGAAGTGGTTGAGAAATTTATGAAGAAGTATTTCCCTGAGTCTAAGACTACAGAAGGAAAAATGGTCATCTCTTCGTTTCACCAATTTCCAGAAGAGTCCTTGAGTGAGGCATTAGAGAGATTTTGTGGATTATTGAGAAAGACACCCACTCATGGATTCTCAGGACCAATTCAGCTCAACATTTTTATTGATGGGTTAAGGCCACAGTCCAAGCAGCTATTAGACGCTTCTGCTGGGGGAAAATCAAGTTGAAGACCCCTGAAGAAGCCATGGAACTCATTGTAAATATGGCTGCAAGTGACATAGCAATTTTGAGAGATAGAGCCCACATTCCAACAAAAAGAAGCTTACTGGAACTCACATCACAAGATGCTCTATTGGCACAGAACAAGCTGTTGTCTAAGAAACTTGAGGCATTGACAGAAACATTAAGCAAGTTGCCAACCCAACTACATTCTGCACAATCTTCACCATCTACTGTTTTGTAGGTTGCAGGGTGTGTCATATGTGATGGAGCTCATGATTCTGGCTGCTGCATTCCCAATGAAGAACCAGCTCATGAAGTCAATTATATGGGGAACTAGCCAAGACACAATTTCAATGCAGGTGGATTCTCTGGATTCCAGCATGGCCAACAGTATAATCAACAGCAGGGACAGTGGAGAAATCACCCTGGAAATTCTTTCAACAAAGATCAGGGTGGACCATCCACAAGGCCACAGCAACAAGGGCCAAGTCTCTATGATCGAACATCAAAGCTAGAAGAGACTCTTGCTCAATTCATGCAAGTCTCTATGTCAAATCAAAAGAGCACAGAGTCTTCCATCAAAAATCTGGAAGTCCAAGTGGGACAGCTGGCTAAGTAATTGGCAGATCGACCGTCAAGCAGCTTTGGAGCTAACACTGAGAAGAATCTGAAAGAGGAGTGCAAGGCTGTTATGACTAAGAGCAGATTGGCATACAATGTGGATGAGGAAAAAACTGAGAAGAAGATGGTGGAAGAAAAACAACAGCTGGTGACTAAACCAGCATTTGAACCAGTGATTGAATCTTTTGATCTTGAGGATGTTGAGGAGGCTGATGATGACCTGAAGAATAAGAAAATAATAAATGAAGGTGATGAAGAAATAAAGGAGAAGGAAGAAAAAGAAAAAGAAATAGAAAAAGAAAAAAAATGAGAAAACAGGAAAAGAAAAGGAGAAGGTAGAAGAAAGAAAGAAAAGCAAGAGTGAGATTTCAAGGGAGAAGAAGAGAGAAACCACTCCAGTTGAAGGCAAGGAAGTACCATATCCTTCGGTACCTTCTAGGAAGGATAAGTAGAGACATCTAGCCAGATTTCTTGACATCTTCAAGAAGCTAGAGATCACAATGCCTTTTGGAGAGGCTCTCCAACAAATGCCCCTTTATGCTAAGTTTTTGAAAGACATGCTAACTAGGAAGAACAGGTATATCCACAGTGACACTATAGTTGTGGAAGGAAATTGCAGCGTTGTTACTCAACGTATCCTACCACGGAAGCATTCAGATCCAGGAAGTGTCACAATACCATGTTCTAATGGTGAGGTTGTAGTAGGCAAGGCTCTCATTGATTTGGGAGCCAACATTAATTTGATGCCGCTCTCCATGTGCCGGAGACTTGGAGAGTTGGAGATAATGCCTACTCGGATGACCTTATAGTTAGTTGATCGCTCCATCACCAGACCCTATGGAGTGGTCGAAGATGTGCTGGTCCGGGTCAAGCATCTCATCTTTCCTGCTGATTTTGTTGTAATGGACATTGAGGAAGATGCGGCTATTCCTGTCATTTTGGACCGTCCATTTATGTTCACTGCAAGCTGTATGGTGGACATGGGGAAGAAAAAGTTGGAAATGAGTCTTGAAAATCAACAAATCAGATTTCATATATTTAATGAAGGAAGAGAACTGATGGACCAGGATGTTTGTTTATAGGTGAAGGTGCTTGATGAGAAGGTTCTGAAGAAGAGAACCAAGATTGATGGACCAGGATGTTTTGTTTTGCTTGCATTTAGTGTAGTTGTTGCTTGTGATTGTGTGTTTTCAACTTGTTTAATATTGAAAAGAAGGGGTTCATGAACTTTGGTAAAGAAGTGAACAAAAAAGAACTTAGAAAATTTTTCAGTTGTTCACTCGCTAAGCGCGTCTCTCGCGCTAAGCGCCAAGTCTTCACGCGCTAAGCGGGCCCTTGCTTGCCCTAAGCGCTTAGACCCCTGACTAGTGGTTGGATGGTAGCGCTAAGCACGCTTCGCTGCGCTAAGCCCAATTACCTCTCTGGAATCTTAATTTCTCGCATTGGGCTTAGCGAGGTGATGCACTAAGCACAATTCCCTCTATGTTTTGAAATTCTTTAGAATAGTGCTAAGCGCCAACAACGCGCTAAGCGTAAGCCATCACTGCATGGAGGAGCATGTTTATGCGCTAAGCCCCACCTTTGGCAGCTAAGCGCAAATTGCAGGAACAATCAGAGTTACAGACAGCGCTAAGTGCGTGTCTTCGCGCTAAGCCTATATATCTCTCTAGAATTTGAAAATTTTGGAATTGGGCTTAGCGGGAAGATGGGTTAAGCGCAGGGTTATTTTAAACCCAAATGACATTTTGTCTCGCTAAGCGTGGTTGTGCGCTAAGTGAGCAATACGAATTGTGCTTAAAAGTAACTGCTAGGCAGTTTTGCATTTTAGCCAAAGCTTTTGCGTTTCCCTATGCCCTGTATCTTTTGCGTTCTTCTGCATTGTGCTATTCAAGTCTTCTGCATTTTCTACTCTTTCATTTTCATTTGAAAACCGCAATCCAAGTAAGTTTTGCTTTATTTCCATTTTTCATTTCAAGTTAAAACCATAGGATAGAAGATTTAATTTTTAGGATTGTACTGTTGTTAGGTAGTGCTACTAGGTTTAAGGATCCATTATAGAACAATGTAGTTATTTAGGTTAGCATTTTATGGTCCATTAGGGGTCTTCGCTGAAAAAAAGGGGTGAAAACCCCTGTGTATTTCTGGAAATCTCAATGAACGCGCTAAGCACGCCTACTGCGCTTAGTTGGTTCATCGCATCTGAAGAAAATTTGGATTTCCAGATGATCGCGCTAAGCCCGACCCTATCACGCTAAGCACGTTCATCCTTTTTGTGGAATTTCAATGTTGAGCTCGCTAAGCGCATTTGTACGCTAAGCGAGAGCAGTGTTTCAGACACTTAGGATTTATTTATTTTAGTTGAGCGCTAAGCCTGGTTGTTAGGCTAAGCGCAATTTCATCTCTATTTTCTATTTTGCTGAATTAGGCTTAGCGTGCCTACTGCGCTAAGCCCATGTTGTCTTTTTGAGAGGTTGAGTTAAGCACATCCTGTCGCGCTAAGCTTAAATCTCTCTCTGTTTGTGAAAATTGTGGATTTAGGCTAAGTGCGCCTACTACGCTAAGCCTATTCTACAAAAAAATATTTTCTGAGTTCTCACACTAAGCGCATGGTTGTCACGCTTAGCCCACGAACAAATTTTCATAAGGCGCGCTAAGCTCATCCTTCTGCACTAAGCGCCCAGTCTTGTTTTCAGTTTTATTTTTCTGTTTTTCATTTGTGAATAATCCTATTTAATCTTGTTGTTGTCTAATTCTTTTCATGTGATTGAATTCTCTTGAGACAAACACAAGTTTTGAATAACCACTGTAGATATTTCCACTTGAGGACAAGTGAACTGTTCTTTCTTTGCTTGAGGACAAGCAAAATTGTAAATTTGGGAGAGTTTGTTAGCCGTCTTATACGACTAACTTTTGTATAGAAAACTTTTGCAAAATATGTATAGTTTTCCCCAATTTATAGTTCTTTTGTAGGAATTGTAAATAAACTTTACTATGTTTTGATCTCTGTCATTAGGGTCTCCTTTATTGGAATTAATGTTAAAATCTGTACAATTTCAGGTAAAAAGGAGCTAATTTCTTGAAGTGCCAAAGTGGCTATTGCGCTAAATGAACTCAGTGGGCTTAGCGCGTATCCATCGCTAAGCGCGGCTTCAATGCGCTTAGCGTGAAGAAGAAATCTGGAAGAGCACCTGAATTGAAGCAGCGCGCTAAGCGCGAGATCAGCTCGCTAAGCGAGTCGTCCGTCTCTTGCTAGGCTCAGCGCAGCATTGGCGCCAAGCCCAAATCCACTTACTCGCGCTAAGCGCGACAACGCGATTTCAAAGCCTATTTAAAGCCTGAATTGTCAGAATTAGGGTAAGAATGAAATTATTACACTTTTACACATACAACATTTTCACACACTCAGAGAGCGAGCCTTGTGCGAAAGGGGAGCTCAGAGGAGGAAGCAATAACAATGAGCCATTTAAGAGTGATTTGAGAGTGTTTGAGTGATTGTGAGGTACCAAGAAGAGGAGGAGGGATCCCCCTTCCTGTGTAAGCAGCAATTGCTCTTCGTTTTCTGTCTGATTTGTAATTTAGGTCACCTTGTAATGGATTGCTAAAACCCTAGTTGGGGATTTCTAATGAACAGTTGATGTAAATACTTTTCATATCTAATTAAGGGTGTTTTATGTGTTCATTACTTCTATCAATGCTTTATTGTTGCATGCCTTTGGTCTGATCACCCACTAGTGTGTATTGTTAGGGAACTTTAGCATTGGGAAATGTACTGTTGCCTTAGAACTAGATAAAGCAAGGCTAAATAAATGCATTACTAGGGATAGAGTGCAGGGTTTTAGTTTTACTTATGTTGTGAGTATAATGTTGTTTGAATTAAACCTAGTTCAACAAGAGGGATTTGAGAACGAAGTTTAGTTTGGATTAGTCTAAACTTACGAGGGATCGAGGTTAAGTACTTTAGTCTTCAGCATAGAACACAAGAATACTCTTAGTTAGAGAAATATCTTTATATGCATCAACTCGTTTATTAGAAAGACCCAACGCTTTTAAACCATTGGTTTCTCTTTTAATTGCTTACATTTACTGCTTTTTAGCTTAGGATATATTGCATTTCTGTTTCTATTTATGAGTATCAATGTCTGTTTACACAATGCCTGATTCCTGAACAAAACTCTGTCTAATCCACAAGTTCCCTATGTTCGATACTCGGATCACTCTGTTTTAATTTAAAATACTTGACGATCTGGTGCGCTTGCCGATAACACACGTGACCCCACTTTCGTGTTTCGAAAAGAAAAGAAAAGAAGAAGAAGTGAACTGTGAGTGAGGCGGAACAAAAACCTAGCCTTGAGGAGTCATGATGTGCTATAAGAGAGATCTGACCTGAGATGAGGGATCCCAAGTTCATATCCATCTTCATGATGAGCCCGTACATCAACTTAGCCCTATCCAGAGTAATATCTGAAGTATGAGATGTCGGGGCTATGTTAGAAAAAGATAAAACACTCCAGGTCTGGGCCAGTGTAGTAAGATTCTTCCTCAAAATCTTCAGAGGCAGCCCATCTGCATTCAGCTCAAATCCCCTCCCAGGGATACATAGACGGGCTACAAGCTCTTGAGGAACAGGCCTCAGATTAGCAAACCTAGAGTAGGCGGGCAAGCTCTCACCTTCCTCTATGACCACTGGTGTCTTCAAGAAGGTGTTGAGGGCATCAACATCAAATTTAATTAGGTGCCCTCGCACCCTCACCTGCTTAGGCGATTTGTCTTCAAGGTCATAGAGGTTAGCTTAAAATTCTTTAACAATAGCAACATCAATGCTTCCCTCTGAGAAGTTAGTGAGCTCCTTATGCCAGTTCCTCTTCTCAACTTCCCTTCTAAATGCATCAAATTTGGCATAGAACATCTTCACATTCCTTTCTGGAAGGATTTTTCGGCCAAGAATATTGTCTGCATATTTGTCCCTGGCATCTTGTGATGTGAATTTTGATCTGTCATATTGTGCCTGGGACACTGAAGCTAGTGCCTTCCTTTTATGAGAAGCCATCTGCAAAACAAAAGAATCAAATCACAAGATTAGACAGGAATTATTCAAATTGAAAAATAGAAAATAAAACTGAAATTAAGGTTGGGCGCTTAGTGCGCCTTATAAAATTTACTCATACGCTAAGCACGATAGACACACGCTTAGCGTGTGAACACAAAAAATATTTTTTCTGCAGAATGGGCATAGCGAGCAGGCTCACTAAGCGCAATTCCATAAATTTTTAAAACAGAGAAAGATTAACGCTAAGCGCGGCGAGGCGCGCTTAGCGTAACTACTAAACTAGACAGCACAAGCTTAGCGAGCAGGCTCGCTAAGCCCAATTTTAAGAAATTTAAAAACAAAGACATAATGGCGCTTAGCGTGACATGCACGCTTAGCGCCCAACAAAAACACAAAAATCCTAAGTGTCTGATACACAGTACTCGCTTAGTGCACAACCGCGCTTAGCGAGTTCAACAGATAACTCAATAAAGAAGATGAACACGCTTAGCGCGACAGCTGCGCTTAGCGCGTTCATCTGGAAATCCAGAATCTTCAACAGAAACGATGAACTCGCTTAGTGTAGCAAGGCGCTTAGCGCGTTCATCGTGATTTCCAGAAAACTAAGGGCTTCTCACCCCTTCTCATAGGCCTTTATTGGGCCATCAAACCCTAATCAAAACAAGCATATTGTGACTACAGTACAACCCTAAAGCTATTCTAACTAACAACTAACCTAACACTAAGCATAAACAGAAATTCTACCTAACAATCACTAAGTTATCTATCCTAAGGTTGAAAACTTAGAACGAAAATGAAGTAAAGTAAAGAAACTTACTTGGATTCTGTAGATGAATGCAAAGAATAGCAAAGGTGCAGGAATGCATGGAGATGAAGCAAGGTGAGGGCAGATGCAGTGAATAACGTTAATGCACAACAAGAGTGAAATGGTAACTGCCTAAGGCAAGTACCTTATAATTTTTGGCAGTTTCGTACGGTGCGCTTAGCGCACAGCTACGCTTAGCATGTCCATATGACATATGAGTTTTGAAAGCCCCTGCGATTAGCCCATCTACTCGCTAAGCCCAATTCAAAATGTTAAAATTCCATAGAAGCTTTTGGGCTTAGCGCGCAAGGTCGCATTTAACGGGAACTGCAGCTTTGATTGGTCCAGCAACTTACGCTTAGCCTCTAAAGGCTGCGCTTAGCGAATTAGAGCTCATTAAATGCAATAGTGGCCCGCGCTTAGCGCAATTCTAATAATTGAAATTCCAGAGAAGGAATTGCGCTTAGTGAGCATTCACGCTAAGCCCAATTCGAAAAGAATTAAAATCCAGAAAGGTTTTTGGGCTTAGCGCTAAGCACTCGCTTAACGGGACCATCCAGCCAATGATCAGGGGTCAAGGTGCTTAGTGCAAGCAAGAGCTCGCTTAGCGCGTGAAGAAAGTGGTGCTTAGCACGAGTGCTGCACTTAGCGAGTGGACAACAAAAAAAGTTTAAGTTATTTTTCTATCCACAACTTCACAAAAACTATTTTAACCCCTTTTTCCAATGCTAAACATGTTGAACTCAATAATCACAAGCAATCAACTTAACTAAATGCAAGAAAAACAAAATTAAAAAAAGGGCTGGGTTGCCTCCCAGTAAGCGCTTCTTTAATGTCATTAGCTTGACAAGTCAAATGCCTTCAAGGTGGCATGAAGGTCACATAAAACACATCTTCCTTGCAGTTTCTCCTTTTAGCTAGAAATTCCATGAACTTCATGTATTTTGGAAGTAAATTCCAACTCATTGTAGGAGAGGTGTCGGTGATCAAGGAAGGAATGACACTTAAGGTTTTCTCATCTTCTCCCTGCCTTTCTTCCTTGATAATCAGTTGATGATGAAAGGTATTAACTTGGAGAATACTTTCTTGTTGATTTCTACAGTTGAGTACTCCTCCCATTGTTGTGCTTTTTCCTCACCTTTCTCTTCTTCTTTTTCTCTTGAATCATGAGCTTTTACAGGGCTTTCCTCTTGAGCTTCAACCTCTACAAAATCTTCTTCTCTTCTGGCCACAAATTGGGTCACTTCTTCTGCCAGCTTTCCAACCTGAATTTCTGCACTTTCAAATGCTCGCTGAGTTGATTCTGTTGTTTCCTTGAATTGCATCAACAAATTATCCAGATTGGAACCTCTTTCTGCTTCATTTGATTATAGGGTTGTAACTCGGGTCCCCCTTGGTAATCTTCTATGGAGTAGCTCTTGCCAAAAGGAATTTCTTGATTTTGCATTAAATTCTGATTGGCTTTAGAGCTAGCATGATATGCCATGAATTCTTCAAACACACTTTCAAGACTAGGAGTTCTTTCTTCTTCATATTGATTGTAAGGACTTAACTCCCGTCCCCACCCAGAATTATTCATGGAGTAGAGATGACAATTGTCATTGTAATGCTCTCCTCCACAAAAATCACAATTTATCAGTGGTGGTTGGCTGACCCTTAAACGTGTGTTGTCAAGATGCTCATTCCACCTCTTAAAAAGGTCTTCCATTTCTAAAGTTTAGTCATGGAATAAGTTCTTATGGATTTCCACACTGCAAGGATAGGTTCTCAAGAAAGAAAGAGTTAAACAAAATAAGTAAGTAACCAAAAATACACGTTAGAAGACAAAACTTATTGCTTAAAGATCTAATGGGTTCCATCAGACTTAGTTGTGATGTCCTGTATTGCAAGATTTTTTTTTTGCTTTGCGTTTTTCCTCCTACAAGTGGCTTAAATCTCCAAATCTATGGGAATCAACACACTTGCAGAAACCTACTAAGCATATAAAACAATCAGAACAACAGTTAACCAATTCCGAATAAAAATAAATTTTATAGTAAACAAATATTAACAAAAACAAAAATTAATAAATCAAAGAATAATGAATTAATGCCTTCAAACTGAAGTATACTTCCCAAATGGAAAAATTTCCCCGACAACGGCGCCTAAATTACTTGTTCGACCAAAATACTTGTTTACTCCCTCTTCCAAATTGGTATTACTTGTTCTTATAAGGGAGTGGTCTTACCGACAAGCGCACCGGGTCGCCAAGTAAAATAATTAAAACGGAATTAACCGAGAATCGAACATAGGGAACTTGTTCATTTAGCAAAGTTTTGTTAAGTAAGCAGGCATTTGCAAACAGAAATTAATGATTGTGAATTAAAGCAAAAGTATGTTCTACCCTAAGTAAAAGCAATAAACGAAAACAAGTAAGTGTGAAAACAAATATCTAAAGGCGTTGGGTCCTCCTACTGAGTAAGTTGATGCAATTAAAGATGTTTTTCTAATTAAAGATGTTCCTGTGTTCTATGCTGAGGACAAAAATACCAAACACTGATTCCTCCAGAGTTTGGACTAATTTAAATCAAACTTCGTTCGCAGATCCCTCTTATTGAACTTAGCCTAATTTAAACAACATTATACTCACAGCATAATAAAGAAAACTAAAACCTTGCACACTATCCCTGGCAATGCAGTTATTCAGTCCCTGCTCTATCAAGTTCTAAGGAAACAGTACATTTCCCAATGCTAAAGTCCCTAACAGCACACACAAATGGGTGATCAAGCCACAAGCATGCATACAATAAGCATAGATAGAAACAGTGAACACATAAAACAACCTTAATTAGATATGAAAAAGAGTTTACATCAACTACTCAATAAGAATCCCCAACTGAGGGTTTTAGCCTTTCATGGCAAGGAAGCTCCTTTTACACTGGAGAAGAGGAATCAAGAGAAATTGCATGCTTACAAGGGAGTGGGGATGTCTCCTCCACCTCTAGGAATCTCATAATCACTCAAAAACTCACTAATCTCCCTAAAAGATGAAAACTTGGCCCCTTGCTCTACTCTACGCTTTCTGAAATTCACACTCTTCAGGCCTCTCAGTAGTGAACAGTTTTCTTGGGTCTCCTCACAATTTTGTGCAAATCAGGATTAAAAAGGCTTCCTGATCTTGACGTCACGCTTAGCGTCATTCTCGCGCTTAGCGCGAGTAAGTGAATTTGAGCTTAACGCCAATCTCGCGCTAAGCCTGGAAAGCGAAAAACGACTCGCTTAGCGAGCTGATAACGCGCTAAGCGCGTGCTTGCCTAGCAGATGTCTTTCCAGATTCCCCTTTACTCACTAAGCGCGCTGGTGCTGGGCTTAGCCATTGATGCTCACTTAGCGCGATGACTCTTTTAGCACTTCTTTAAAATAGCTCCTTTTTTCCAGAAATTAAAGAAAATTTAACATTAATTCCATGTAAAGAGGCTTCTACTGAGCAGAGATCCAAACAAAGAAATTGTATTTACAATCCTACCAAAAAGAACCATAAATTAGGAGATTTATATACATTTTGGAAAACTTTTATATACAAAAGTTAGTCGTAAACGACGACTAACACTCCCAAAAGAAGTTATGATCATAAGATTTCATTGCTCAATGATAAACCATTTTGCTTGAAACCTTATCGATACCCGCATGCAAAAAAAGAAGAAATTGAGAGGCAGGTGAAATCATTACTTAGCACTGGATTTATTAGAGATAGTGCTAGTTGCTATGCATCTCCACTAGTACTGGTTAAGAAGAAAGATGGTTCTTGGAGGTGTTTCACAAATTTTAAAAAATTGAATGCTCTAACAATCAAAAATAGGCTTCCCATGCCATTAATTGAAGACTTATTAGATGAACTTCATGATGCATGTTACTTTTCCAAGTTGGACCTCCGGAGTGGTTATAACCAAGTTCGAATGGTAGAAGAGGACATTCACAAGACAGCCTTCCGAACGCATAGCGGTCACTATGAATGGGTGGTTTTGCCTTTTGGGCTGACCAATGCGCTAGCTACATTCCAGAACTTGATGAATGACATTTTTAAAGAATATATCAAGAAGTTTATCCTTGTATTCTTTTATGATATTCTGGTATATACAAAAACCTGGTCAGAGCATATTCAATGCTTGAGTACAACATTACAACTCCTCCAAGACAATAGCCTAGTTCTCAATCACAAAAAATGCAGTTTTGGGAAGACAAAAATAGATTATTTGGGCCATTTGATCTCGGTTAACGGGGTGCAGCCAGATGAAGATAAAATAGTGGCAATAAAACGTTGGCCTAGGCCAACAACAGTTAAAGAACTCAGGGGCTTCCTTGGGTTATCAGGATATTACAAGAGATTTATCAGAAATTATGGGAAGATAGCTCAACCTTTGGCACAGTTGTTCATGGATAACATCGTGAGGTTACATGGATGGCCAAGTGAAATAATATTAGATAGAGATAGTATATTTATGAATGCATTTTGGACGGAACTAATGAAGAAGCACGCAGTCAAACTTTTGCGGTCAACTGCATTTCATCCCCAGACAGATGAGCAAATTGAGGCCCTCAACAAAGCACTCGAAGTTTATTTAAGATGTGTCACGGGTGACCTGCCCAAGAAATGGTCAAAGTATATTTCTTCTATAGAATTTTGGTACAATACAAAGTTTCATAGTGCAACTCAGTTGACCCCCTTTGAAGCTTTATATGGCTATCTTTCACCAATGCCAAATAGTACTCTGACTGGAGATTCTTTGGTGGAAACAGTGGATTATACCATCAAGACAAGAGAGCAGATAACAAAGTTACTTCACCATAACTTGCTTCGCGCCCAGGAAAGAATGAAACATTATGCTGACCTCAAACGAGTGGACAAGGAGTTCAAATGTGGAGACCTAGTCTATTTAAAAATTCAGCCGTACAAGCAGCTTACTTTGGAAAACCATGCTTTCCACAAATTGGCAGCTAGGTACTATGGGCCTTTCAAGGTGTTGGAGCGAATAGGGAAAGTTGCTTACAAACTTGAGTTACCCACTGGAACAAACATACATGGCGTGTTTCATGTATCTTTGTTAAAGAAACATCATGGTGCCCATACGGTTTCAACTGATTTTCCTGTGTATAATGAGGAAGGGGAAGTTCAATTGCAGCCACAAGCGATCTTGGATAGGAGAATGAAGAAGAAGGGAAACCGAGCTATCACTGAAGTACTTATACAATGGCGACATACCAATCTCGAAGATGCTGTTTGGAAGGAACTTTATGCAGTACAACAACAATTTCCAAATTTTGATTGGAATTCTAATCGGCCTTGAGGACAAGTCCGTTTCAGTGGGAGGGATAATTGTAATAAGTCAAAAATAAAGGGTCAATTAGTTAGTAATTAGATAAGATTAGTAGTTAGTTATGATTAGTAGTTTATTTTAAAAAGACAATTAGATAAGATTAGGATGTTATCTTAAACAATTAGATAAGATTAGGAAGTGAGAGTATAAATATCAGTATGTACTCATAGAAGGCATTCAAAAAATAAAAGTTATTTAGTTTGTTTCCTCTTTCGCTGTGTGAGTAAAGAGTGAGTGAAGTTACATTAGAAATTTATTTCTAATTGTAACAGAAATCTTAATCAATCTAAAGGCCTTTATAATGGAACTAGATTAATAGTCACACAACTAGCAAATCATGTTAATGAGGCCAATATCATGTTTGGAAAGAACATTGGGGATTTAATCTACATTCCTCGAATGTCTTTATCCCCTTCCTAATCTCCATGGCCATTTAAGCTTATTATGAGACAACTAGATCAGGACCCATGCAATGCACATGTTTGTAATATGATTTTCTTAGATATTAAGTTATATATAACAATAAGGTGTAAATTAAAAAAACTTAATATAAAACTATTGCATGTTTTAATATTCTCATTTTAATATTCAATAATTTTGAAAAAGTCAAAATGAATACCATTGAGTGCCTCATATATGAAGCAACTCATATTTCAAAATAATACTCCATTTTAAAATGCGTGTTTGAATCAATTGGATAAAAGAAAATAATGTATGATCAACAAAGCTAATATTTGTCTAAAGTCCATCAATAATGTATATTGTTGAATAAGTTACTTGTAATCCTTTCACATAGATCTTTATGTAGTAACCTCCAGGCATATAAGAATTTATTTTTCACTATTTCTTACTACTAAAATTCTAATCCATTTTTCATATTTAAGTAGCAACCTGCAATAATAGTGAAATTTGTTTCACATAACAATTACAATTTGATATATCATATTTTCTGAATAAAAATCATCAATGTATCTCAATACATCATATCCCTCATATTATATGTTAGGAATTAAGAAATATTTTAGAGACATAGGTAGTTACTCCAATTATATTAAATTTCATGGCAAAACAACAGAATATACTATAATAGTTTTCTGACTAAATTAGTAGATGTTGACACATGATTCAATGTAGATTGAAGATAATATGTAAGATTTATGATAATAAAATAATTAACATGCATAATCTAAAAGCAATAGTCTAGCCAAACTCATATGTTGTCATACATTTCTAAAAATTCCTTTGAAAACAACATTAGAAGTGTGATCTTCATCTTCCTTTTCTCCATCAGTTATCATGATTTTCAATCATTGCCTAGATGTAACTCTTGAAATTGTGACATATAATTGGCCATGGGAGAAAATAGTTTGGAAAATATATACTCCAACATACTTTAAAGATTATCCTTGATTTTTATTAATGTCATTGCAAATGAAACAGCTAAAGGGAATTATCTTTGTTGAAACTTGATAGGAAGCCTTGCATTAGAAGGTGTTAGAGAAAGCCTAGGAATATAAACTTTCAAACAAATTTTACTTCCAGATTTACCTCTCCTTCAAGGACATATATCCCCATTTTGGTAATGATTAAGGACAAAT
Source organism: Glycine soja (assembly GCF_004193775.1). NCBI lineage: Eukaryota > Viridiplantae > Streptophyta > Magnoliopsida > Fabales > Fabaceae > Glycine > Glycine soja. The sequence goes on from NC_041008.1 coordinate 36,517,460, forward strand.
AAGCCCCTTTTATGAAATTTAATTAATTTTAAAAGAAACAACTTATAATTTTTGAAAAGTAAAAAAAATGAGAAAGACATCTAATTTGAGGGACCATAAACATATTTAAAGCTTTTTTAAAAGGATATATAGACTCAACTTTGAGGGATTGTTCACATTTTTTCCATTTTTTAAAAGTAAATAATTATATTCTTATGAGTAGATGTTTAATTCATGATGTCTTTTGTTAAGAAAAGACCTTTTCTATGAAATTGAATTAATTTAAAAAAAGATTTTAAATGTATTTTTCTTTTAAAAATATATTTTCAATCTGGATTAAAATTGTTTCATTTTCTGAATATCTTATTTACTTTTTAGCTCTTACTTCACAATAGGACCAAAAAGACTAAAAAATGAAGAAAAAAAAATTGGACCACAAAAATATTTAATGCTTTTAAAATGGAAATAAATATATAAAAAATGACTCAAATAAATATTTAATATTTTTTAAAGGAAATAAATATATTTTTGTGACTTAGATGTTCAACTCATTTTTTTAAAAAAAGAACCTTTTTATGAAATTGAATTAATTTAAAAAAGCTTAAATGTGTTTTGCTTTTCAAAAACATGTGTTTTCAAACCCGAGTAAAATTGTTCCAAATTGTGGCATAGTTGTATTCATTTTTTAGCTCATATTGTGCAAGAGCCTTAAATATATATAAAAAAACGACAAAAAAATATCTACTTTGAGGAATTCTAAACATATTTAAGGATTTTTTTAAAAGGAAATAAATAGTAATAAAAAAATTACTCAAACTTGAGTGAAGGGTTAAATTTTTTTCCCATTTTTAAAAAGGAAATAATTATATTTTTGTGAGTAGATGTTTAACTCATGTTGTGTATTTGTTAAAAAAAAGCCTCTTTTATGAAATTGAAATGATTTTTTAAAAAAGCTTAAATGGGCTTGGTTTTTCAAAAACACATATTTTCAAACTGGAGTGAAATTTTTTCAAATTGTGAAGTAATTATTTACTTTTTTAAATTAGTTGTTTAGCTCATTCTATGCAAGAGGACAAATATATAAGACTCTTTTATGAAATACAATTTATTTAAAAGAGCAACTTATAATTTTTGAAAGTAAAAACAAAATGACTCAAATTTAGCCGAACATAAATGTATTTGTCTTTCCTAACATAGCTTAATATAATTTGTCAAATGATTTTCATAAAGAAAATGAAGTAACCTTGTTGCTTCTCACTCTATATAAAATGATTGTGAACATCAATATAGTATTTTTTATGTTTTAAATATATTTTTTTTAAATATTTCAAATATGTAGTTATTATTATTTTACTATTTTTAAAATTTTAAAGAATCATCAACCAAAAAGAACAACAATCTAAATCTGATAGGCAAATGGGCAAACTAATATATTAATTGATATAGTTTTAAATTCAAACCATGACTAAATTTCCTTAATATAATAATAAATGAAATAAAGTACTTAGACATGTGCTATTTTAAAAATAAAAAAAAACCATAGAAAACAACAATAATTTCATACATTATTCTTGGCCAAATCAATTTCTTTATCCGCTCCTAGCTTAACACATGTTTTCTTTGTCTCTTTGGTTGATGATGCTTCAATGTCCCCAAGACTTATGACATTCATACTTTCCAACTCTTTGTTGTTCTCTTAGTTGATATTTTTCTTGTAGGAGTCTGCTCCACATCAAGATTGACATCGGGTTTGTTGTTCAAACCAACACTTTCAAGAGCAACCTAGAATGACCATAGTAATAAACAAATTTGATCATAGTAATAAAAATGACTTTTAAATTAAATCAATATAATTACCAAAGACTCTTCATATCCAAGTTTGTTTAAGATGTCATGAAGTCGACCTCTTCTTCCATATTTGCAAGTTGATCATTAAATTAAATAGCAATAACTCATTACAATTGTTAGATTTATATCCACAATTTTTTAAATTTGATCAAACTAAATTCAACCTGGATGTTGTTAAGGCTTGTAAATTGTTAAATTAATTCATGATCCTCAGAGAACATTTTGACAATAAAACTCTTCCATTTCTGGATTATATTCCCATCATTGACCTCAACTTTGAACAAAAAATGTTTTCCAACAAATGTTTAATTATGGTGGGAGATCAACTACAACAGATGTCATTGCCTAAGATGAAGGAAATTAATCAAGATAAGTCTCTTACAAAGCTAAAAAAGAATTATTTAGCAATTGGACAAAATGTTTATTAGGCTACATAAAAAATGAATCTAAAAAAGTATTTTGATGAACAATGATAATGAATACCTTATATGTTTTTCTTAGAAATTCCTTTGCATTTTTTTCAATGGTATTAGCTACAATTTGTCGAACAAAATAAAAGTAGCCAAGGAAGAATTGTCAAAACCTGTAAATGCAGCTTATACCTATCAAAATGTACTTTTAATAAGTAATAGAGTGGCATAGTCAGACAAAAAAAAAATTGAATGAAGTGAACCAAATCTTTCATATTTGGGTAAACATATTGCCAAACCTAGGTATAAAACAGCATCCATATTTCCACATTTTTTACACCAAATTTTTTTTCCTTTTGGTTCACAATACTTAGTTTGGTATTCCTCAACAATATCAAGCTGAGGATCCAAAAGAAGCTTTGTTAAAAAAAAATTAAAGGCATCAGAGATACCTGTTTCGCCTATGAATATCAATTAAATGTAGTTTATGTTTAATGGACAAAAGTAAAAACTTTATAACTGTACTGATTGATTTTAAAAGCAAACGAAAGGATAAAGTTAACCTCGAAATTTAATAGGTGTTGTTGCATCACATGGGCATATTCTCTCCAAAGAGTGCATTTAAAAGAATTCAACCTATAAAAGAAATTTAAAAAAATCTTAATAATATTGTTGTTGTTTGATTAAACACATTAATAACGAACACCATTTAGATATTGAATGAAAAAAATACTTAACTCTAAATCTTGCAAGACAAATCCAACAACCTACTTTTTTTCCATTCTTCTCAGCCACCTTAATAATGTCCTTCTCCACAACTTGACCAATAATATCTAGATATAAAAAATATCAAAATAAAATTAACAAAATATCGAAAAACATGGGTATCATTGCACAACATAAATTTAAAAATGACAATACCAATTAATAAGTCATCCTATGTCTTTGAAAGGATGTTTGAGAATGACATGAAATCAAAATGGTATTTTGATATTTCATTCGCCTCAACTAATGTGCAATGTGTGTTGTCTATGAAATGAAGTTTGTACTTATTGTTGGTTGATTTAAATTTTGGATCATTTAGAGATACCAACAAATTTGAAAATACATAACTACTTCCTTCCTTTAGCAATTTCATGAATGCCTTTATATATTTCTTCCTAACAGACACATGTATTTTTTCATTTTATACAAATAAAAAAAATTCCGTGAAATTGAACATAAAAAATATGAATACAAAAAGATATTATATAATACCTTTTCATCAAGAACAATCATTTTCAAGTTTGCAGTTCCATTTGGATTTTTGAACTATGGTAGAGTCCAAAGTCTTATACGGATCTTCAACCTCCAGTTGTGTTTGTTAGGAAATATTTTAGAGATTAATAAAAATTGTATAGCCATTTAAAAAGCAAGGTGGGATAAACTGTAAATGGTTTGTGCCAAAGATACTATCTTTTTGCTTTTTGATATGATTTGGGTTAGCAAACTTAGAATAGGTTATTGGAATTTATAAGCATTTTTTAAGGATTTTAAGAGATTTTTAAAAGAAAATGGGTCTTCACTGCATTCTAAGTTATTATTAATATCACACCCTATATTCCAAGAGACTTTTTTTTAATAAAAAAATGGGACTTTATGCATTCTCAAAAAGATTATTAATTGACAAGAAAAAATTTCAATAAATAAATGTTGGTTAATGATATTGGTTCATTACATTCCATATTATGGTAGTTGACGGTTAGTATTAATCGCAATTAAAATTCTCGATTTAAGAAGCTATATATACGTATGTTACCAAAGAGTATAGGAAAAGGTTCAACAACAATAAAGATGATTGTATTCTATTAATTAATCAATAATTAATTGTATAGAGAGGGATAAAGATAGGAAAACGTTTGGATTTAATATATATATATATATATATATATATATATATATATATATATATATATTATGAAACTCCAACCAATTATTATAAAGATAGTTCCTTCATATAATTTCTTTTACAGGACAATTGTAAACATTGTATAATAAATTTATATTTTTATTAATATCTGAACACACCTTTATATAAAAAAAATGAAAAAACCAAACCAATTTTTTTTTATTTTTAAATAATATTAATATAAATATGTTTTTTTTCTTAAGTTGGTCCTTCTATCATTTTTTGATAACAAATCATATTAATCCTTATTCTAGCATTTTGCAAAGTACATTAGCTTTGACACTAAGTTTATCCTACAAAGTATGAACATAATCAACTGCATAGAACATTTTATTGTATACATTGAATATGGTATTTTGGGGTAGTGACAAGTGGAAGAGAACTTCTTTTACATTTCATTTACCTGATAATTTTGGTTTTTCAAGGAAATTGCATTTAGTATCATTATCATTTGACAAATGAATATTTATTGATTGGAATGCACTTTCGAAAGTATCATTGAACTTGAATTAAGGAAAAAGAATCCTTCGCAATTTCCTAATTGCAGTTTCATATGCATATTTTGATGTTATATTAGAAGTTGATTCCAATTTTGAATTGATTATATTTTTTACAGAGTTCTTTTTATCTTAATAGTCTTACATATATAACAATTAAGATCATGCACTAAAGAAATTTATGTGTTTTAAAATAGCTAAACTTGATCATACTTAGGATGGATTGTTTTGGTTTTTCCAAGTGATCGATATTGTTGGTCTTAGATTGATAACTTGAAGGTTGTATTCAAATTGATGGAATATCTGGGAATGTAGAAGGGATGAGTTGAATAAATTGAACTTGAATTAAGGAATATCATTGAACTTGAATTAAGGAAAAAGAATCCTTCGCAATTTCCTAATTGCAGTTTCATATGCATATTTTGATGTTATATTAGAAGTTGATTCCAATTTTGAATTGATTATATTTTTTACAGAGTTCTTTTTATCTTAATAGTCTTACATATATAACAATTAAGATCATGCACTAAAGAAATTTATGTGTTTTAAAATAGCTAAACTTGATCATACTTAGGATGGATTGTTTTGGTTTTTCCAAGTGATCGATATTGTTGGTCTTAGATTGATAACTTGAAGGTTGTATTCAAATTGATGGAATATCTGGGAATGTAGAAGGGATGAGTTGAATAAATTCTTTTTGAAATATTTACCAAATCATTATTTAAATCAAATTAAATCTTACTCCTCATGATAATCAAGGTTTTCTCAAAAGCTTGTTATAAAAGATTTTTAGTTGAAGAAAACAATGAATACACAAATCAATGAAAACAAAGTTTTATGGCCATTTCATATTAATATCATCACCAAGATTGATTACAAAACAAAAATTTAAAGAAATAGAGAATCACACTCAGAATTTATACTAGTTTGGTCCTCAAGAGGATCTATGTCTGGTTGTTCTAAGACCCGTTAGAACTTTCACTAATAGAGAACCAAGTACAAATACTATGTACATGCAATTTCTTAAAATTCTACTTTTCCTTTGAACCCTACTAGAGAAATATTAGGAGTTAAAATCCTATCAACTCACACAAACCATTGATAATCCTAATCAAGGTGAGTGTTGGTTAATTTTGAAAATCGAGATAATCCTGGATAAATCTGAAGTCGTGTATAAACACTTTCAGATTGAATCAAATTTCGGGGTTCAACCAAAATTGTTCAATCGGATAAAATCAGAAGATTATAATTCAAGAGTTTTGTTTTGGTCTTGTGAGTTTTTCACATATTATGCTTTCTGAACTAGGATGATTATTTATAATCAAAGAACAGGTGGTTTTTGGCGGTTGATGGAAGTTATTTATTTTTAAAAATTGCTGTTGATGGAAGTTTTAGTAACTTCCATGTAACTTCCAACCGTTGATGGAAGTTTTAGTAACTTCCATGTAACTTCCAACCTTTGCCTAAACCGAACATCTCGTTATTACATTAAAACAAGCGTGCACTCTTATTTTAACATAATAAAGAGATCAATTACACTAAAATGTCCAACAAACCTCCCCCATTTTAGTGTAATTACCGATCAAATCACCAAAGTCATAACATACCACAAACTACTGCATAGATGAAATATCGTGACGATTGAATTTCATCTTAGCAAATTACACGTTTCAAATATTCGAATATCAGGGTGTCACTAAGGATTGAACCCTTTCTATTCATAATGAATACATGAAGATAATCTGCATAATAGTTTATAACATTACTCTTGCTCGACACTAGTTTTACTAGCCTGTGTCCCTATCCTTCATAAGCATATCAAAGCCAAGTCCCAGCTTCTTGAAGCGGCTAAACTTCATGCTTATATAGGTAGTCCTTTTCTTTCTTGCACCTGCAAATGCAATTTTTCAAAAGAACCATTGAGAAGTTATACTTCAACCTCCTTAACTTGCAGAACCGAACACATACCTTTTGGGATACTTTCGATGATGTGTTCCAATCTCTACATGTTAAGCTTTCCACATTGAATTCAGCACCTAATGTCATATTAGATGGGAATTGGGTATCTTAACATAAGAGATTTCAGATGGACTTTAATCCTAATCCCACAGCCGACCTTTTCACGAGATCTCTACTTAACCCTTTGGTTAAATGATCGGCCAAATTATGCTGAGTTCTCACAGCCCTACATCCCCAAATTTTGAGATAACTCAAATTTGGTGTCTTTTTGTGCCAAAGTTCATATGGGGTAACCTTATTCCTTTTGTTAGGAATTCGGTTCAACAAGTAACAGGCTGTCAACATAGCCTCACCCCAAAATCCTTCACTTAAACCCGAATAGGATAACATGGAATTCACCATTTCTTTCAAGGTTCTATTCTTCCTTTCAGCTACACCATTCTGTTGTGGTGTATAAGGAGCTGTAGTTTGATGTATTATTCCAGTAGATTGAAAATAAACCGGATCATAATACTCACCTCCCCTATCCGTACGAAGAGTTTTGATTAGCCCATTTTGATGAAGTTCTACCTCTTTCTTATAAATTTTAAATTTATCAAGAGCTTCATCAAAATGGGCTAATCAAAGATTGAATCAAATCTTTCGAGATGACGAACGATAGTTCGAAGATGACAAGCAAGTTTGCGAAGTTGGACAAGTTTGAAGGACAGGATTTCAGAAGATGGCAGAAGAAGATGCACTTTCTCTTGACAACATTGAATGTGGTGTATGTGCTGAGTACACCGATGCCGATGTATATGGAAGACGAAACTCTGGATCAAACAAGGAAGCGTTCGAAATGGGAGAACGACGATTACATTTGTCGTGGACACATTCTGAACGGTATGTCTGACTCTCTCTTTGATATTTATCAAAATGTTGAGTCTGCTAAGGAATTATGGGACTCTCTTGAATCCAAGTATATGGCAGAAGATGCCTCAAGTAACAAATTCTTAGTTAGTAATTTCTTTAATTACAAAATGATTGATTCGAGGCCTGTTATGGAGCAATATAATGAACTCCTGCGGATTTTGGGTCAGTTTACTCAACATGATTTGAAAATGGATGAATCCATTGCAGTTTCATCTATAATTGATAAACTGCCTTCTTCTTGGAAAGACTTCAAGCATACCTTGAAACATATGAAGGAAGAGTTGACTCTGGTTCAACTTGGCAGTCATTTCATGATTGAGGAGTCGCTGAGGGCTCAGGAAATTGACAAAGTCAATAATAAAACCGTAGCAGGTTCCTCTTCCGTTAATATGGTAGAGGAAAGTGGAACAGTTAAGCAAAATTACAATGCTAAAGGTAACAAACGAAAATTTCAAGGAAATAAGAACAAAGGTCCAAACAAACAGACAAAATTGTCATGTTGGAAGTGTGGGAAACCTGGTCATTTAAAGAGGGATTGCCAGGTGTTCAAAGGAAAGAACAAGGCTGGTCCAAGTGGGTCTAATGATCCTGAAAAGCAACAAGGTCAGATTGTAGTGAATAATTTTAATTCGAATACGAATTCAAATTATGTATCACTAATATCTGATGCATTCTATGTGCAGGAAGATGACGTTGCTTGGTGGTTTGATTCGGGAGCAACAAGCCATGTGTGCAAAGATCGTCGTTGGTTCAAGGAATTTAGACCAATCGATGATGGCTCTATTGTGAAGATGGGCAATGTTGCAACTGAACCAATCCTAGGATTAGGTTGTGTGAATTTAGTTTTTACTTCCGAAAAAAGTTTGTATTTGGATAATGTCTTATTTGTACCTGGTATTCGTAAGAACTTATTGTCTGGTATGGTTTTAAATAATTGTGGTTTCAAGCAAGTACTTGAAAGTGACAAGTACATCTTGTCAAGACATGGTTCGTTTGTTGGATTTGGTTATCGTTGTAATGGAATGTTTAAATTAAACATTGATGTTCCTTTTGTTCATGAATCTGTTTGTATGGCCTCGTGTAGTTCTATAACTAATATGACAAAATCAGAAATTTGGCATGCTAGATTAGGACATGTTCATTACAAAAGATTAAAAGATATGTCAAAAACAAGTATGATTCAATCTTTTGTTGGTTAATTTTGAAAATCGAAATAATCCTGGATAAATCTGAAGTCGTGTATAAACACTTTCAGATTGAATCAAATTTCGGGGTTCAATCAAAATTGTTCAATCGGATAAAATCAGAAGATTATAATTCAAGAGTTTTGTTTTGGTCTTGTGAGTTTTTCACATATTATGCTTTCTGAACCAGGATGATTATTTATAATCAAAGAACAGGTGGTTTTTGGCGGTTGATGGAAGTTATTTATTTTTAAAAATTGCCGTTGATGGAAGTTTTAGTAACTTCCATGTAACTTCCAACCGTTGATGGAAGTTTTAGTAACTTCCATGTAACTTCCAACCTTTGCCTAAACCGAACATCTCGTTATTACATTAAAACAAGCGTGCACTCTTATTTTAACATAATAAAGAGATCAATTACACTAAAATGTCCAACAGTGAGAACCTATAAAGAATTCAAAATAGGATTGAATACATCTGAATGTGCAAATCCCAATATCTTTAAGCTCTTTCTTTCTTTCTCTAACCATGATGAAGAATGAATGAATCTTGATCATCATGAAACTCTTGTTGAAATGTAGAGTGATTCCCTTAGATGACTCTAAGATTTTTTTCTTCAAAAGATAAGATTGAATCAAGAGTCACTAATGAGAAAGAATAAGTGAGGGTATTTATAGTTTTAATTGATAAAATAGATTTAATCGATTAGCAAATTGGGTAATCAATTAACTTGCTCAAGTCCTTCTTTGTTCTACATTTCCAGAAACAGGGTAATCAATTATCTCGTTTGATAGAGTGCTTCTCAAGCTTCTACGGGTTTGGAATAATCGATTATCAAATGCGATATCGGTTATTTCGTTACACATAGTGCTTCTAAAGTTTCCAAACACAATGTAATAGATTACGGAATATGGTAATCGATTATCTTTAGCTTCAGAGACTTCCTTCTGCTGAAACTGCCTTAGGTAATTGATTAATTCAACAAAACTTGCCAATATTTCAAGAGAATTGAGTTTTAATGTTTATTCTAACACTTTGTAATTGATTACTAAACTTGATAATCGATTATACAGTGTTGAACTCATTGCTTCTAAGAAACTTTGAGATCAATACATATATCTTCTCATGTTTGATTACCACTAAGCATCGATAATAAAACTAAGTCTAAATACTCAACATGCCTAATCTAAAAACGTACAATACAAATTTCACATCTTCATGACTTCAATCTCATTGATTCAACACAAATATATAACTATGACATCTAAATTTAACATTTAATTTGTGTATTTGGAGATTAATTGTCATAGCATTCATATTTAGCCATGGAGTTATGAAACATGTCATCATCAGATGTCAGTATAATAATTGTACTTTCTAATCGAGACACAATTTACTTGCATTCTAAACAAAGTATACTTGAAATTAGTAATTATCTTACTATTTCTTTAGTGTTCATACAAGTATTACCATGATCAACAGGACATCTTTGAAGCCATCAAACTACATTGTGATCATGTTCACTAACTGATATTCCGAAAAGAAATTTGCCTGATCAGAAACTTTGTCTTTATGTTGTATTTGGATTTTGGTTCAAACTATTGGTTATCTAATATTTATATCATTCATAGATATAAATATAATATAACTACTACTCTTTTTGTTCTTGTTGGTACCATTGGTGCATTATATCAATGCAAATACTTTCTTTGCCGATTTAAAATCTATTGTTTAGTTCGTCTACAACATGCATGCATGACCGTTGGCTGCACTCATGTCTATGCATGGGTACCGTACTAGTTGAAAAATAATATGAAGTTGTTTTTGAGTAAGGATTGGTACACGAAATGTGAAAATTTTAACATTTGTAAGAAAAGTAATGAGAATAATTTTTTACATGAATGGATTGAAGAGAATAATTTATTTTTTTGTTATTGTTGTAAGAGATTTTTGAGAATGTTAATATATGAATGAGTACAAATAAAACTCTTTTGTGGTAATTGATTATAAAGCTATTAAAATTTTCCGTTGTAATTAATTTTAAACATATTATTAACAGAAAATTTGAATAATAACATAATTATATCTTTTCAGTGAAAGAAAAACTAAATTATATCTTCTAAAATTTCTCAAGAATTTTATATATTGGAATGATATTTCCAAGAAGGTGATTTATATGGAAATAAAAAATTTCTTGTTTCGTATCTTTCATGAAATTCTTTTAAACAAAAATATACTTATGATAATTCAATAAGACTTTTGAAAAAACAAAAAAACTTTTTAAACACAAGTACTTTTAAAGTTTTCTCAAAAGTTAAAATGAGTAATTTGCAAAAGAATACCTTGATAGCAAAACATTTAAGCACAATACCTTGAAATAATAACATTGCAAGTAAGGATAAAATACGTTGTGTACTTTAAGTCAAATTTAATTTTAACCCCTATAATTTTAATTAATCAGTTTCATCCTTATATTTTTTTAAAATATATGAACTTAATCCTTATTTAATTTTTTTGTTGTCAATGTGTAGAGACTAAATATACATATTTTTTAAAGTATAGGATCAAATTAATAAATTTAAAACTAAAGGGGTTAAAACTAAAATTGACTAAAGTATAAAAAAACAAAAACATATTTTACCTTATAAGGACGTTTGGTAGGGGAACTTTTTTTTCATATATGAAAATTATGATTCTTGAGAATTATGAATATTGAGAATCATAGTTTTTTGAAAATGAATAAAATCTGTTTGATTGACCATTAAGAATATTAGATAATTTTTTTTGGAATAAAAGAATTATGTGATATTTTACATTAAATAATTTAATAAAAGTAAAATGATATTTTTATTAAAGTAATAGAAAAATAAAAATAAAAATAAGTAAGATTCACACCTTTCTCTATTGAAAAAGTTTTCTTGGAAAACATAACTAAAAAACATTTTGGAAAACCTTCTTTGTCGGAAATATTATTTTTTTAGATGTATACAGGAAACTAAATTTCCCAAACGTACGTATGATTCCCAGCAACAAAAAATTTATCCATACCAAATGCTCTGGATAATTATAATTGCATTCTTCTCGGAGTGAAATAACCATTTTTTTATAGTTTTATTTGTTTTATTTACATGAAGTGAAATTACCCTAATTAGTATTTTAAAAGTACATAAGATTTGATTTTTTAAGGACATACATAAGATATGATAGGAGAAGGAGAATATATAATTCTTAATATAGGAAACAACCCTGAAAGAGACAGGGATACCAAACCCCTGAAAGCTTAAATATGCATCGCAACTTGGTGAAAAACAATCAGATGTCCGTATCACCTTTTTCTTTCAATTTTTTTATATAGAAATCAACATTATATAAGATAATATACTCTGTTTAATACTTTTTTTATTGTTTAGTAATTTTTATATAAATCTTCCACATACCACATAGAAGTGCGGCAACTATTGTATTTAATTAATGAAATTTACAAAAAGTTAGTAGTATATAACAATAAAAAAGTATACAGAAAAAAAAAGTGTGACTAACATTCTTTTTCATTCTAAAAGATTCCATCCTATATACATTAGGATTAAAATAAAAACTATAATCTGCTTTTATTAATTATCATAGATTGAAAAGAAAAATGCCTTCATGAGCAGGGAGGTAGTGGGAGGCTGATAAAATTGCCTTGAACCCATGAACTAGAGCTAGTCTTCACGTGAAGGATGCTCTAGGTAAGAATTTTGATGTGTCTTCGTCTAAAGCTTGGATAAGGTATCTTATGTTCTTTGGATTCAACCAAGTTGGGGTGTTGTAACTTTTGTGACAGGGCAAATTTGCACGTTCGCACATAACCGAGTGTATAAGTGAATCTAATCTCTAGTGGTAAGTAGTTATATATTGAGAGGTTTTAGTTCTATACCATATAAAGTATTCAGCCAGATCGAGGGGATATCTGACACACCCAAATCAAACACGTCCTTCAACCATGTATCCATATATGTCGAACAGTATATCTCGACCTTCAACATATGCGAACAACGAGCACCACTCAGTCGTGATTATCACCACTAAACTCACTTAAGGGTAATCACTTGATTAGAGGTACCTTAGCATGATTAGAAGGAGTATTGCACAACTAGTAATCAGGATGGGACTAGCCCATAGACCCAGGCCCAACAAGGTTAGAAAAAAAGGGGTGAACCCCTTAGGTAAGGGGACTGATTCATTCTCGCATACTTATTATATATCTTTAATAGCTCTAAGCCGAACCCTCACTTAAGTATTGTAATGCCTTTTGTAGGTACCCCCCCTCCCCCCCCTCACTGTTCTGGACACTCACACTCACGCACCTAAGACTTCAGCAAGGAACTAAGAGAAGAAGACCCTTCAACACAGTAGAAGACTCTTTGGCAGAAGGACAAGTATCCAATCCATTTGTGACAGGAACATTTTGGCACCCACCCTCTCAGTTCATAAACACGAATTTCGCGAGCTATGTGGCATTTGATTGGACCGTGCAGAGAGTGATTGGGCACGTCTTTGGATCCGTTACGGTATTGATCAACAGCCAACTCATGAGGTTGGTCAAGTCCGACTAATGATTCTACTGAGAGAAATAGGTGCCTACCTCTTCATCAACCCACATATACTCCAAAAACGTGATAGGAGAAGGGAAACACTTCTCCTTCAGCGTTGAGCATTTCTTAGGCCGAGAAGCAGCCACCTCGGCAACGGCGACCAATGTTGGAGCCACAATGCTTTCACCCACCTTTCCAATCGCATTGGGCAGTAGTTGGCTCAAAAAATTGAAAGTTCGCTAGACCCCTAGATTGTCGAGAGGTCAACCGCACTAGAAGAAACCAATCCCAAAGAGTGGGAGTCGGATGACACATCAAAAACCTCGTCATCAAACCCTCAAACCTCATGCTCACCTCTAACCGACTCCCTTGACGATGAATCTTCGATCGACACCATTATTACGTACCTTAAAGAAAAAATTGATTACACTACTCAGTTGAGAGTGAAGAAGCATTGTTCAACTCAGAGCAAAGAAAGAAATATTAAGGGCAAAGAGTGAAGGGGGGGACCTCCCCCTATTTATAGGAGTTGGGCCAGGGACGAGGCCCAACCAACAACATCCCCCCATCATTCAATCAAAATAGATCTACGGCTAGGATCACACGACATTCTAGTGCCCAACGTGGGAAGTTGAACAAATGTGGGAAGTAATTGTTACATCCACGATGTAACGGCCACTTCATGGCACCTTGAGGTACCTAAGTATGATTAGAAGGAGTATTACACAACTGGTAATCAGGATGGGGCAGGCCCATAGACCCAGGCCCCTCAGGTTAGTATAAAAAAGGGTGAACCCCTAGGTAAGGGGAGTGATTCATTCTCGCATACACACTATATACTTTTAACAACTCTGAGATGAATCCTCACTTGAGCGTTGGAGTGCCTTTTGCAGGTACCCCCTTACTCTTCCAGGCACCCACGCACCTGAGACTTCGACAAGGAACTAAGAGAAGAAAACCCTTCAACACAGTGAAAAACCTTTCAACAGAAGGACACAGGTATCCAATCTATTTGTGACACGAACAAGTTCAATTTGTGATTTGTTAAAATTGATTAGTTCTTTAACATTTTTCAAACTTTCATTAAGTGGTTCTAATTAAAATTGTGACTTGTGAAAGTCCTTCTTAATTCCCTAAGAAAGCCCAACTTTCCCCGAAAGCAAATCACAATTTGAAGCTAGTTATTATTATATAAAAAATAGTGTGGGTGTGTTGTGAGAAGCCATTTTAGATTAGTATGAAACTTCGGTCAGTGTTACAGATACTATTATCTAGGACTCTAGTTTTAGGAGTATCTCATGAAATTTGATTATGATGGTTTATTTTTTGGTCATCAAACTTTAGAGGATTGGTTGGCAAAACGCTCCACAAACCACCCAGTCAAGCTAGCTACCGCACCACTTTATCTTTGTCAAACAATCAAAATTCCATACATCCCACTTGTTAATTTATGTCTTTTGGGTTCAATTGAAATTGACTCAATAAAATATTTTGTCGAGTATACTCGACAGGTCCTCCCAGTCATAGTATACTCTACAGGTCCTCCCAGTCATGGCCCATATATAGTCTGGTTGCTTCATTTCTTCCATGAAAAAAAAGTTAAATTAAATTATTTGTGCTCTAATTTATTTTTTAAGTTGGATTTTTTTTTAATTTGATCTTCTAATTTTTAAAATAAATTCAATTTAGTACTCTAATTTTTTTGGATTCAATTTGGTCCTCTAATTTTTAAAATCTATTTAATATATTCTTGTTGT